>NC_140009.1:8844358-8856858 GCF_964263955.1 Coregonus lavaretus | reverse complement strand
CTGTGATGATCTAGTCACGATGGTGGAGTTTAAACACTTGGTCGATGTAAATATCATAGAAGAGTGTAATTGTCTTTAGGACAGCTGTTTTTTAGTTATGACATTTGTGTTTCTTTACGTGATATGTAACTGTTGTACTGTATGTGTGTCTATAGTTTTGTTCAATGTTGTGTTAGTGTATGTTCCCCTGCTGCTGTTGGACCAGCTCTCTCTTGAAATATAGATTTTATCTCAATGAGAAAAACCTGTATAAATAAAGTTTAAATAAAAAGAAAAAAGAAAATACTGGAACTCTTCCAAGTCAAGGTAAGCTTTTGGTTTCATAAATGTATTGCCACCAGGGCCTGCCGGTGTAACTGCTAAACTGCTGACTGTACACTGTACTGCAAGATTGTAGTGGGTTTACTAACGCGTTAGTTCTAGTAGCTATGTTGACTATGACGTTAGCTAATATGGTGACAACAATGTAGGCTGTGTGTAGCGGTTAGCAGTTACGGTATGAAGGTTTGGCTTGGAAAGGTTTTTTCGCTGTTGTGTTGTGCAATTGACGTCCACAAGCGAAGGGAAAAGGTGAAAGGGAGAGAGCGCGTAGATGCGCGAAGGAATTATACAAGAAGCAAAGTGATCATACTGTTCATAAAAATGTCACTGCTTAAAGTGCACTAAGTGTTAGTAGTAGTAAATGCTCTTCACTCACTTCATAACTAAGTTATCTCCAAGCTAGCCTGGTTGTCAGATAGCCAAACAGCTGCCTGTGCTCAATATTAGAAACTGTTAGTGATTACACCAAGTTAGCTTGTGCTACGTTTTACACCCTATGCTAACAGTTTGGCCCACGCTCAGACAGACAGACTGGCTCTGGCCTGTCCTGGCCCATGAGGTTAGCGGCTACGCGGCTAACACGAACATCAAGATGGCTTCTACCCAGCCCAGGGTTGGAGCCTGAACAGCCTGGACACATGGGCAGATTTAACCAAGGACGCTGTGACTAAACAATCCCATTATCATCTGCAGACAATCTCATTATAGCAGGCCTCTCATGTTTTTAGTATTATTCTTAGTTCTTTCTCCTCCAGTTTTTAGTCATTTAGCAGATGCTCTTATACAGAGTGACTTACAGGACCAATTAGGGTTAAGTGCCTTGCTCAAGGGTACATAGACAGATTTTTCACCTAGTCGGCTCGGGAATTGGCCCAACGCTCTTAACCGCGTGGCTACCTGCTGTCCAACACTGACAGGCCTCCAAAACACTGAGGATATCATCCATCTCCCTGACTATCTGTCCTTCTCTGTCCTGGTTTATCTCTAACTTCTTCTCTCTGTCTTGCCTCTGTGACTCTATCTCTTCTCAGTCTTTATCTCATCTAGACATTTAATTCAATATTATCCCCGTCACATCCCCCCTCTTTCTATGTTCTCTCTCTCTCTGTTTAAATGAAGCTGACACAGCACCTGGGAGAGTCGCCCACACAGTATTTAACTGGAGGAGGAAGGAGAGCCGTCTCATGTATGTGATCTAGAGTAGATAAGGCTGTCATGGCAGGGCAGACGGCGCTGTCTCTAGCCAGTCAAAAAGTGAAGTGACAGATCCATGTGGTGGAGCACGGCATTAGGCTAGGGTTAACCCACAGTAATGCATCTGTAGATGAAGGAGGGGATAAGCCTGCAGACCCAGCTTACTGACACTGGGATCCATCCAGCTGCAGAGGCAGCCTTCCTGGAAGCAACAGCAGAGTAGCCTATAGGAGGAATCCCTCAACTACACATGGACAAAGAGCTGTAACTGTAATTAGGGTTGAGTCGGGCTAGTAAATAATATACTTTTGGTGTATGTTTTGGAAGAAAGGTTACCTGGGGGCGTCGTTCCTGCTCTCCAGGCTGTCACAGAGCCCCTTAGAGGGGGTGGACCTCCCGCTGCTGTCATGGTCCTGGGCGGGGGGCATGGGGTAGGCCTGGTTAGGTAGGGCTATGCGGCGGCCCTCCCCTCCTCCTCCCCCTCTCTGGGGCTTGCTGGGGCCCCTCAGACCCGTCTCAGAGCTCCTCTTCATGGCCTGTAGCTGGGCCAGGGGCACGATGTCGCAGGCCTGGGGCCGGTGCCACACCGTCTGCTGGCTGGCACTGTTGTAGTAGTAGAAGCGGTTGTTGTGGCCGTCAAACAGCTCCCACCACTGGTTGCCGTCGGACTGTCGCACGGCGGCGCCTGCGGGGGGCTCCCAGCCACACTCCCCCGAGGCCAGGTTCACGTACATGCGCTCCTGCGAGCGCGGCTCCAAGATCTCCACCCAGTCACAGCTAGAGAGAGGAGAGATGGGGGACATGGGAAATGTAGTCAAGCTCTGGAAGACTGTACTCTATATGACAGACATTCTGAAAATATTTTTGATCAGTTATGTGAGCATGGACCAAAGGGATTTGTCTTTGTTTAATCTACAATAGGAATAGGAATAGGCCTATGAGTGTATGAGTGTATGAGTGTATGAGTCTAGGTTGCGTTCAGTGCAGCTACACATAAGAGCCAGTAAGAGTAACCCAGGATTAAACACAGATTACATCCTCAGGTGGCTGAGGGATTGAAGTAAGTGGAGAAGGAGGGCCAGTGGATAGAGAGGCAGGGGGTGCTGGGGCTGTTGCCCACTAAGGGGTTTTCTCCTGAGAGAGAGAGAGGCCTGGGCACAGCTCCCAGGCTCTAATCTCCTCAAGGAGAGGCCAAACAAAGGAGCCAGGCGAGAGAGAGTGAGCTGGTTCAACACAATTAGACCCAACCAAATTATGAGAAAGCAATAAGATAACTATTTGATACACTACAAAGAATCAACTTAAAAATAGATCAAATTGGAATGCTATCTGGCCCTAAACAGAGAGTACACAGTGACAGAATACCTGACCACTGTGACTGACCCAAAATTAAGAAAATCCTTGGCTATGTACAGACTCAGTGAGCATAGCCTTGCTATTGAGAGAGGCCGCCATAGGCAGACCTGGCACTCAAGAGAAGACAGGCTATGTGCACACTGCCCAAAATGAGGTGAAAACTGAGCTGCATTTCCTAAACTACTGTCAAATGTATGACCATATTAGACACACATATTGCCCTCAGATTACACAGACCCACAAAGAATTTGAAAACAAATTATACATTGATAAACTCCCATATCTGTTAGGCGAAATAGCGCAGTGTGCCATCACAGCAGCAAGATTTGTGACCCGTTGCCATGAGAAAAGGACAACCAGTGAAGAACAAACAACATTGTAAATACCACCAATATGTATCTATTTATGTATCTTCCCCTACTATTCGTACTTCAACTATTTGCACATTACTAAAACACTGTACATAGCTGATAATATAACAGTTGAAATGTCTTCATCTTTTTGAAAGCTTTTTGAGTGCAATAGAGAGAGAGAGAGGGGAATACAATCATAGCTACATACTCATGCCCACATGTACATCAGCACAAAATAAAACACATAGATGTTGTCTAGGTCACCCATTCTCCTGAAGGCGTAGTGCAGAATAAACAGTGCAGAATAAACCGTGCTGGCATGGCAGCTCTAAACACACTGTTAATCCCAGTAGGCAGTGTACCTACATCTCATTAAACACAGGTTCAACAGTTCACACCAAACTACATACTAAGGAGCTTTCCACACACACACACACAAACAAACAGACACGTTAAAACCTGTCAGTAAAGAAAACAAGACACACTCTCACAGGGAACAACTGGATGATCACCCCACCCCTGCTGAGACCTCTTGGAAATGTTGAAAGCTCACAAAGACACACACTTTGTTTTATGTGAAAAGGTGTAAAAAAATAAATCCCTGCCACATTCTACAAATTATTTTTAGACAGAAAATCGACCAACAATTTTTCCACAACAGCACTTTCTCCCACAGTCCTGAGAATCCTACCTAAACAACAATGAAATGGTCTCTGAAATGGAAATGTAAGCTAAACTACTATCTTAGTGTTTATGTTCAGACTACTATCAGGTCACACTCACTTACACACAATCTGAGGATTCCTACAGTACTTCTGGATGGTCCACAGAACGCTAAGAAGGCACTGACGTCCTGAGGTGCTGTATGTCACTTTTCCTGTTTTAGCTTGACTTGTATCTTTCTAGGAAGCATCCTCCCGTCCCTACACAACCTGTCCAAAAGCTTGTCCGACATCTTAAAATTCACACCTTCCTGTCCCAAATCCAAGAGTCACACCTCCAATGACAATGACAGTTCTGATCCAGAGCGTTGCTGTGAAGGAGTGTGTGTGGGTGGTCAGTCCCTCTCCTTTCTCTCAACCCACTCTCCAATCTCCACTCTTGACTAAATAGGAGTCTCCCTCTTTCTGGGGCTTTGGGACAGTCCCGTCCCCACTTCTCTCAGGGGACACTGGTAGCTCTCAGCGGTCAGCTCTATTTCTGTCAGACACCCAGGGTGACCACAGGCCACTGACCCCATGTCACATGACCAGCTGACCAGGACAGGAATAGAGCATGTTTGGGGAAGTACATATGTGTGTGTTTGTTCACGTGAGAGAGAGAAACAATCCTACTGAGATCAAACCTGAATCAGAAATATCCTCGACAAATATGGTAACCCCATGTTGAGAGAGAGAGAGAGAGAGAGAGAGAGAGAGAGAGAGAGAGAGAGAGAGAGAGAGAGAGAGAGAGAGAGAGAGGGGGAGAAAGAGAAAGAGATGAAAGAGAGTAATGAGAGAAAGGGAGTGTTTCTCAGAAGTAAACCTGTGTCACATGCTAGTGGTCCAGTGGGATGGATGCTGTGTCCAGCTGGTGGCTCAGTCCCTCAGTGGTAGAGAGCTAATACTGTACATCAACATCCACCCTAGTACCACACATAGGACTGTCACACACTGCCCAGACCACCACCACCTGACTGACAGCTGAGAGAGAGAAGGAGTAACGCTGATCTCTTACCACTCAGTCCTTTGGCTCCCCTGTCTGTGAAAGACTGTCCTTGTCCGCATCTCACCCACAGATAGCATAGTAGCTGGCTGGCTCTGTGTGTGCTGCTCCCTGTCCTCTCACCCCGTCTCCCCAGTGGTATCCCCCCCACAGCCAGACCCAGTAATCCAGGGCTCCTAGCCACAGGCCTGCTTTTGTCCCTCTCAATAACGCTGACTAGGCCCTGCTATAAAGCTCTGTTCTGGCTGTCACTGCATCAAATCCCACCAGCCAGGGTCATAAAGATACACTACACAACATGACACAGACACACACACACAGAGGGAGAACCCGTACAGAGGAGAGGAAACCAACAATGCTGTTCTGTTGTGACTGAGAGACATACTTCCAACTGGGTCATGGCTAGAAGGGATCCAGCTTTTGTCAAATTAACATCACTTTAGCTAACCCTAACTCAAACCCTTTTCTTAACCTTAACCTTATTCTCCTAACCTGATACGTTAATTCTCCTAATCTTCTGCGTAAATTCTTCTAACCTGCTATGAAAAGTCAAATCTGACGTTAATTCGACAAGAGCTGGATCCCTTCTAGCCATGACCTTCGAACTGGAGCATGACCAACCAACTCACTGATACCTGACCTCAGAGAACTGAGAAACATCAGAAACTCTCTGTCTGCCTGTCTGTCTGCCTGTATGTCTGTCTGCCTGACCGCCTCTCTGCCTGACCGCCTCTCTGCCTGTCTGCCTGTCTGTCTGTCTGTCTGTCTGTATGTATGTCTGTCTGTCTCTCTGTCTGCATGTCTGCCTGTCTGTCTGTCTCTCTGTTGTCTGTCTGTCTGTCTGTCTGCCTGTCTGTCTGTCTGTCTGTCTGTCTGTCTGTCTGTCTGTCTGTCTCTCTGTCTGTCCCTAAATACATTCTGGTGCAACCAATTACCTTCAGAAGTCACATAATTAGTTAAATAAAGTCCACCTGTGTGCAATCTAAGTGTCACATGATCTCAGTATATATACACCTGTTCTGAAAGACCCCAGAGTCTGCAACACCACTAAGCAAGGGGCACCACCAAGCAAGCGGCACCATGAAGACCAAGGAGCTCTCCAAACAGGTCAGGGACAAAGTTGTGGAGAAGTACAGATCAGGGTTGGGTTATAAAAAAATATCAGAAACTTTGAACATCCCACGGAGCACCATTAAATCCATTATTAAAAAATGGAAAGAATATGGCACCACAACAAACCTGCCAAGAGAGGGCTGCCCACCAAAACTCCCGGACCAGGCAAGGAGGGCATTAATCAGAGAGGCAACAAAGACACCAAAGATAACCCTGAAGGAGCTGCAAAGCTCCACAGCGGAGATTGGAGTATTTGTCCATAGGACCACTTTAAGCCGTACACTCCACAGAGCTGGGCTTTACAGAAGAGTGGCCAGAAAAAGCCATTGCTTAAAGAAAAAAATAAGCAAACACGTTTGGTGTTCACCAAAAGGCATGTGGGAGACTCCCCAAACATATGGAAGAAGGTACACTGGTCAGATGAGACTAAAATTGAGCTTTTTGGCCATCAAGGAAAACGCTATGTCTGGCGCAAACCCAACACCTCTCATCACCCCGAGAACGCCATACCCACAGTGAAGCATGGTGGTGGCAGCATCATGCTGTGGTGATGTTTTTCATCAGTAGGGACTGGGAAACTGGTCAGAATTGAAGGAATGATGGATGGAGCTAAATACAGCGAAATTATTGAGGGAAACCTGTTTCAGTCTTCCAGAGATTTGAGACTGGGACGGAGGTTCACCTTCCAGCAGGACAATGACCCTAAGCATACAGCTAAAGAAACACTTGAGTGGTTTAAGGGGAAACATTTAAATGTCTTGGAATGGCCTTAAAGATTGCTGTACACCAGCGGAACCCATCCAACTTGAAGGAGCTGGAGCAGTTTTGCCTTGAAGAATGGGCAAAAATCCCAGTGGCTAGATGTGCCAAGCTTATAGAGACATACCCCAAGAGACTTGCAGCTGTAATTGCTGCAAAAGGTGGCTCTACAAAGTATTGACTTTGGGGGGGGGGTGAACATTTATGCACGCTCAAGTTTTCTTTTTTTTTCTTTTTTTTCTTGTTTGTTTCACCCCAAAAAATATTTTGCATCTTCAAAGTGGTAGAGGCATATTGTGTAAATCAAATGATACAAACCCCCTAAAAATCTATTTTAAGTCCAGGTTGTAAGACAACAAAATAGGAAAAATGCCAAGGGGGGTGAATACCACTGTATCTGTGCACATGCCTGCACAAGGAGCAGGGCTTAGTTTAGATAGGGAGGAACAGACAGGGGGAATGAGAGCTAGACATTCAGCTATTCATACAATCCTATTGCAAGGAGTTTGTCAATAGCTTCGCAGATGAGTAAGTAAATGCTGTGCAGTCACTGCATGTGAGCCAGGATAAACAATGACTTCCTCCATCAGCTGAATCCACTGTGTGCAATCTATTTAAAGAGAAACATCATGCTGTGAAGCTAGAACTTGATTTTGTTTATAAATCTCATGAGGACAGATAGATAGTCTCTCTCTCTCTCTCTCTCTCTCTCTCTCTCTCTCTCTCTCTCTCTCTCTCTCTCTCTCTATCTCTCTCTCTCTTTCTCTCTCTCGCTCTCTCTCGCTCTCTCTCTCTCTCACGCTCTCTCTTTATATATACATTTAATTTAAAGGGCTTTATTGGCATGGGAAACATGTTTACAGAGCCAAATCAAGTGAAATAGATAATAAACAAAAGTGAAATAAACAAATTGAAATGAACAGTAAACATTACACAAAGTTTCAAAAGAACAGTGGTGTAAAGTACTTAAGTAAAAATACTTGAATGTACTACTTAAGTAGTTTTTGGGGGTATCTGTACTTTACTATTAATATTTTTTTACAACTTTTACTTACTCAGTAGTTTTTTACTTTTACGCCACTACATTCCTAAAGAAAATGATATACTTTTTACTCCATACATTTTCCCTGACACCCAAAAGTGTCAGGGAAAATGTTTAGCAGGACAATAAAATGGTCTAATTCACACACTTATCAAGAGAACATCCCTGGTCATCCCTACTGCCTCTGATCTGGAGGACTCACTAAACACATGCTTCATTTGTAAATGACGTCTGAGTGTTGGTGCCTATCTGTAAATTTGCTGTGTGGTTTGTTTAATATAAGGTCTTTGAAATGATTTATACTTTTACTTTTAATACTGAAGTATATTTGATCAATTACATTGACTTTTGATACTTAAGTATATTTAAAACCAAATACTTAGACTTTTACTCAGGTAGTAGTTTACTGGGTGACTTTCATTTTCTATTAAGGTATCTTTACTTTTACTCAAGTATGACAATTGGGCACTTTTTCCAACACTGCAAAAGAATAGAGACGTTTCACATTTCACATGTTGAAGTACAAAAGGGAAAATAAATAGATGCGTAAATATAGTTTGTATTTCCAATGGTGTTTGTTCTTCAATTGTTGCCCTTTTCCTGTGGCAACAGGTCACAAATCTTGCTGCTGTGATGGCACACTGTGGTATTTCACCTAATAGATACGGTAGTTTATCAAAATTGGATTTGTTTTCGAAATCTTTGTGGGTCTGTGTATATATATCTCTGTCTCTAACACACACACACACACACACACACACACACACACACACACACACACACACACACACACACACACACACACACACACACACACACACACACACACACACACACAAACACACACACACACACACACACACACACACACACACACACACACACACACACACACACACACACACTCAGCTGCCGACTTGGACTGAAGCACAGATCAGCGATCACGCGAGGCATTTTCCGTGTGGGTGGTCGGGGGAACAACGCTTAAAAAACACTGTGTAACAGAAGCCTCCCGGTGCAGCCCAAACGAATAAACAGACAAACACACACAGTCATAAACTCCTCCCCGCTCCCACCACCCCTTCAAACAGCTGGCAGCACCCCCAGAACAACTCTGCGTTCCTTCGGTATAAAACTTCCAAGCAGCAATGTAACGTGGGATACTGTTTTTTTCCCGTTGGTTTCTTTCTCTTGGGCCTTGCATGTAAGGATCTGTAGGGGTCTGTAAGGCTCTATAAGGATCTGTAAGGATCTGTAAGGCTCTGTAATGCTCTGTAAGGCTCTATAAGGATCTGTAAGGCTCTAGAAGGATCTGTAAGGCTCTGTAAGGATCTGTAAGGATCTGTAATGCTCTAGAAGGATCTGTAAGGCTCTGTAAGGATCTGTAAGGATCTGTAAGGCTCTGTAAGGATCTGTAAGGATCTGTAAGGATATGTAAGGATCTGTAAGGGTCTGTAAGGGTCTGTAAGGATCTGTAAGGGTCTGTAAGGCTCTATAAGCTGTAACCGCAGAGATGCATAACCATAATATTATACCGTGATCGTGAGTTACATAAGCATTTGTGGTCCTCAAGATGAAGACCAGACACCACACTGGTATGGTTGTGTCCCAATAGTAGCGGCCTTACTTGATCTCCTTTACCAACATGGTCTCAGAGCATTTTGTATTATTTTGTATGTAAATCCGAGACACTAAATCCGAGACACGAATTACAATTCGTATTATAGGTTACGAATTTGCAAAACGTATGATATGTTAGTCCCCTGTAGCTCAGTTGGTAGAGCATGGCGCTTGCAACGGCAGGGTTGTGGGTTCGTTTCCCATGGGGGGCCAGTATGAAAATGTATGCACTCACTAACTGTAAGTCGCTCTGGATAAGAGCGTCTGCTAAATGACTAAAATGTAAATGTAAATGTATAAGGCTATATAAGGATATGTAAGGGTCTGTAAGGGTCTGTAAGGATCTGTAAGGATCTGTAAGGGTCTGTAAGGCTCTATAAGGATCTGTAAGGCTCTGTAAGGCTCTATAATGATCTGTAAGGCTCTGTAAGGCTCTGTAAGGCTCTATAAGGATCTGTAAGGCTCTGTAAGGATATGTAAGGCTCTATAAGGATCTGTAAGGCTCTATAAGGCTCTGTAAGGCTCTGTAAGGCTCTGTAAGGATCTGTAAGGATCTGTAAGGCTCTGTAAGGATCTGTAAGGCTCTATCAGGCTCTATAAGGCTATATAAGGATCTGTAAGGCTCTGTAAGGCTCTGTAAGGATCTGTAAGGATCTGTAAGGCTCTATAAGGATCTGTAAGGCTCTATAAGGCTCTGTAAGGCTCTGTAAGGCTCTGTAAGGCTCTGTAAGGCTCTATAAGGCTCTGTAAGGCTCTGTAAGGCTCTGTAAGGCTCTGTAAGGCTCTATAAGACTATGTAAGGCTCTGTAAGGCTCTATAAGGCTCTGTAAGGCTCTATAAGGCTCTATAAGGCTCTGTAAGGCTCTATAAGGCTATGTAAGGCTCTATAAGGCTCTGTAAGGCTCTATAAGGCTATGTATGGCTCTATAAGGCTATGTAAGGCTCTATAAGGCTCTGTAAGGCTCTATAAGGCTCTATAAGGCTCTATAAGGCTCTGCAAGGCTCTATAAGGATCTGTAAGGCTCTATACGGCTCTGTAAGGCTCTGTAAGGCTCTATAAGGCTATGTAAGGCTCTGTAAGGCTCTATAAGGCTATGTAAGGCTCTATAAGGCTCTGTAAGGCTCTGTAAGGCTCTGTAAGGCTCTGTAAGGCTCTGTAAGGCTCTATAAGACTATGTAAGGCTCTGTAAGGCTCTATAAGGCTATGTAAGGGTCTGTAAGGCTCTATAAGGCTATGTAAGGCTCTTACTCCACCACTATCATTGTATTCGTCTTGTGGCTTTAACCTCCTGTGCCATTCATGTTCTAGACACACTGCTCACGTGGATCTCATCTGACGGGTCCAATTGTGAGTTGTGCTTGTCTCTCTAGTTCTAATCTTAGTGACAGAGTGCACGCTACTCCTCTGCTGCACCCGTGTCTATGTTCATGTTAACATTATGCTTACAAACCACAGAACTGAGCAAGATGAATGCTTCCATTATTGAAACTACTGTAGTGCCACAGTATGATGAACAACAGCCCAGACAACCTGAAGCCATTCACATGAGGAAGTAGACATTAGAGGCCTAACTGGTTGTATTTCAGCTCTCACAATCACATTATGGTGTTATGACTCAGCACAGTCGTTATCATTCACTGTGTCTTCAGGGCTAAGGATATATCTGAGTGGGAGGAGAGGGCAGGGGAGAGGATGGCAGGGGAGGGGAGGGCAGGGGAGTAGAAGGCAGGGGAGGAGTGTGTGTGTGTGTGTGTGTGTGTGTGTGTGTGTGTGTGTGTGTGTGTGTGTGTGTGTGTGTGTGTGTGTGTGTGTGCACGTTTTACTATATTTCTGAGTACTAGAAGTTCTCACTATAGTAAACCAAAAAATTGGGGGAGATGGAGAGGGAGAGAGGGAGATGGAGAGGGAGAGATGGAGAGAGGGAGAGGGAGAGATGAGAGAGGGAGAGGGAGAGATGGAGAGGGAGAGAGTGAGAGATGGAGAGGGAGAGAGAATGGAGAGGGAGAGATGGAGAGGGAGAGATGAGAGGGAGAGATGGAGAGGGAGAGATGGAGAGGGAGAGAGGAGAGAGGGAGAGGGAAAGATGGAGAGATGGAGAGGCAGAGATGGAGAGAGGGAGAGATGGAGAGGCAGAGATGGAGAGATGGAGAGAGGGAGAGGGAGAGATGGAGAGGGAGAGAGGAGAGGGAGAGATGGAGAGGGAGAGATGGAGAGGGAGAGATGGTGCGATGGAGAGAGGGAGAGGGAGAGATGGAGAGATGGAGAGATGGAGAGGGAGAGATGGAGAGAGGGAGAGATGGAGAGAGAGAGAGAGAGAGAGGGAGAGGAGAGATGGAGAGGGGGAGAGGGAGAGGAAATGGAAGATGGAGAGAGGAGAGATGGAGAGGGAGAGATGGAGAGAGAGAGAGAGGGAGAGGGAGAGATGGAGCGGTGGAGAGGAGAGGGAGAGGGAGAGGGAGAGATGGAGAGATGGAGAGGGAGAGGGAGAGAGGGAGGGAGAGATGGAGGGAGAGATGGAGAGAGAGAGAGGAAGATGGAGATGGAGAGAGGGAGGAGAGGCGATGAGAGGAGAGGGAGGATGGAGAGATGAGAGGGAGAGATGGAGAGATGAGTGGAGATGGTGTATCGAATGATATATTCTAATCTTTTCTATTCCGAGAGATGTGATAAGTATCGCTAGATGGGAGATGAGAGATGAGGGAGAGATGGAGGATGGAGAGATGTAGAGATGGAGAGATGTAGAGATGGAGAGATGGAGAGAGGAGAGATGGAGAGAGGAGAGAGATGAGAGGGAGATATGGAGAGAGGATAGGGGAGAGATGGAGAGGGAGAGATGGAGAGGAGAGATGGAAAGGGAGATGGAGAGATGAGATGGAGAGATGGAGAGAGGAGAGTGGAGAGGTGAGAGATGAGAGGGAGAGTTGGTGAGAGGGAGAGTTGGAGAGATGGAGAGGGAGAGGAAGGAGAGAGGGAGAGAAGAGAATGGAGGGGAGGGAGATGGAGAGGGAATGAGAGAAAGAGAATAGAGGAGAAGAGA
>NC_140009.1:8818841-8844158 GCF_964263955.1 Coregonus lavaretus | reverse complement strand
CTCATTACAGCTCATTACAGCTCATTACAGCTCAGAACAGCTCATTACAGCTCATTACAGCTCAGTACAGCTCATTACAGCTCATTACAGCGCAGTACAGCTCATTACAGCTCATTACAGCTCATTACAGCTCATTACAGCTCAGTACAGCTCATTACAGCTCATTGCAGCGCAGTACAGCTCAGTACAGCTCATTACAGCTCAGTACAGCTCATTACAGCTCAGTACAGCTCCCCAGTGGGGTCAAGGAGCTGCCTATATACTGTACAGGGCAGGACAACTAAACATACAACCAGTCAGCAACCAGTAAACAGAAGACAAAGACACAAAACATGTGACACCTGTGATCATCAAACCTTCCAAGATCATCTCTGTCTCTCAACTCAACTCTCTCTTTCTTGCTGTCTCTCAACTCAACTCAACTCTCTCTCTCAATTTCAATTTCAATTTCAATTTAAGGGCTTTATTGGCATGGGAAACATATGTTAACATTGCCAAAGCAAGTGAAATAATAGTAAACAAAGTGAAATAAACAATAAATATTAACAGTAAACATTACACTCAGAAGTTCCAAAAGAATAAAGACATTTCAAATGTCATATTATGTATATATACAGTGTTGTAACAATGTGCAAATAGTTAAAGTACAAATGGGAAAATAAATCAACATAAATATGGGTTAGGACTCTCTCTCTCTATCTCTCTCTCTCTCTCTCTCCCCCTCTCTCTCACCCTGCCCCTCTCTCTCTCTCTCTCTCGCTCTCTCTAATGGTGTGTTCAAAAGACCTCTCTGATGAAGAGCTAGTTTCTTGGGAACTTACACCGTGTTCTAAATATGACACTGTCTGTCTGTCACTATTGGCCTCAACAAACACACTAACTGTAGCAGCATGTTTCCTGGCTAGGAGGAGCAACAGCCTTGACGATGTACTGTCTTTGCACTATGTGTCTATGTGGAATAGGGTTGTTATTGTTGGAGGGTAGAGCTCATGGAATAAAACATCCATCCAGTAGCCAACAAAATCTCCCGTGGCCAAACTACATGCCAATTTCCATTGCAGAGTACCTCATTGCCTATATTTAAGCTATGGAAGATTGAACTGTGTATAATTGTTGGAAAGCCGTGCGGTATGAAAGGCAGTTATGGAGAGGGCTTATGTTTCAGTGTTTAGATCGGGTTTGGGCTACATCGGCCAGAGAAACCAGGATGACGGTTATAGGAGGGAATATCTCCTCAAGGTCAGGGGTCAAGGTCCTGTCAGGATGCCAATACTGCT
Source organism: Coregonus lavaretus (assembly GCF_964263955.1). Classification (NCBI taxonomy): domain Eukaryota; kingdom Metazoa; phylum Chordata; class Actinopteri; order Salmoniformes; family Salmonidae; genus Coregonus; species Coregonus lavaretus. The sequence continues at coordinate 8,842,881 of NC_140009.1, read as the reverse complement.
GTGCTGTTGAGTCACACACACACAACACATACGGGAACGTACGTATACACACACACACACACACACACACACTGACAGCTGAACCACTGTTTCCACCAGACCAGAAAACTGGAGCGTAACAAAGAGAAAACGTTCATGCAGAGCCTTAGAGAGACAACAGAAGCCACGAAGAGACGTTCAGCGGTGAATCCTAACTTGAAACATGCCCACATAACTCATACTGTGGAACACATCTCCAGATGACATCAATGCATGCTTTGGTGGGCAAATGTTTGGGTTGAACGCGTGTATGTGAAGTAAAGATTTAGCCCTCAATACTGCAGGAGTTCATTGGAAGAGACCCGTCTTCCTCGTTTGTTTGTGTTTACATCAAGTTCTAACTCCCTCTAGATTCAGCCCACTCATATCCAGTCACTATGGACACACTGTCATTCTCCTCTGAGGCTTCCCTCTTATAGTAAAAATGATCCATTTCTAAACTCTGCTCAGCACACCACGCACTGTCCTGCCAAACGCTAGTTCTGAGGGACTAAAGCAAACGTAACCAGTGTGTCTGAGTGTTACCCAGCCAGGCCAGGGCCTGCTCCATTTCTCCTGGCCTGCTCCACACGGTCTTCCACATCCAGCACCTCACGCTGGAGACCATGCAGCAATAACACACACGGATCAACAAGATCTACCGCCCAGGAGATCTTTACACTGTAGACTCTCTACAGTGTGTCTAATGCAGGGCTAAGCATGGGTCCTGTTGAATGTTGTGCTCCAGGGCACACCAGCTGTGGTTCACATCTGAGAGAGGATCAGATCAGAGCAGCAGTCTCTCTCTCTCCCCCCTGGTATCGCCACCACTGTACTGTCTGCAGCTGTAGCTGTCCCTCTCTGTGGAGGGGGAGACAGAATGATGGGGGCCTTAGACCTACACCAACTAGCAATCATCTCACACTCTCACTGCAGCTGTCTGGGCTGATAGCTCAACACTCAGTCTATCACTTCAATTCATGTTCATCTTACAGTGTCTTAGACTTACACTCTGCATTGTACATTTCAGTCATTTAGCAGACGCTCTGATCCAGAGCAACTAGGGTTAAGTGCCTTGCTTAAGGGCACATCGACAGAATTTTCACCTAGTTGGCTCGGGGATTCGAACCAGAGACCTTTCGGTTACTGGCCCAACGCTCTTAACCGCTAGGCTACCTGCCACCTACTCTATGCAGGTAGTGTACTGTATGATGAGAAACTGAAGCTCTACAGTCTGTCTGTCTGTTTGTTCCAGAATGCTCCCTGAGGTGTCTGACTCCAAAGCCTCTGAGAGGGAACTGTGTCTGATCTCTTCTGTGTGCTGCTGTCTGGGCTGACTGATGTGGATGATACATTCCCCGGCAACAAGCCCATTACCCTGAACCTCATACAGAGATGAAGACTGATCTTCAATGCTCCCCCCCCCCCCCCCCCCCTCTCTCACCGAGTCGCTCTCTACATTTGTCTGTCTCTGTCTTTCTCGCTGGGCTTCAATAGAAAGGCTCTCTGAAATGGGAGACAAAACTCTGCCTTCTTTTTTCTCGCTATTCAGTGTGTTTATGTGAGTGAGTCAGACTGAGTGAGTCAGACTGAGTGAGTCAGACTGTGAGTGAGTCAGACTGAGTGAGTCGAGTGAGTCAGACTGAGTGAGTCAGACTGTGAGTTAGTCAGACTGTGAGTGAGTAAGACTGTCAGTGAGTCAGACTGAGTGAGTCAGACTGAGTGAGTCAGACTATGGGTGAGTCAGACTGAGTGAGTCGAGTGAGTCAGACTGAGTGAGTCAGACTGTGAGTTAGTCAGACTGTGAGTGACTCAGACTGTGAGTGAGTCAGACTGATTGAGTCAGACTGAGTGAGCAGACTGAGTGAGTCAGACTGAGTGAGTCAGACTGAGTGAGTCAGACTGTGAGTGAGTCAGACTGAGTGAGTCAGACTGAGTGAGCAGACTGAGTGAGTCAGACTGTGAGTGAGCCAGACTGAGTGAGTCAGACTGTGAGTGAGTCAGACTGAGTGAGTCAGACAGAGTGAGTCAGACTGATTGAGTCAGGCTGAGTGAGTCAGACTGAGTGAGTCAGACTGTGAGTGACTCAGACTGTGAGTGAGTCAGACTGATTGAGTCAGACTGAGTGAGCAGACTGAGTGAGTCAGACTGAGTGAGTCAGACTGAGTGAGTCAGACTGAGTGAGTCAGACTGTGAGTGAGTTAGACTGTCAGTGAGTCAGACTGTGAGTGAGTCAGACTTTGTGAGAGAGAAGAGAGAGAGAGAGAGAGAGAGAGAGAGAGAGAGAGAGAGAGAGAGAGAGAGAGAGAGAGAGAGAGAGCGAGAGAGAGAGACAGAGAGAGAGAGAGAGAGACAGATACAAACTCAAAAAATAGCAATTCAGTTTTGGAAACATCTAAAATATAGTGACCCCCTCTCATATCATTACCAAGCCCTGCAATGCCAAGAGCTGAGCAAAGAAAATAGTCCCCTCATCCAGCTGGTCCTGGGGCTGAGTTCACAAACCTGTTCTACTAACACACTGAAGCCTCAGGACCAGAACATCCAATCCATCAGAATAAACCAAATTACAACACAGTCAAAACAAAACTACATTGCTTATTGGGAAACACAAGCACAAGCACAAAAAACCTTGACAAAGTGCAGGCTCAGTGAGCACAGCCTTGCCATTGAGAAGGGTAGACACAGGAAAACTTGCCTCCCTGTAGAGGAAAGGCTGTGCAACCACTGCACCACAGCAGAACCTGAGACAGAGCTGCTCAAATTTGAAACAGTTTTTCAAGGTTTCAAAGACCTCTCTGATGAGAATAGGCTACCCGTCCTGTTGGGGAGGATGCAGAGAGCTGTGGGTTGGCAGCGCACTACATTGCTGCCTGCCATAAGATGAGGGACAGTGTCTGACAGACTAACCAACCTGCACATGTCCTCTATATTGTTATTGTTCAATGGTTATTTTGACCCTTGGTTATTATTGTTACTGTTGTCCCGTTGACAATATTGATTATTATTATTTTTATTATGTTAATAGTGTAAATATCCAAAGTAAGCTTTGGCAATATGTACATTGTTACATCATGCCAATAAAGCAAATTGAATTGAATTGAGAGAGAGGCAGAGAGAGAGACAGAGAGAGAGACAGGGAGAGAGAGACAGAGAGACAGAGAGAGAGAGACAGAGAGAGAGAGAGACAGAGAGAGACAGAGAGAGCGAGAGAGACGCAGAGAGAGAGAGAGAGAGAGGGAGAGAGCGAGAGAGAGGCAGAGAGAGAGAGAGAGAGAGAGAGAGAGAGAGACAGAGAGAGAGAGAGAGACAGAGAGAGAGAGAGAGAGAGAGAGAGAGAGAGAGAGAGACAGAGAGAGAGAGAGAGAGAGAGAGAGAGAGAGAGAGAGAGAGAGAGAGAGAGAGGAGAGAGAGAGAGAGAGAGAGAGAGAGAGAGGAGCGAGAGAGAGAGAGCGAGAGAGAGAGACAAAGAGAGAGAGAGAGAGACAGAGAGAGAGAGAGAGAGAGAGAGATATTTATGTTTGAGGTAGACAGAAGGAAAACTGAGTGATAGGAGAGGATAGAAGGATTCTGATGCAGGGAGAAGCAGGTATGTGCTGTGAGTGGCAGCATGGCAGGGGGTGGAGGAGGCTGTGTTACACACAGTTAGACAGAGACACAACTCCTGCTGCACACACACACACACACACACACACACACTTGAACAGCAACCCCTCTGAGTGACAGACCTAAGCCTGTCCCCATGGTAACCACAGGTACATAATGGAAAAGAACAGAAAAGAACAGACATGGGAGGAAGAGAGAGAGAGCGAGAGGGAGAGGTGGTTTGCCAAAAACCAGCATGGTTTAACCCAATCAGCGTTCCTCTGCTGGAGGTAAGTACAAAAAAACGGGGGGTAGGAACAACAGTAGTGAGCAACGTTTTAAACTTTAAAGCACTACATAGAGAAAAGGCGTTTCCTCTTTCTGCTGATAGCCTTGTCCAGAGGCTGCTTTCCTTTCTTCACAGAAACAGCACCAGACATTTGAGAGCCAGCGCTAAATCTGCCAAAACATTTAGTCATTCCTGGCTGGAGAAATATGGCCCCCTCTTACTGTGTCCTTCTAATGCCAAGGATTAGACCCCTAGCTCATCACTCTTCTATCACACACAAACACACACACATGTACGCACACACACAAATGCACACACACACACGTACGCATGCACACACACACACACACTGATATTCCCTTTGTCTCACAAGCACTTTGTCAAGTGCTCTGTTCTTTCAGTGTGGGATGTAGGGTTATAATGGAACAGTAAGGCTCTTCTAACCAGTATGTCTAGCTGCATCTGTAGCAAAACATTACTGTAAAGGGTTGCTGGTAGAGCTCCACACACACTCACACACACACACACACACTAACACATACACACACACACACGCACACTCACACTCATTCACTCACACACACACACTCACTCACACTCACACACTCATTCACTCATTCACTCACACACACACACACACACACTCACACTCATTCACTCATTCACTCACACACATACACACACACACACACTCACTCACACACTCACACTCATTCACTCATTCACTCACACACATACACACACACACACACACACTCACACTCACTCACACTCACACACTCACTCACTCATTCACTCACACTCACACACACACACACACACACACACACACACACACACACACACACACACACACACACACACTCACACTCACACTCCCGCACACACACACACTCACTCTTACTCTCACCCACACTCACACTCACACTCACGCACACACTACACAAGGTTCCACCCTTAAGGCATGCTCACCAGTCATTTGTAGCAGTTGCTATCAGTTATCAGCTCTAAAGTGGTCTATAATCACCTAGGCTAGCGTCTGTCTAGACAACAATCTGCTGCACATTTTCTCCTTTACCATGTTCATACACTGTTAAACGGTAACAGAAACACACATGCTAACACACTTGTATGTGACGTACACACCAGCTCACAGACATGATAAGAGTCAGGGCACATGCTCCAGTAATAGTAGATTGGGGAAATGGTCTAATTAGGCTAGCGTTAGCCCTATCGCTCCGACATCATTCCCACATTAGTGTGAGTGCTCCCAAGGGAACCGTCTGCTCTAGAAGCCCTGGATCCCTCCGGCAGAGAGGAGTGGAAACAGGAGTTGGAGAACAGAGACCTGAGACATGTTCAGATCCATCCGGAATAACAGCAGAGTTCCAGACGCTCTAAGTGTTCTAGCAGACCGTCAGACGTAAGGCACAGAGGTTCTATCAGCCTCACAGGGCCTGTGTTTCACAACCAATCACCCCCACCATGAGAATCACATATGCTGCTCCGCTCTGTTCTGTTCTGTTCTGAGGAGGCTTAGAAGGAGGGGTCGAAAAGAAAAGACATGACCCACTGGGGGACACTGAAATAAAATAAGAGGAGGAGAAGGATGAGGACAGAGGAGATAAGAGAGAAGGAGAAGGATGAGGACAGAGGAGATAAGAGAGAAGGAGAAGGATGAGGACAGAGGAGATAAGAGAGGAGGTGAAGGATGAGGACAGAGGAGATAAGAGAGGAGTTGAAGGAGGAGGACAGAGGAGATAAGAGAGGAGGAGAAGGATGAGGACAGAGAAGATAAGAGGGAAGGTGAAGGATGAGGACAGATGAGATAAGAGAGAAGGAGAAAGATGAGGACAGAGGAGATAAGAGAGAAGGAGAAGGATGAGGATGAGGACAGAGGAGATACGAGGGAAGGTGAAGGATGAGGACAGAGGAGATAAGAGGGAAGGTGAAGGATGAGGACAGAGGAGATAAGAGGGAAGGTTAAGGATGAGGACAGAGGAGATAAGAGAGAAGGATGAGGACATAGGAGATAAGAGAGAAGGAGAAGGATGAGGACAGAGGAGATAATAGAGAAGGAGAAGGATGAGGACAGAGGAGATAAGAGAGGAGGTGAAGGATGAGGACAGAGGAGATCAGAGGAGGTGAAGGATGAGGACAGAGGAGATAAGAGGGGAGGTGAAGGATGAGGACAGAGGAGCTAAGAGAGAAGGAGAATGATGAGGACAGAGGAGATAAGAGAGGAGGAGAAGGATGAGGACAGAGGAGATAAGAGAGGAGGAGAAGGATGAAGACAGAGGAGATAAGAGGGGAGGTGAAGGATGAGGACAGAGGAGATAAGAGAGGAGGAGAAGGATGAGGACAGAGGAGATGAGAGGAAAGGTGAAGGATGAGGACAGAGGAGATAAGAGAGGAGTTGAAGGAGGAGGACAGAGGAGATAAGAGAGGAGGAGAAGGATGAGGACAGAGAAGATAAGAGGGAAGGTGAAGGATGAGGACAGATGAGATAAGAGAGAAGGAGAAAGATGAGGACAGAGGAGATAAGAGAGAAGGAGAAGGATGAGGATGAGGACAGAGGAGATACGAGGGAAGGTGAAGGATGAGGACAGATGAGATAAGAGAGAAGGAGAAAGATGAGGACAGAGGAGATAAGAGAGAAGGAGAAGGATGAGGATGAGGACAGAGGAGATACGAGGGAAGGTGAAGGATGAGGACAGAGGAGATAAGAGGGAAGGTGAAGGATGAGGACAGAGGAGATAAGAGGGAAGGTTAAGGATGAGGACAGAGGAGATAAGAGAGAAGGATGAGGACATAGGAGATAAGAGAGAAGGAGAAGGATGAGGACAGAGGAGATAATAGAGAAGGAGAAGGATGAGGACAGAGGAGATAAGAGAGGAGGTGAAGGATGAGGACAGAGGAGATCAGAGGAGGTGAAGGATGAGGACAGAGGAGATAAGAGGGGAGGTGAAGGATGAGGACAGAGGAGCTAAGAGAGAAGGAGAATGATGAGGACAGAGGAGATAAGAGAGGAGGAGAAGGATGAGGACAGAGGAGATAAGAGAGGAGGAGAAGGATGAAGACAGAGGAGATAAGAGGGGAGGTGAAGGATGAGGACAGAGGAGATAAGAGAGGAGGAGAAGGATGAGGACAGAGGAGATGAGAGGAAAGGTGAAGGATGAGGACAGAGGAGATAAGAGAGGAGGAGAAGGATGAGGACAGAGGAGATAAGAGAGGAGGAGAAGGATGAGGACAGAGGAGATAAGAGAGGAGGGGAAGGCTGAGGATGAGGACAGAGGAGATACGAGGGAAGGTGAAGGATGAGGACAGATGAGATAAGAGAGAAGGAGAAAGATGAGGACAGAGGAGATAAGAGAGAAGGAGAAGGATGAGGATGAGGACAGAGGAGATACGAGGGAAGGTGAAGGATGAGGACAGAGGAGATAAGAGGGAAGGTGAAGGATGAGGACAGAGGAGATAAGAGGGAAGGTTAAGGATGAGGACAGAGGAGATAAGAGAGGAGTTGAAGGAGGAGGACAGAGGAGATAAGAGAGGAGGAGAAGGATGAGGACAGAGAAGATAAGAGGGAAGGTGAAGGATGAGGACAGATGAGATAAGAGAGAAGGAGAAAGATGAGGACAGAGGAGATAAGAGAGAAGGAGAAGGATGAGGATGAGGACAGAGGAGATACGAGGGAAGGTGAAGGATGAGGACAGAGGAGATAAGAGGGAAGGTGAAGGATGAGGACAGAGGAGATAAGAGGGAAGGTTAAGGATGAGGACAGAGGAGATAAGAGAGAAGGATGAGGACATAGGAGATAAGAGAGAAGGAGAAGGATGAGGACAGAGGAGATAATAGAGAAGGAGAAGGATGAGGACAGAGGAGATAAGAGAGGAGGTGAAGGATGAGGACAGAGGAGATCAGAGGAGGTGAAGGATGAGGACAGAGGAGATAAGAGGGGAGGTGAAGGATGAGGACAGAGGAGCTAAGAGAGAAGGAGAATGATGAGGACAGAGGAGATAAGAGAGGAGGAGAAGGATGAGGACAGAGGAGATAAGAGAGGAGGAGAAGGATGAAGACAGAGGAGATAAGAGGGGAGGTGAAGGATGAGGACAGAGGAGATAAGAGAGGAGGAGAAGGATGAGGACAGAGGAGATGAGAGGAAAGGTGAAGGATGAGGACAGAGGAGATAAGAGAGGAGGAGAAGGATGAGGACAGAGGAGATAAGAGAGGAGGAGAAGGATGAGGACAGAGGAGATAAGAGAGGAGGGGAAGGCTGAGGACAGAGGAGATAAGAGGGGAGGTGAAGGATGAGGACAGAGGAGATAAGAGAGTAGGAAAAGGATGAGGACAGGGGAGATAAGTGGTTATCCCACTGGCTATAGGGTGAACGCACCAATTTGTGAGTCGCTCTGGCTAAGAGCGTCTGCTAAATGACGTTAATGTGCCCTTGAGCAAGGCACTTAACCCTAATTGCTCCTGTAAGTCGCTCTGGTTAAGAGCGTCTGCTAAATGACTAAAATGTAAATGTAAAATGTAAATGTATAAGAGAGAAGGAGAAGGATGAGGATGAGGACAGAGGAGATAAGAGGGGAGGTGAAGGATGATGACTGCGGAGATAATAGGGGAGGTGAAGGATGAGGACAGAGGAGATGGGGGGGTGAAGGATGAGGACAGAGGACATAAGCGGGGGGTGAAGGATGAGGACAGAGGAGATAAGAGAGAAGGTGAAGGATGAGGACAGAGGAGATGAGAGGAAGTGAAGGATGAGGACAGAGGAGATAAGAGAGTAGGTGAAGGATGAGGACAGAGGAGATAAGAGGGGAGGTGAAGGATGAGGACAGAGGAGATGAGAGGGGAGGTGAAAGAAAGGACAGAGTAGATAAGAGGGGAGGTGAAGGATGAGGACAGAGGAGATAAGAGAGGAGGTGAAGGGTGAGGACAGAGGAGATAAGAGGGGAGGTGAAGGATGAGGACAGAGGAGATAAGAGAGGAGGTGAAGGATGAGGACAGAGGAGATAAGAGAGGAGGTGAAGGATGAGGACAGAGGAGATAAGAGGGGAGAGGTGGAAGCAGGAGATGAATCACAGCCTTTGCACCTGTCCTCTCAACGTTTCCCTCATTTTATCCCTTCTGTTCATGGTCCCTCTCTGTCTGGCCCTCTTTGTGTCTGTGGCAGTGCTGAGAGGGTGGTTTGGTCCCCACAGCCACTGTCTGTATGTTTATTTAGTCAGGACCCAGCGCCCGGCAGCCTTGACTCCAGCCCTGTGTCTACACACTCTGTCAGAACCTGAGTGTGTGTGTGTGTGTGTGTAACTAGGGGCCCTGCCAATTATAATGGGTATTTCTTTCTCCTCTGTGATGTGTTTCTGTGTGTTCAGTTAACTCAACACTGCATTCTGTCTCTGGGGTCTGAGGAAGAGAAGGGAGATCTGAAAGAGGGTTTCTCCTCAAAGAGGTACTCTCCTTCTCCCTCCCTCTCTCTCCTACTTCTGTTACTCTTGTTAGGTATTTTCTCAACAAAACACACATAGTACGGCTGCTACACACACTCTCCTATCTCCACACATTCCTACAGGTTGTTTGCTGTTGCTGTTGTTCAGTGCTGAGGAGGGAGCTATATAAAGGGAGAGAGAATGTCTTCATGGTGTCTGTTCTAGAGAGAGGGGGTGAGGAGGGGTGAGGAGCTATATAAAGGGAGAGAGAATGTCTTCATGGTGTCTGTTCTAGAGAGAGGGGGGTGAGGAGGGGTGAGGAGCTATATAAAGGGAGAGAGAATGTCTTCATGGTGTCTGTTCTAGAGAGAGGGGGTGAGGAGGGGTGAGGAGCTATATAAAGGGAGAGAGAATGTCTTCATGGTGTCTGTTCTAGAGAGAGGGGGTGAGGAGGGGTGAGGAGCTATATAAAGGGAGAGAGAATGTCTTCATGGTGTCTGTTCTAGAGAGAGAAGGTGAGGAGGGGTGAGGAGCTATATAAAGGGAGAGAGAATGTCTTCATGGTGTCTGTTCTAGAGAGAGGGGGGTGAGGAGGGGTGAGGAGCTATAGGGAGAGAGAATGTCTTCATGGTGTCTGTTCTAGAGAGAGAAGGTGAGGAGGGGTGAGGAGCTATATAAAGGGAGAGAGAATGTCTTCATGGTGTCTGTTCTAGAGAGAGGGGGGTGAGGAGGGGTGAGGAGCTATATAAAGGGAGAGAGAATGTCTTCATGGTGTCTGTTCTAGAGAGAGGGGGGGTGAGGAGGGGTGAGGAGCTATATAAAGGGAGAGAGAATGTCTTCATGGTGTCTGTTCTAGAGAGAGGGGGTGAGGAGGGGTGAGGAGCTATATAAAGGGAGAGAGAATGTCTTCATGGTGTCTGTTCTAGAGAGAGAAGGTGAGTGTGGCAGGTTGCCAGTGGTCTGAGAGCTGCTGCTGTCAGTGATCAATATGTGTGTGTGTGTGTAGCTCACTCATACGTCCTCTGTTCCAATGCCTCTCCTCCTGAAAGGAGATTTGTAGAGCAGAGACTTGAGACCGTCTCCGGTGACTTTGTGCTCACAACTGTGTTGTCACTTTGTTAAATGCACTTTAAATAAATTGTGATTTGATTTGACTCCTAGTAACTACCGCTACTCAGATGACCTACGATACTGCTGAGCATCGCCACTGATCATAACCATCTTCAAATGCTCCTTTGTACCTCCAGCTCTCATTCACTAAGCCCTACTGTCAGTTAATAATAGCTCTTAGCAGAGTTTCCCAGCCCTTCGTCTGGGATCCATTAAACAAACATGCATGGATGGATGGGCCAGGGGCATTCCTGAGCAGCAGCTCTGTCCCAAGACTCATTAACCCAGACAATGGCAAAGATTGTCATTCATTCCCACTGGCCTTCTCCTTCAGGCTTCAGGCCCACGTCCACTCTACTAATGACCGTCTTGAGTGGCCCTCCCCTGGGAGACATTGAGCCACAGGCCCCGGGCCGGTCCTGGGTTACACAGGGGTTAGCAGGGGCAAACATCAGGACAACCAGAACCACTGCAATACCACAACCCTCTCCATCTCTCACTGTCACATCCATAACACACACATTTCACACCTGTAAGCAAACACACACATACACGCACGCACCCAAACACATGTTATGTTCTTCTATCCTCGTGGGGGACCTAAAAATTAATTTTCATTCAAATTCCTATTTTCCCTAACCCCTAACCCTAAACCGTACCCTTACCATAACCCTAAACCTATCCACTAACCCCTTACCCTAACCCTAATTCTAATCTTAACCATAAACATAACCCCTAAGTTTAAAATAGCCTTTGTCCTCATGGGGACATGGGAAATGTCCCCAAAAGGGAGAATTGTCCTTGTTTTACTATCCTTGTGGGAACTTCTGGGGATTTTAGTTCCCCACAAGGATAGAAGAACCAAACCACTTAACCCATACCCGATCTAACCAACACACACACACACACACACCAGCCGCAAAGCACCGGAGCAGATCAGAGCAGGACAGGAAGGAAGAGGCCATTTGGGCTGAGGCAGGCTGGACACTGTGCTACCCACCACTAAGCCTTTTTCCATCCTGCTGGCTGAGCCTCCCGGTCAGTCTGCTAGGCCTGGGTCATGGGGACCCTTTTAACTGCAAAACCCACCAGCATCACTTTACCTCTACCCACATGTACTAATAATCTCAATTAGCCAACCTCAACTAACCTGTGCCCCTGCACATTGACTCTGTACCGGTACCCCCTGTATATAGCCTCCCTACTGTTATTTTACTGCTGCTCTTTAATTATTTGTTATTTTTCTTATTTTTTCTATTTACTTATAAATTTTTTACCTAACACGTATTTTTCTTAAAACTGCATGGTTGGTTAAGGGCTTGTAAGTAAGCATTTCACTGTAAGGTCTACACCTGTTGCATTCGGCATGTGACAAATAAAATGTGATTTGATTTGAATATAGAGACAAAGGAATGTCCAGAGTTAACCCTTTCCTGTCTGTAGGAGAGGAAAACAAGCCTCTACATACAGAGAGGTGTCTGGCTGAGCACCTCAGCCACTGTGTTGACTGAGCTGCATGACACCAGGGTGTGGACAAGGTTAGTCACTCAGACCCACTGTGTGTGGCTGTATGTAAACACTCTTCTGACACATACAAATAAAATCCCTCCTTGAAGAGTCTTTTGTTCATGAACCTGGCAGGTGATAAACCTTTGGCCGAGTGTTAATGGAAAATACTAAACCATGAACCTTTCAGTAGAAGTCTCGTTCTGAACGGGCGATCGTAAATGGTCCATGACGACTCTTCATGCTGAGAGGACAGGTGAGGAGAGGAGAGAAGAGGACAGGAGAAGACAGGAGAGAGGGCAGGTGAGGATAAGAGAAGACAGGACAGGACAGGAGAGGAGAGGAGAGAAGAGGACAGGAGAAGACAGGAGAGAAGACATGAGAGGATAATAGAAGACATGACAGGACAGGACAGGAGAGGAGAGGAGAGAAGAGGACAGGAGAAGACAGGAGAGAAGACAGGAGAGGATAATAGAAGACAGGACAGGACAGGAGAGGAGAGGAGAGAAGAGGACAGGAGAAGACAGGAGAGAAGACATGAGAGGATAATAGAAGACATGACAGGACAGGACAGGACAGGAGAGGAGAGGAGAGGAGAGGAGAGGAGAGGAGAGGAGAGGAGAGGAGAGGAGAGGAGAGGAGAGGAGAGGAGAGGAGAGGAGAGGAGAGGAGAGGAGAGGAGAGGAGAGGAGAGGAGAGGAGAGGAGAGGACAGGAGAGAGGACAGGAGAGGATAAGAGAAGACAGGACAGGACAGGTGAGGAGAGGAGAGAAGAGGACAGGAGAAGACAGGAGAGAGGACAGGAGAGGATAAGAGAAGACAGGACAGGACAGGAGAGGAGAGGAGAGAAGAGGACAGGAGAAGACAGGAGAGAGGACAGGAGAGGATAAGAGAAGACAGGACAGGACAGGTGAGGAGAGGAGAGAAGAGGACAGGAGAAGACAGGAGAGAGGACAGGAGAGGATAAGAGAAGACAGGACAGGACAGGAGAGGAGAGGAGAGAAGAGGACAGGAGAAGACAGGAGAGAGGACAGGAGAGGATAATAGAAGACATGACAGGACAGGAGAGGAGAGGAGAGGACAGGCTTTGGGCTCAATGGAAGAGAGAAAATGTATGTCTGGTGTGACATGGTTTCTCATGGCGTTGTGGGGGATCACTGTGTTTACAAAATGAGCAAAATGAGGTTTTACTCATCAAACAGCAGAACACATCAACACAATGCCTATCAGCAGTCCTTCTACTCCCCTGACACTGGTCCTCTGTCAACACCACTACCCAGCCAGCCGCCACTCCAACTCTGTTACCATGGAGATGTCAATTACTCTGAAGCTCGTCTGAGACATGTTGCAGCAGGGTGCTGATCCAACACCAACTGAGAGAAAGTCTCCTCCCCTCCAACCGCTTATCCAAATCACAGGAGAGAGATGCAGGGCTGACAACAGTGGCTTTCCCCTGATCCTTCCTTTACACGCTGACACATTCCTCAAGCCAGCCCAAAGCAACAATGTAGAGGTGGTGGGTGTTTTGAGCTGCTTGTCCTTTCACACTTCCATTTAGATCAACCAGAGAGAGAGCAAGAGAGATAGAGAGAGAAAGAGAGAGAGAGAATTCTGCAAAAAACATCCTCAGTTTACAACGTAAAACACCAAATAATGCATGCAGAATTAGCTAATGATCAAAATCCAGAAAAGAGCCGCTAAATTCTACAACCACGTAAAAGGAAGCGATTCCCGAAACTTCCATAACAAAGCCATCACCTACAGAGAGATGAACCTGGAGAAGAGTCCCCTAAGCAAGCTGTTCACAAACAGGCCCCACAGAGCCCCAGGACAGCAACACAATTAGACCCAAACAAATCATGAGACAACAAAAAGATAATTACTTGACACATTGGAAAGAATAAACAAAAAAACAGAGCAAACTGGAATGCTATTTGGCTCTAAATAGAGAGTACACAGTGGCAGAATACCTGACCACTGTGACTGACCCAAACTTAAGGAAATCTTTGACTATGTACAGACTCAGTGAGCATAGCCTTGCTATTGAGAAAGGCCGCCGTAGGCAGACCTGGCTCTCAAGAGATGACAGGCTATGTGCACACTGCCCAAAAAATGAGGTGGAAACTGAGCTGCACTTTAGAGAAACATATTTCCCTCAGATTACACAGACCCACAAAGAATTCGAAAACAAATCCAATTTTGATAAACTCCCATATCTTTTGGGTGAAATACCACAGTGTGGCATCACAGCAGCAAGATTTGTGACCTGTTGCCACAAGAAAAGGGCAACCAGTGAAGAACAAACACCATTGTAAATACAACCCATATTTATGTTTATTTATTTTCCTTTTTGTACTTTAACAATTTTCACATCGTTACATCACTGTATATAGCCATAATATGACATTTGACATTTCTCTATTCCTTCTGAACTTTTGTGAGTGTAATGTTTACTGTTCATTTTTTATTGTTTATTTAACTTTTGTTTCTTATCTATTTCACTTCAGGTGAGCTGAGCTATTTTCCAGAGTCTAAAGAAGCCCCAGTAATCAGGATAGCACTAAAGCCCTACTGAAGTGGGCCAGGGATGAAACATTACATTTACAATTTAGTCATTTAGCAGACGCTCTTATCCAGAGTGACTTACAGTTAGTGCGTGCATACATTTTCATACTGCCCCTCCGTGGGAAACAAACCCACAACCCTGGCGTTGCAAGCGCCATGCTCTACCAGCTGAGCTACAGGAAACATGTCCAAGTCACTGATCACTTTACAGCTGGCAAACCTGCTTCAGTGGCCAAGCCCCAGATCTAGCATTTCATCCTGTGGCACACAAAAGAGAACCCAGCTATGGGGGCTAAGAGTTGGGGTGTGGTGGTGGTGATGATGGTGATGGCATGGTGTCCCTGCTAGCTTGGCCTGTCTAATAATGTGTATATAGCCAAAATATGACATTTGAAATGTCTCTATTCCTTTGGAACCTTTTGTGAGTGTAATGTTTACTGTTCATTTTTTATTGTTTATTTCATTTTTGTTTATTACCTATATTTCTTGCTTTAGCAATGTAAACATATGTTTCCCATGCCACTAAAGCCCCTTGAATTGAATGAATTGAATTGAGAGAGAGAGGGGTGGGGGGGGTGTTGAGACAGGTCAGGAGTTACGTTGAATGAGCGTTGTGGGATCTCACTCACTTTGAGCCCAGTCAGAGGAATACAATGATAGGGGAGGGGGGCTTCAGGGAGGACCAGAGCAGGGAGGGGGGCTTCAGGGAGGACCAGAGCAGTGAGGGGGGCTTCAGGGAGGACCAGAGCAGTGAGGGGGGCTTCAGGGAGGACCAGAGCAGGGAGGGGGGCTTCAGGGAGGACCAGAGCAGTGAGGGGGGCTTCAGGGAGGACCAGAGCAGGGAGGGGGGCTTCAGGGAGGACCAGAGCAGTGGTGGTGGTCGTGGTGGTTATGAGATCAATGGCACAGGAAGGAGGAAGGTAGTAGAGCTTGTCGATGTGGACATAAATCCATATTGCGATAAATTGCCTGAATTGATGCAATAACGATAAATTGTGTATAAAGTGTATAACATGAATGTACATATAATGATTTCATTTTGTTATCCTTTAAACTACTAGTAGTTTGATGGTTGTAGCCATCAATTGTACCATTAACAATCACTTATATTAGAAAACGTATTTAATTTCAAACTTCACATTTCTCGTATTGATAAATGCCTGCGATAAGTGATCGGTATGGTCGGTGTCGATAGTTTTGGGTTTATCGTCCCAGCTCTAGAAGGCAGCCGGGGATACAGTGCCAGCTGCAGGGTTTACGAGACTGTTCTTGTAACCTCCCACCCCCCCCCCCCCCCCCCCTCCTCCCTCCATATGTCTGCTTCTGTGAGGTGTAACAGTCCCAGATATGAGCCCTCTGAGCAGGGTCTACAGAAGACATGCTCTGGGTGACTGGACCCGAGATCAACATGGGTCCCTACAGACAGCCTCAGTGATTTAGGAGGATGGAACTCTGCTGGTCAAAGAACACATACAGTAACCCAGATCAGAACAGAGACCATCTAAATAGAACGCTAAAGAAGTGAGAAGCACAGAGAATAGACAGACTGCACACACCTTGTTCTGATTCTCTCACTGCTGAGCTGTTATGAAAGAGTGAGAAAACTAGGAAGTGGAAGTTCTCAGCGTGACGTCTGAAAATGTCATGAAAGATTAAACCAAATGTAACATTTAACAAACATAACATTCAACTTGGGCTGTTTCTTCCACTAAAACGTTTAAAACAATCAGCAGGTGAAGTTTAGGGTCAGGGCTTTGCAGTGTCAGCAGTGATTCAAATGTTGCTTGGAACTTTCTGACTATTCACCATGAAGCAGGAAGTTAAATAACACATCATCTCCAGGTATACTTGTCCCACTGGCTATCATAAATTGAATGCACCAATTTGTAAGTCGCTCTGGATAAGAGCGTCTGCTAAATGATGTACATTTAAATTTAAATACAGCCTATACGTCATCACACTGTGGGCTAGGAGCCAATAAAAAGCAAATAAATCATGTACACAGCATTAACTACCGTCAATTTAGATGAGAACCATGAGTTTTGTAAACAGCAGTCCTGGCATGTGTCTTCAAGTCATGGCCCAGGAGTAGAGTCAATGTAGCACACGTCCTAGCTATGTTAATGAGCTGAAACCCTGAATCTCTGCCCATCTTAATGAGCAGGTGTTTTTACTGACTACCCAGGCCTAAGGACCACCAGTAGAGTTATTTCCACACAACCGCAGACAAGCACGTACTGGGTAGTGGTAAAACCAAACAGAGAGGGAGGGGCGCCAAGGGGTTTGGACTGCAGGAGTATTTTGGGGAATGTTAAGGCAACTGAAGTGTTTGTGAAAATATCTACTCATTAGAACAGTGTTTCCCAACTCCAGTGCTCGAGTAGCCCCGACAGCACACAAGCACACCTGATTCAACTTGTCAACTAACCCTCAATGAGTTGAATAAGGTGAGTTTGTCCGGGGCTACAACAGAAATGTGTGCTGTTTGGGGACTGGAGTTCAAATCAAATCAAAATCAAATCAAATCAAATTGTATTGGTCGCATACATATTAGAGTAACATTAGACCCAGTGTTGGTTGCTGTTTTTAACCCCCAATCCAATCTGAAATATCAAATGTCTTTTATTTAGCCCTTTTTACATCAGAAGTTGTCACAAAGTGCTATACAGATACCCAGCCTAAAACCTCAAAGACCAAGCAATGCAGAGGCAGAAGCACAGTGACCTGGAAAAACTCTGTAGAAGGCAGGAACCTAGGAGGAAACCTAGAGAGGAACCCAGCCTAGTCTCATAGACTAGACGTAGCATGGTAAATGTAAATCCGGGACACTCAAATTAGTATGATATGTTACATTTGGTATGGTTATCCCACTGGCTATAGGGTGAATGCACCAATCTGTGAGTCGCTCTGGATAAGAGCGTCTGCTAAATGACGTAAATGTGCCCTTGAGCAAGGCACTTAACCCTAATTGCTCCTGTAAGTCGCTCTGGATAAGAGCGTCTGCTAAATGACTAAAATGTAAATGTAAATGTAAATGGTTACATAAGACAGAAGGTTACTTAAGGCAAAAACAAAAGTAGGGTAGTTGGTCGGGGTGGATGGGTAGGCGTATAACGTGAACGTCTAGCAACCCAAAGGTTGCGTGTTTGAATCTCATCACGGACAACTTTAGAATTGTAGCTAATTAGCAACTTTGCATCTACTTACTACTTTTTAGATACTTTGAAACTACTTAGCATGTTAGCTAACTCTTTCTTTACCCTAACCGTAACGCTTTAACGTAACTCCTAACCATAACCTTAACCCCTAGTCTAGCTAATGTTAGCCACCAAGCTAACGTTAGCATTAGCCACCTAGCTAACATTAGCCACAACAAATTGGAATTCGTAACATATCATACGTTTAGCAAATTCATAACATATGGTGCTCTGACATCCCTCCCCACCCATGTTAATTATTCAGACCGCACCAACCCACCACCCCACCCAGTAGAAAAGGTCTCTGCACTGACACACCCTACCACGCCCGGGGACTCTCCTACTGTACTTCTCCCTGCCTGCTCTCACCCAAGCACTATGGGAATCACTGTTTAACCGCGTTGACAACAACAACAACGCAAACAATTGCACTCATGCACATAAAGGAGCGTGCACGCAAACCCACACAGTTATTTTCAATGGGTGTACATCAACCAACCAACCAAGAACCAGCTTTCTACACACAGACTCAGCTGTGAAGGACTGAAGGGCTTTGACAATATCTAAAATGGTAATTGATGACGTCCACAAGGGTCAGCTCTCTCTGATTCATCCTGCAGGCAGTGGCCCAACAATGCAGCTTTTCAGCCCAAACTCCCAGTCAGCACAAAGTAACCCCGACCAGTAAAAGCAGTCCCACATACCTGGTGTGCCTGGGCTCAGACAAATACAAACAGTACAGGAAAGAGTGGAGACGCAGGTGGACAGAGAGGAGCACCATGAGAGAGCGAGAGAGAGACATTTACATTTACATCATTTAGCAGACGCTCTTATCCAGAGCGACTTACAAATTGGTGCATTCAACTTATGATAGCCAGTGGGACAACTACTTTTCTTCTTCTTTTTTTTTTTATGGGGGGGTGGGGGAGGGGGGTGGGTAGAAGGATTACTTTATACTATTCCAGGTATTCCTTAAAGAGGTAAAGTGTCGAACAATCTACAACAGCAGAGGCCTCAACCAGTAGTAACTCCAATGCCACCAATGTTACACAACCACACCAGGTCATTATGACTGTCCATCGTGTGTTGTCTTCAGCAATAACTGTCTGTATATCCAAGTGAAGAGGATTGTTGTCTTCATCAGGATAGCTTTACTCAACTACAGTATAGAACTATAATTTTAATGATGGACAAACACAAGTAGTGGAGGGTATGTGTGAGTGATTAAAGACGTCAGAATCTAACACTATCTATTTCAGCAATGCTCCTGCTCACCCGGGATACCCATGGGTGGGGTGGGGTGGGGTTGGGTGAGGGGAGACAGGGTGGTTGTAGCACCTGTCCCTTTCCCACATATGAAAACTCTCTCCACAGAATAGCAGTGAAAAGCTAAGATGGAAATATAGTACATGACTCTAGACCATATTAAATAGTTAGTATAATAGTAATAGTTAGTATAATAGTAATAGTTAGTATAATAGTAATAGTTAGTATAATAGTAATAGCACTATGGAAAATGCATTTTTTCTTTAACGTTTTTGTTTGGTAACGGAACCAAGCAATTTGTAATAACATCTGACAAGATTCAAGAGAAGAAACTGATCATTAAAATCTGACCACAATCATACAATCCAATTTTGGCTTCCATGCCGCAATTAAACATAGCTTATGGTTCCATGGCCTCCATTTGCTCACTGTCTTCACAATGTGTAACTTGGACTCCCTTCAAGTGTGATTATATATAGTAGTCACACATCTCTATTCCTGTAAGAGCAATAAGCTGCTCTATCCACTGCACTACACATCAACCTATTACAGGCTATCAAATTAATCTAAACTACCCCAATCTGTATATTTCTTTGTATAAATGGTAAAAGCACGTGGCCAACACTAAATAGCTAATCGACTCTAGTCAGTGTAACTAAATTATGAATAAAATATGCCCACGCACATCCCGCTGCTGGTTCCATTATGCTTGACACCTGGAAATGAGGATGGAAGGTGACCGACTGAGCGACAGATTGCCTTACACAGCACCAGAGGGAGAGCAAAGGGTGCTGGACCATGTGTAACTTACTAGCCCTCTCATATAGCGTTCAGCATCTGCTCACCGACATGCATGCCGGTCAAGATCAGGCACGTTTCCCCCAGACTAACCCATTAATCCATTGTAAAAACCTAAGATCTCGTGTTTGAACGTTGAAGTTGCCCAGAGGCATGGTTTTACACACCTACAGGGAGCAGTGTAATGCACCGTGGTGTAGTAACTGGACAGGTATGCTATGTTTTAGGATGACTTTCTCTAGAAAAGAAGGATCACATCCATAATGAATACAATAAATTGACAGAACAATCAAATAATTATTCAAACGGGATAACATTTCACCTTCTAATGCATTCGTTTGTATGTCTTGTTAGTGTCCTTCATTTCAAGCTTGTTATCAGCTTGAAATGTGTTTGGTCAAATCATTGACTACATGTTATTGTCTTAGACTATTGTTACATTGTAATAACGATTTGCGTTTGACAAATGTTTGTATTTTTCATTTCCATAGCATACCATTTGTATTGCAAATAAAGGGAACATTTTAATTTGAGGCACGCAAACCGAAACAAAAAGTTTTTCTATAAGGTTTGAGTAATGTTTAAACTTAATCTCCAGTCTATAGCCTACTTCAAACCTGTTGTATTATTCTACTGTAGCACAGCAGACAGTGCAACTCGTCAGTCCGCAGAAGTGAGAAGCGGCTACACGAGGATTAACCGCAAAAACGTGTTACATTATATCGGTCTAGTTTCGTTCACCAAGAAAAACACAACGTTACATGCATTGGCAATACACTGTACAATAGTAACTTGCATACCTTGTCTCGGCCATCTTCCTCACATTGTATGAGCAACAAGTTGGAATAAAGAGTTGCGTTGTAGTAGATTCCCCACTCGTTGAGCTATGTGCGTTTCCACGTAACTGGAACAGAGTACTGCCTCACCCCTGCCCTGTCTGTGTGCGAGTCAGTACTGCATCTCATCTCACCCCCTCCAAGAACCTCCACCATGCTTATGGGTTTGTGTGTAATCTGATCCCTACGGGGACTGTTTTGAACTGAGCGGTATACTACAAAGCAGCTTCAATGAATTAGCTAACTTGCCTAAATATTGGGAAATAACTTTGTCGTTCTTAGAAGGATAAGCTTGAGATAGGCATGGCCTATTGACTCAACAACCAAAAACACATATCTAAGTTAAACTTTCTCAATGAATCAGAAAATCAATAGTTATTTCTGGTTGTTTATCAAAGTTAGCTGGCTAACTCGTTGAATTTGCTTTGTAGTCTCTGTTTCCCTCTGCATTGGGGTGTCTGATGATCTTAGTGTCAACATGATCCAATACACCCACCTAGTGCCGAAACAGAGTTAAACATCCCAGACTCATGTTGACTGTCACCCCAGATCTAATTGTGCCCAAAAGTTTGGGTCAGTGTCTATTTATTAAATGAACTGTTTGGGAAATAATTCTTAAATTTCTATCAATAAATCAACACTTTTGTCAAGAGATTTAAAAGTGTTGACATGATAATAAACTGTAGCATCAAAGTCTGCTTTTCATCAAAGCTTCCCAAGCTGAAAGAAACAGTGACATCTGCTGTCTGAATATGGAACAAGATCAAATGTATGGTTAGTCACCCAGATAAACATGTTTTACAGTACATGTTTATGCAAATAAGAAATAGGCATGTATGGTATTGGTAACAGACTAAACAGAGTCTCCCAATCAAGGACTGCAGGTCTGAACATGTAAAATAAACACAACCGAGACTAAGTGAAGAGGAGGAAACCTTAGCAGTCAACACTTTATTCACAAACTAGTTACAGCTATCAACTGTTCACTGGTAAACCGAAGGAAACAGAAATATATGCATGATAAACCTATGTAACTGCACAAGGCATTGTTATGATAAAACCCTCTCTTTTTTTTCACATACAGTAATCCATTTCAAAGTGCTAATAAAAAGTATTGTTGCTTCTTTTTTTCCAGGGGGAGAAGGGACTTGTTTTACCTCATACAATATGGTACAAAATGATTGGGGGGCGTTTCGGTTTCCTGGTAAATTGAGGGTGGAAAGATTCCTTCTGATCAAGAGTGCAGTTCACATCAGAAGACTACTTACAGGTGTGAAACATCAGTGCACTGAAAGGCGACAGGTAGCCTAGCGGTTAGAAAATTTGGCCAGTAACCGCAAGGTTGATATTTTGAATCCCCGAGCAAACAAGGCGAAAAATCGGCCAATCTGCCCTTGAGCAAGTAACTCAACCCTAATTGCTCCAGGGTCACCGTCAAAAAATCCCATTTCCACACTTGTACAGGTTACTCACTTGTACATGCAGTGAAACAGGACAAAAATAAGCACCCCCTATTTGACCCTTTTGATAAAGCACTGTCTGATTGGTCATTCTGTTTATTATAAAATATATTTAAACATTTACATTAATTGCAAAAACCTACATTCAAATACATACAGCAATTTTTTTAAATATATGTTGAGCCCGCAATAGCACCATATATAGCGAAAAAAATCTATTGTTATAAAGAATGCAGCATTTGTTAAATACATTTATTTTTCCTTTTCATTTCTACAGAAAATACATGATAAGAGAAACACGTGTAGCTACAGGCTTTAAACCATGAAGTTACGGCTGATCAAGACTGTGTGGGCTTGTTTTACAAGCCAGCATGTTCTGAGTTTCTCTAAGTGGTATTAGGCAGAATAAACTGCCAGGATTGCTGTATAAAGTGAGTGGGTCATGAGACCTATGTCCCGCCCATCTCTGGGACACATCGGCTTGCAAAACAAACGCACCTTTTATCTCTGAAGTCTTTGATGACATCAGAGTGAGGTTGTGGGGCACACTCCCATGCCCAGGCGTTGGATAGTTATTTTACATATCAGCTAACCACGTCATATGTTCTTGCAATCTGGTGCCCGACAGCACAGTCGATGACGTGGCACGCAACCATTGGTTGATGCATGCAACAACTTCTTAGCAGGGGGACACAACCGTGGACTGATGACTTCATGAAACAGACTTCCTGGATGAACCAACCAGACTAGACAAGTTAGGTTCCCACATAGTGATGTATAGCGATCATTACATGAAAATAAGCCGTTTTTGAATGGACATTGGCATTGAGGGCTTCCAGACATTTTAAAGTAATCAACAGGGTATGGATTCCAATGGGGTTGGGAGCGATCAGCCAATGAGCAGAGCATTGTCTTCTTCTTCACACTGGTTTGCCTAGTTTGTAAATGGCTTTAAATTATGTGACTGCCATCTAGTGTCCACAATAACTGAATTACAATATTTGGTTCAAGACTCCAGCGCTGCAGGTGGAGGCGGTAAGACACCAATATTAGCTTTACACTTTTTTCAAACATCAAAAGAAGAAGAAAATGGACTACTTCAAAATGTAGATAGCTTCAATGGCGCTGCCCATGCTGTCACAGACGCCATAACGGGACAGCTACAATGTTGGGATCTTTATACATCTCAATGGGTTCACATTAGATAAGTGCCTTCAAATGCATGTTCTCTGATTGGACTGTTTCATAACAGACAGCGGCAGGTAGCTTAGTTGGTAAGAGCGTTGTGCCAGTAACCGAAAGGTCGCTGGTTCTAATCCCCGAGCCAACTAGGTGAAAAATCTGTTGATGTGCCCTTAAGCAAGACACTTAACCTTAATTGCTCTGGATAAGAGCATCTGCTAAATGACCAAAAAAAAAGTTTTATAAAAATATAACGGTTCATACCACAGATTCCAAGCTGTACGAATAGGAAAAACTCTTATTCTGTTCCAACATCGAGACCTCACTCATTTTGAAATTTAAAAAAGAACACAACAAAAGGGAATGCGTTCCAAATTATGTTTTGATACGCATAAATATCAAGTCTCTTGTTTTTCATTAGAAACATAGTAAAACTTAAATTAGCTGCAACACTGAAAATAAATGGCACTTAGATGGCATACTCCCAGTTCCTACCTGCACTCTAACCCTAACCACAGCATCCTCGTGTCAGTCTGATGCCATACTCAAGAGCAGGTTCCACAGCACTGTAACTCAAAGTGTGTGAGGTGAGGTTTGTGTGTGTGTGTGTGCGTGTGTGTGTGTGTGTGCATCGCTGCATCTCATTATTCATCATCTGCATTTTATAGAATTAAGGGTTTACAAAAATTGATTAGTAACACATTGATAAAAAACAGCATTAATCAATGTGCCACATACACGGAATCTGCACAAGGGGATGGAACTGGCACCAATTAATACAGCCATTAGTAAAAAC
>NC_140009.1:8806341-8813841 GCF_964263955.1 Coregonus lavaretus | reverse complement strand
GATAAAAGTCTTTCCCTGATAATGAGAGAAGCAGCAGATGATGGGAGAAAAGCGTTGAAGATATTGAGGGAACATTATGCAGGTAAAGGGAAGCCACGTGTGATTAGCCTCTACACTGAGCTAACTTCTCTTCAGAAAGCCAGTGACGAAAGTGTTACGGATTATATCATTCGTGCTGAGACGGCTATTACAGCACTGAGGAATGCTGAAGAGACTTTAAGTGACGGGCTGTTGATTGCAATGATTCTGAAAGGTTTGCCCGAATCATTTAAGCCGTTTGCCATCCACATAACGCAGAGTGACGAGCTGACAACTTATGGCAAGTTCAAAACCAAGTTGAGGAGCTATGAAAGCACCGAGAAGTTTAGCGCCATTTCCACTGACGACAACGTGATGAAGGCAAGTAACATTACAGTTAGCTGGCCAAGAGGAAGAGATAAAGGGACCGAGATAACCTGCTTCAACTGTGGCCAGAAAGGGCACAAGGCCCGGGAATGTACTGTTACTGGAGAGCACAGAGAACGGAGACAGTGGTGTAGTTTTTGCAAGCGCTCCACTCATACTGACGCAAATTGCAGACGAAAAAGAAGAGACAATGTGAAACAAGCAACAGATGCTGAAGGCCACACATTTGCATTCAAAATAAGTGACTGTCAGGTTCGTGGACTGAAACATAAAGGGCTGATGGTTGATACGGGAGCAACGTCACATATAGTCACGGACATCGGGAAGTTTAAGGAGTTTGACGAGACTTTCAAACCGGAAAAACATTCCGTGGAGCTGGCTGACGGAACAAGAACGAATGGTGTCGCGGAGAGGAGAGGTGCAGCGGAGGTTTACCTGAGAGACAACAAGGGTCGTCGGGTGAAAACAACGCTGACGAAGGCGCTGTACGTGCCGTCGTTTCCACAGGACATTTTCTCTGTTAAAGCAGCGACAGCCAACGGAGCTTCAATCAACTTTCGACAGGGGTGTAACAAGCTCATCCACAAGAACGGTACCACTTTTGACATCGAGGAGTACGATAGACTTTACTATCTTAACACTGTAAGTGATGAAAATGATGATGGATGTCATGGGTGCTATGATATTCACACATGGCACAAAATTCTTGGCCACTGTAATTTTGAGGATGTGTCAAAGTTAGAAAATGTGACAGAGGGAATGAAAATCACAGGTAAGATTGACAAATCTACCCTCAAATGTGAAATCTGCACACAGGGAAAATTTGTTCAGAGCAGAAACAGAGAGCCTGATGAAAAGGCAAAAGCAGCTCTTGAGCTTGTGCACACTGATTTGGCTGGCCCTATTGAGCCAGAGGCGAAAGATGGGTTCAGATATACTCTAGCATTTACGGATGATTATTCAGGGGCAGTTTTTGTGTATTTCCTAAAAGCAAAAAGTGATACTGTAAAAGCTACTGAGAAGTTTATTGCTGATGTGGCCCCTTATGGAAAAATAAAGTGTGTCAGGTCAGATAATGGCACAGAGTACACAGCCAAAGAGTTCCAGTCACTGCTCAGTAAGAATGCCATAAGACATGAAACTTCAGCCCCTTACTCACCCCATCAAAATGGGACCGCTGAGAGAAATTGGAGAACACTGTTTGAAATGGCAAGATGCATGCTACTTGAGAGCAACCTACCAAAGAAATTGTGGACATATGCTGTAATGACTGCTGCAGTAATTCGCAATAGGTGTTACAATAAGCGTGTAGGACAGACTCCACACTACATGTTTACTGGGAGAAAGCCTGATCTTTCAAAGATGAAAGAATTTGGATCTGTTTGCTATGCATACAGACAGAACAAGAAAAAGTTGGACTCAAGATGTGAAAAGGGTATTTTTGTCGGGTATGATAAAAATAGTCCAGCATACCTAGTCTACTACCCAGACACTGGAAAAGTTCTTAAAAACAGATTAGTCAAGTTCGTTACAAAAGGTGTAGTCGAACGCCAAACTCAGACAGATTTGGAAATGAGTGATGATCTTCATGGGGAGAGATTTCAATCCCCCATGCCAAAAGCCAAAATGGCAGATCAAAATTCCGAAGAGACACAAGATGTGCAAATCGAGACTTCAGATAGTCAGAGTCCACGCTATCCAGACAGAGAGAGGAAGAAGCCCCAGTACTTAAAAGACTATGAGTGTAAAGTGAAGTGTGATGACCAGATACCACCTAGTGTTGACTACTGCTACAGAGTAATGTGCAATGCACCACAAACCTTCAAAGAAGCAATGATTTCACCAAAATCAGAGATTTGGGCTACTGCTATGAAGGAGGAGATGGATTCCCTTAGGGAAAATGATACATTCACATTGACCACACTGCCAGAGGGTAAAAATGCAGTGGGGGGCAGGTGGGTCTATGCGGTCAAAAAAACAATTCAGATGAGACTGAGACATACAAGGCAAGATATGTTGCAAAGGGATATAGTCAAGTGGCAGGAATAGACTATAAGGATACTTTTTCTCCAACTGCAAATATGACATCAGTACGTCAGATGGAGTTACATCAGATGGATGTCAAAACAGCATATCTACATGCTCCTATTGACTGTGAAGTGTACATGGAGCAACCAGAGGGTTTTGAAGTCAGGTCAGATACAGGTGAGCAACTAGTCTGCAAACTGAACAAGTCACTGTACGGCCTGAAACAGTCAGGAAGGAACTGGAACAAAATGTTGCATGATCACCTTAGTGAAAATGGTTTTACACAGAACCCAGCTGATCACTGTGTTTACAACAAACAAACTGCAACAGAAAGGATCATTTTGATAATTTGGGTCGATGATCTAATTATCGCTGCTAGTGATAGTGACACACTCACAAGTGTAAAAGAAATGTTAAGTGAAAAATTTAAGATGAAAGATCTTGGGAGGCTTAGACATTTCCTAGGCATTGATTTTACACAAAGTGAAGGGGAAATAAAGATGAGCCAAACAAGGTACATAACCAAGATACTGGAAAGGTTTGGTATGTCAGACTGTAAAACAAGGTCAACACCATGTGAACAAAAAACAAACTTTGATGGTGATGGTGAACCTATTGATTCAAAAAGGTATCGTGAAGTGATAGGCAGCTTGATATATGTTATGACATGTACAAGACCGGATATCAGTTGGATTGTCAGCAAGCTGTCACAATACCTATCAGAACCAAAAGAGCAACACTGGATAACAGCTAAACATGTGTTGAGGTACTTGAAGGGGACAATGAATCAGGAGTTGTGTTACAAAAAGGGGGTGGAAAAAACTCAACCTCGTAGCATATAGTGATGCTGATTGGGCAGCAGATCAAAGTGACAGACGAAGCATAACAGGGTATTGTTTTAGTTTAACTAAATGTGGACCTGTTATTTCATGGAGGTCTAAGAAGCAGCCAACAGTAGCTTTATCTACATGTGAAGCAGAGTACATGGCACTGGCTGCTACTACACAAGAAAGTTTGTACCTTGTACAGTTATTGGGCCAGATGGATAGTGAGTGCCAATATGCACCAGTAACAATCTTTGAAGATAACCAAGGTGCAATTGCTCTGTCAAAGAACCCAGTATGTCGTCAGAGATGTAAACATGTTGACATCAGATATCATTTCATTCGATCTGCGCTCAGTGATGGCAAAATAAGTATTGAATATTGTCCAACGGCAGACATGGTTGCAGATGTTTTGACTAAACCTGTAACGAAGTTCAAAAATGAAAAATTCTTGGGTTATATGTTTGGAATGTAAACTGACATTTGTGAGATGTATAACTGTAAGCTAAATGTGTTGATAGTTAGGTTGAATACGACTTGTACAGTATAAGAGCAAGTGGGGGTGTTAACATATAGACTAATATGCTATAAATTGTGTTCTTACACTGGTACAGTTATGCCCTATGAGAGATGTACAACTGCGCATGTGCGAAAATAAAGAATGGGCATTTTCCCGCGTTCTGGTTGAAACACCAACGATGAACATGTGTGTTTATTCCTCCGTTAAGTAAGCCGGTATTCCTGTCCTGAAGATGATAGCACCAACAGACACAATGAAACAGTCACATACACACACACACACACACGCACCAGTTGCGGTCAGTGCCGTTTATGATGAGGGAGGACGATTTTCTTTTCATGAGCATGGCCGTATTTCTATTACAGCATGTTGGATGACTGTCATTCATATTCCATTCACCCAGTTAAATGTAACAGCGATCAGTTTAGGCTACTACATGATTCTCGAATTTTCCCTATACCCATCATGAGGTTGCTACAACCTAGCCTATGAATGAAAGTTTACAAAGTAGATGCACACAGGTCGAGTGAAAAATGTGAGATGACAGACAGTGACACATGGACAGCCAGTGACATTCAATACCGCCTTGCACACTCTTGCCTACATCTAGTTTATATAGGGTGTAATCACTAGTCCAACAGTTGCAAACGAGAGTTTCTATTGGACAAATTCCGGTATTTCTTATACCCGTTTCGTTTGCTTCCGTTTAAGAAACGTTTTTCAACAGAATCGGCAGAATACATCAGCTGTATGTGAGAAGGCGAAACCTTTCCAAACCATGTCATAACCGCTACACACAGCCTACATCGTTGTCCCCATATTGGCTAAAGTAACGTCCTAGTCAGCATAGCTAATAGAACTAATACGTTAGTAAACCCGCTACAATCATGCAGTAACGTTACAGCGTATAGTCAGTAAGCAGTTAGACCGGCGGGCCCCGGTGGCAATAAATTAATAAAACCAAAAGCTTACCTTGACTTGTAAGAGTTCCAGTGTTGTGTTGGATAGTCATAGCCAGCTAGCTAACATAGCGTCCCTCTGTTTGAGCCAGGTGTTTGAGTAACTAAACTAGCCAGTCCCATTTGATAGCTAAGTAAGTTTAACTGAAAGTGAAAAAAATAGAGAAATCTTTCTCTCTTGCTGCTCCTTCATTTTTGAAGAAATTAATTTGTTGAAAACTATTCAACTCTTGTCTTTCGCTCTCTTTGAGTCAACTACTCACCACATGTTATGCACTGCAGTGCTAGCTAGCTGTAGCTTATGCTTTCAGGACTAGATTCATTCTCTGATTATTTGATTGGGTGGACAACATGTCAGTTTATGCTGCAAGAGCTCTGATAGGTTGGAGGACGTCCTCCGGAAGTTGTCATAATTACTGTAAGTATATGGAAGGGGTGAGAACCAAGAGCCTCCTAGGTTTTGTATTGAAGTCAATGTACCAAGAGGAGGACGGAAGCTAGCTGTCCTCCGGCTACACAATGGTGCTACTCTAAAGAGTGCTGTTGAGGCTACTGTAGACCTTCATTGCAAAACAGTGTGTTTTCATCAATTATTTGGTGACATGTGAATATATTTAGTATAGTTTTATCTAAAAAGGATAACTTTCTCAATGTTTTTACAACTAAAAAAAAAATGAAATTCACTGAGGAGGATGATCCTCCCCTTCCTCCTCTGAGGAGCCTCCACTGATACACACATACAGTATATTGTACATATACAATAATTACACAGTCATAAGAACACATACTGTACACATCCCTTTCTTATACGAAATACACACATGATAAACAACACAAACCCACACCCTTACCTGAATGGGTGAATGTTGCCTCCTTTGTGCCTGAGCTTACTCTTGTACTTAGACTTGTAGCTGAAACACAGACAGATATTCACATATTCAGCCTTTATGATGAATATCTGCAGGGAGAACCACAGGGGGTCTGAAAAAAAGCTATTTGAGTCTGGTAGAGTCCTGTTATCTTTACTGTAAATGCATGTAATGCTGGCGTTTAGTGTGTGGATGTTGGTAATAAACCAGTTGTGCAACGTGAACTGTGGATTGAGGAGAGGAGAGGAGAGGAGAGGAGAGGAGAGGAGAGGAGAGGAGAGGAGAGGAGAGGAGAGAGATGTTCTGTCTTTACATGTAGCGGATACAGTCACACTCGTCTGGGCGGGCCTTCTTCAGGTGACCCCTGACTTCTCTCAGGTTCTTGATCTTGGTCTGCAGGGTCTCAATCTGAGAGAGACGCAGGACATTAGATTAGATAGAGAAATGTCACAACACAATGACGTGGTCCTCTATAGCTCAGTTTTTAGAGCATGGCACTTGCAAAGCTAAGATAGTGGGTTCGATTCCCAGGACCACCCGTTCAATTAATTCATAATTACACAGTTGATTTCATTGGCAGTCATTGATTGTCATTACACAAATCACTGTGACCACTGAAGATAATCAACTGCATTGAGGAATAAAGCATAATTGTTTTGTGGTTATGTGAGTGGCTGAGAAAACTGACCTCGTGGTCGATGTGGAGTTTGTGGTCCTTCCTGGCCTGCACAGACTTATAGATCCCTGTATCACACTTCACCGTGTCATCGGCCAGGATAGAGCACCTGAGGACAGGATGCACAGTGAGCATTTAGCCCAATGACTAAGAACACAAGAACATATTCAACATGCAGTACTAACAACACATTCAACATGTAGTATTAACAACACATTCAACATGCAGTAATAAAGCTGAAATATGTAACTTTTTGGGCGACCCGACCAAATTCACATAGAAATGTGAGTTATAGATCTATCATTCTCATTGAAAGCAAGTCTAAGAAGCAATATATATGTGCTCTATTTCTTTACTTCCTGTTCTTAAGTTTAGTTTTTGCTGATTTTACTTTCGGTTTTGTACACCAGCTTCAAACAGCTGAAAATACATGTTTTTGGGTTATGGAAAATATATTTCACAGCGGTTTAGATGATACAATGATTCTCTACACCACACAAGTCAAACTCATTCCACGGAGGGCCGAGTGTCTGCGGATTTTTGCTCCTCCCTTGTACTTGATTGATGAATCAAGGTCACTAATTAGTAAGGAACTCCCCTCACCTGGTTGACTTGGGCTTATTATATATAACTGAAAGAAAAAAACTAAAACCAGCAGACACTCGCCCCTCTATGGAGTTTGATGGCCCAGGACCAAGTTTGGGAAACCCTGCTTTACACTTTACTTTTTTTGTCACATATACTGAAGTTAGGCAAACTATTAGAATTTTAGCAACCAGGAATTGGCGGAGTGATTTAACACATTCAACATGCAGCATTAACACATTCAACATGCAGCACATTCAACATGCAGCACTAACAACACATTCAACATGCAGTACTAACAACACATTCAACATGCAGCACTAACAACACATTCAACATGCAGTACTAACAACACATTCAACATGCAGCACTAACAACACATTCAACATGCAGTACTAACAACACATTCAACATGCAGTACTAACAACACATTCAACATGCAGTACTAACAACACATTCAACATGCAGTACTAACACATTCAACATGCAGTACTAACAACACATTCAACATGCAGCACTAACAACACATTCAACATGCAGCACTAACAACACATTCAACATGCAGCACTAACAACACATTCAACATGCAGCACTAACAACACATTCAACATGCAGCACTAACAACACATTCAAC
>NC_140009.1:8793841-8801341 GCF_964263955.1 Coregonus lavaretus | reverse complement strand
ATTGAGACCTCCCTACTTCATATCCTACCACACACTCAGATGAATGCAACCAGATGACTTAATGGGCACACAGACAGAGACATTAAAAATAGACTGCGGTATCGTTATGTAAAGGATGAGTGGCGTGGCTGGTCTAGCGGTGATGCCACAGCCTCCGCCACACGTACTGTGTCTAAGGCGTCGGCATAGGTTCAAATCCGGCCTGCTGACCTTTGACAAACCTCTTTCTATCTTTCCCCACTGTCATTGACACAACCTCTCTTCAAAAAAGTCAGAAAATACCTTTAAAATACACTGCTCAAAAAAATAAAGGGAACACTTAAACAACACAATGTAACTTCAAGTCAATCACACTTCTGTGAAATCAAACTGTCCACTTAGGAAGCAACAGTGATTGACAATAAATTTCACATGCTGTTGTGCAAATGGAATAGACAACAGGTGGAAATTATAGGCAATTAGCAAGACACCCCAAATAAAGGACTGGTTTTGCGGGTGGTGACCACAGACCACTTCTCAGTTCCTATGCTTCCTGGCTGATGTTTTGGTCACTTTTGAATGCTGGCGGTGCTTTCACTCTAGTGGTAGCATGAGACGGAGTCTACAACCCACACAAGTGGCTCAGGTAGTGCAGCTCATCCAGGATGGCACATCAATGCGAGCTGTGGCAAGAAGGTTTGCTGTGTCTGTCAGCGTAGTGTCCAGAGCATGGAGGCGCTACCAGGAGACAGGCCAGTACATCAGGAGACGTGGAGGAGGCCGTAGGAGGGCAACAACCCAGCAGCAGGACTGCTACCTCCGCCTTTGTGCAAGGAGGAGCAGGAGGAGCACTGCCAGAGCCCTGCAAAATGACCTCCAGCAGGCCACAAATGTGCATGTGTCTGCTCAAACGGTCAGAAACAGACTCCATGAGGGTGGTATGAGGGCCCGACGTCCACAGGTGGGGGTTGTGCTTACAGCCCAACACCGTGCAGGACGTTTGGCATTTGCCAGAGAACACCAAGATTGGCAAATTCGCCACTGGCGCCCTGTGCTCTTCACAGATGAAAGCAGGTTCACACTGAGCACATGTGACAGACGTGACAGAGTCTGGAGACGCAGTGGAGAACGTTATGCTGCCTGCAACATCCTCCAGCATGACCGGTTTGGCGGTGGGTCAGTCATGGTGTGGGGTGGCATTTCTTTGGGGGGCCGCACAGCCCTCCATGTGCTCGCCAGAGGTAGCCTGACTGCCATTAGGTACCGAGATGAGATCCTCAGACCCCTTGTGAGACCATATTATGGTGCGGTTGGCCCTGGGTTCCTCCTAATGCAAGACAATGCTAGACCTCATGTGGCTGGAGTGTGTCAGCAGTTCCTGCAAGAGGAAGGCATGGACTGGCCCGCCCGTTCCCCAGACCTGAATCCAATTGAGCACATCTGGGACATCATGTCTCGCTCCATCCACCAACGCCACGTTGCACCACAGACTGTCCAGGAGTTGGCGGATGCTTTAGTCCAGGTCTGAGAGGAGATCCCTCAGGAGACCATCCGCCACCTCATCAGGAGCATGCCCAGGCATTGTAGGGAGGTCATACAGGCACCTGGAGGCCACACACACTACTGAGCCACATTTTGACTTGTTTTAAGGACATTACATCAAAGTTGGATCAGCCTGTAGTGTGGTTTTCCACTTTAATTTTGAGGGTGACTCCAAATCCAGACCTCCATGGGTTGATAAATTTGATTTCCATTGATAATTTTTGTGTGATTTTGTTGTCAGCACATTCAACTATGTAAAGAAAAAAGTATTTAATAAGATTATTTCATTCATTCAGATCTAGGATGTGTTATTTTAGTGTTCCCTTTATTTTTTTGAGCAGTGTATATTTTAAACCCAAAGAAACAGTGAGATGATCTCCTGTGACTCACCCTCTTTCCACCAGGAACGAATCTCTCCACACCTTCCCCTTCTTGTTCACCTGGAACCTGACAATCAGGAGCGATAAAGACAGATCCATCAGCCATCTCCTTCATTGACTAGGTGTGACAGTCAGAACACCATGTAACGCTTGAGGAAATAATAATTCCTACACTCCATAGGGCAACAGCCTCCAGTGATGATAAAATGTTGGGAGGGAGATTAAAAAACAGCCATGGGTCAGTCTGAGAGGAAAACAATCGATAGCACACTTCAGGTGTTCTTTTGGTTGAGGACAGGAAAAAGGAAAGTGATCGAACGTAGAAGAAAATAAAGTGGAATAAATTGGTCTCTTCCCTGAGTGCTCTGACCTTCTCTTGGCCTGGTGCTCAGATCTGAGTTATTGATCCATCGGCCCACAACGCTGCTCCCTCTCTCCTCCACCCTCAACCTTTCTCTCTCCCTCTCTCCTTTTCCCAGCACAGCTTTGCTCTCCTCCATCCCACCCCATCCCTTGACCTCCTCTCTTCCCCACTCCCCCACATCATGCCAGCCAGCTAGCCTCCCCTGCCTGCGAAACAATTTCACAGCCATCTCTCTCTGATTACAGCTGCAGGGCTGGGAAAGAGAAGAGAATCCCCCAACACACCACACACATTTACCCCCCTCCATCCCCACTTTCATTCTCCTGTGGTGAAAGCTCTTCCTTCACTCAGTGGCATTGGCAGGCAGGCCAGCTCCTGGAGTTATTACCTCAGTTCCCCGTTGACATGTCTTCGAGGGATGGAGAAGGAATTTTTATATTTTTTATATCTTTCTTTTTTTTCATTAACGAAAGCAATATCCAGGCTGGGCAGGAGGAAGAGGTGTCGCTGGGATGTGGATGTGAACTCAACGGATGCCATGGTAACCTGGAAGGCCGAGCCAGGTCCAAAAATCGGTGCGGTGCCACAGTTTTGAGGAAAACTCATTGGTCAAACCCAGGTGTTAGATTGGGCTCTTTTGCAGTGATTTTACCAGAGTAGAGCAGGAACCCTGAGGGAACTCAAACCTGTCAGTGGCCTGTGCCAATGTACAACTCATATTCAATAGAATCACCTAGAGCAGGGGTATTAAAATCTTACCCTACGAGGTCCGGAGCCTGCATGGTTTTCTGTTCTACCTGATAATTTCTTGCACCCACCTGTTGTCCTAAATCAGTGCCTGATTAGAGGGGAACAATGAAAAAAGCAGTGGAACTGACTTCCAGGTCCAGAGTTGAATTTAAGGGACCTAGAGGATATACAGCTACTTCTGTCAGTGATCTACAGAGCCTTGCAAATGTATTCATCCATCTTGGCATTTTTCCTATTTTGTTGCATTACAACCTGTAATTTAAATGGATTTTTATTTGGATTTCATGTAATGGACAAACACAAAATAGTCCAAATTGGTGAAGTGAAATGAAAAAAAATAAAAAATAACGGTAAAGAAGTGTGTGCATATGTATTCACCCCCTTTGCTATGAAGCCCCTAAATAAGATCTGGTGCAACCAGTTATCTTCAGAAGTCACATAATTAGTTAAATAAAGTCCACCTGTGTGCAATCTAAGTGTCACATGATCTCAGTATATAGTATTTGATCCCCTGCTGATTTTGTACGTTTGCCCACTGACA
Source organism: Coregonus lavaretus (assembly GCF_964263955.1). Taxonomy (NCBI): domain Eukaryota; kingdom Metazoa; phylum Chordata; class Actinopteri; order Salmoniformes; family Salmonidae; genus Coregonus; species Coregonus lavaretus. Next base: position 8,797,785 of record NC_140009.1, on the reverse strand, counting down.
AAGAAATGAACAGTCTATAATTTTAATTGTAGGTTTATTTGAACAGTGAGAGACAGAATAACAACAAAAAAATCCAGAAAAACTCATGTCAAAAATGTTATGAATTGATTTGCATTTTAATTAGGGAAATAAGTATTTGACCCCCTCTCAATCAGAAAGATTTCTGGCTCCCAGGTGTCTTTTATACAGGTAATGAGCTGAGATTAGGAGCACACTCTTAAAGGGAGTGCTCCTAATCTCAGCTTGTTACCTGTATAAAAGACACCTGTCCACAGAAGCAATCAATCAATCAGATTCCAAACTCTCCACCATGGCCAAGACCAAAGAGCTCTCCAAGGATGTCAGGGACAAGATTGTAGACGTATACAAGGCTGGAATGGGCTACAAGACCATGGCCAAGCAGCTTGGTGAGAAGGTGACAAAAGTTGGTGCGATTATTCGCAAATGGAAGAAACACAAAATAACTGTCAATCTCCATGCAAGATCTCACCTCGTGGAGTTGCAATGATCATGAGAATGGTGAGGAATCAGCCCAGAACTACACGGGAGGATCTTGTCAATGATCTCAAGGCAGCTGGGACCATAGTCACCAAGAAAACAATTGGTAACACACTACGCCGTGAAGGACTGAAATCCTGCAGCGCCCGCAAGGTCCCCCTGCTCAAGAAAGCACATATACAGGCCCGTCTGAAGTTTGCCAATGAACATCTGAATGATTCAGAGGAGAACAGGGTGAAAGTGTTGTGGTCAGATGAGACCAAAATCGAGCTCTTTGGCATCAACTTAACTCGCCGTGTTTGGAGGAGGAGGAATGCTGCCTATGACCCCAAGAACACCATCCCCACCGTCAAACATGGAGGTGGAAACATTATGCTTTGGGGGTGTTTTTCTGCTAAGGGGACAGGACAACTTCACCGCATCAAAGGGACAATGGGCGGGGCCATGTACCGTCAAATCTTGGGTGAGAACCTCCTTCCCTCAGCCAGGGCATTGAAAATGGGTCGTGGATGCGTATTCCAGCATGACGATGACCCAAAACACACGGCCAAGGCAACAAAGGAGTGGCTCAAGAAGAAGCACATTAAGGTCCTGGAGTGGCCTAGCCAGTCTCCAAACCATAATCCCATAGAAAATCTGTGGAGGGAGCTGAAGGTTCGAGTTGCCAAACGTCAGCTTCGAAACCTTAATGACTTGGAGAAGATCTGCAAAGAGGAGTGGAACACAATCTCTCCTGAGATGTGTGCAAACCTGGTGGCCAACTACAAGAAACGTCTGACCTCTGTGATTGCCAACAAGGGTTTTGCCACCAAGTACTAAGTAATTTTTTGCAGAGGGGTCAAATACTTATTTCCCTCATTAAAATGCAAATCAATTTATAACATTTTTGACATGCGTTTTTCTGGATTTTTTTGTTGTTATTCTGTCTCTCACTGTTCAAATAAACCTACCATTAAAATTATAGACTGATCATGTCTTTGTCAGTGGGCAAACGTACAAAATCAGCAGGGGACCAAATACTTTTTTCCCTCACTGTATATATATATATACACCTGTTCTGAAAGGCTCCAGAGTCTGCAACACCACTAAGCAAGGGGCACCACCAAGCAAGCGGCACCATGTAGACCAAGGAGCTCTCCAAACAGGTCAGGGACAAAGTTGTGGAGAAGTACATATCAGGGTTGGGTTATAAAAAAATATCCGAAACCTTGAACATCCCACGGAGCACCATTAAATCCATTATTTAAAAAATTTAAAGAATATGGCACCACAACAAACCTGCCAAGAGAGGGCCACCTACCAAAACTCACGGACCAGGCAAGGAGGGCATTAATCAGAGAGACAACAAAGAGACCAATGAATGTGAATAGTTATCCACGCTCAAGTTCTCAGTTTTTTTTGTCTTATTTCTTGTTTGTTTCACGATAAAAACTATTTTGCATCTTCAAAGTGGTAGGCATGTTGTGTAATTCCAATGATACAAACCCCCCCAAACATCTATTTTAATTCCAGGTTGTAAGGCAACAAAATAGGAAAAATGCCAAGGGGGGTGAACACTTTCGCAAGCCACTGTATTGCCTGCCAACATACAGAATACACATATCATACTGTATGAGTATAAAATAGTTATGGACAGGATGTTTCCCTTTTTGCTCCATACCTGTTGACTGGCCTCTCTATGTCCAGCAGTTTGAGGATGGACTTGCCGTCCATGTCCGGCGGGACGTCCATGCCAGCGATGTCCAGGATGGTGGGCGCCAGGTCAATGTTTAGCACCATGTGAGGGTTGCTATGGAGACGCAGGGAGAGATAAGGGGACAAGGTTATTATGGAGCACGGTCAGATGGTATCTGGTTGGTTAACGTCAGCTGATGAGAGAGAGTGGGATGGAGAGAGAGAGAGAGCGAGAGATGGAGAGACCGAGAAACAGGGAGAGAGAGAGCGAGAGAGCGAGAGAGAGAGAGAGCGAGAGAGAGAGAGAGAGAGAGAGAGAGAGAGAGAGAGAGAGAGAGAGAGCATGATGGAGAGAGAGAGGGAGAGCGAGAGATGGAGAGACCGAGAAACAGAGAGCGATGGAGAGAGAAACGAGAGAGAGAGAGAGAGAGAGAGAGAGAGGAGAGAGAGAGACAGAGAGAGTGAGAGAGAGAGAGACAGAGAGAGTGAGAGAGAGAGAGACAGAGAGAGAGAGAGAGAGAGAGAGAGAGAGAGAGAGAGAGAGAGAGAGAGAGAGAGAGAGAAGAGAGAGAGAGAGAGAGAGAGTAGAGGGGGGCAGGTGACAGATCATTATCATGTGAAGCTGACAAATGACTGCTCCAGAGATCTAGAGTCCAGACAGAAGAGAAGATGAGGACCTTCAGGACAGAGAGAGGGAACAAGGGAGGTATTCAAACCTTAGGCTCTGTAGGCCATTTGTCCAGTCATATCAACCATACACCTGATTCCCTTTACCATCCCTCATTCACTACAAAAGTATATCCCCCATCTTAGGCTCCCTCCTTTCACTCACTATATTCCCTCCTCCCTACTAAGCTAACACATATTTCACCCCTTATTTCTGTTGAAACAAAACTACGTCCATACTTCCATTCGTTTGTATGGGTTACCTTCAGACGAGTCCTGTGACAGCCGTGGGGGTCGTAGAGCAAAACACCATCGTGTTCGTGAGTCTCCCCTGTCCATAGAGTGTAGTTTGCAGGCCAAACCGTTTGGACGCTACAGATGTTTTTGTGAGAAGAACGATTTTCTCAATGGTCTGACAAACACCGCTCTAGCTCGGTCACCTTCCACCGCAGATGCGGAAGGCTGACATAGGTGGATGAGATGGATTGAGACACAGCCCATGCAAAAAATATCTGTAGTTTAAACTGACGGATTTGATGGGGATTTTTTAATTATGTTTCTTAGATTGATGAGTCAATAGATTCTTAAGGATTTTAATCTTCTTCCCTTGTTGTTAAGTCAGTCGTTTTTCACAATCTCATGATCTCCCCGTGAAATGGCTTTCACTGTCGTAGTCTGCTTTTCCAGGGAACAGAGTGCAGAGACACACCAAGGAAGTGGTTAACAACAGTAATGTTATTCAATCCAAACCCTTGGGAGGGAGGAAGGGGAGGAGAGAAGAGGAAATGGGAGAGGAAGGAGAGCCAGAGGATTGGGAAGAGATGGGTCCAGGTTGAGGTGGGGTGATGAAACTGGCTGAGGAGTGATGACACAGAGCTGGAGCAAAGAGGGATATGGAGGTCTGAGTGATCTGTCCCCTGGAGCTAGAGGACTTAACACTGAGTGGTGATGTTCAACTGACTATCTAAATCATCCAAGCCAGTTCAGGACTGGGTCAGGAGAAACAAATGAGACCAAACAAAGTCAATCCCTCTGAGATCAGGCAGATGTTACTGTTCTTCTATTGAAATAGACATGTCTATTTCTCTCTCTCTCTCTCTCTCTCT
>NC_140009.1:8717581-8793641 GCF_964263955.1 Coregonus lavaretus | reverse complement strand
AGATCTGTTCAAGAACCCTGCATGGTTGTGACAACTTCAGGACTGTTGATGACCCACATTTTTACCCATTTTGACATTCTTGAAACATTTTAGTGGTGTTGTTTAGCAGACAAAACACAAGGTCTGCTTTGCCTGCTAAACCATGATGTGGTCAGTCAGGAGGAGAGAGGTGCAAACTGCAAATGTATCCAGTTAATTAGCCAATTAAACTAATTGAGTTAATGTGGAGCTGTCAGGACTGGCTTTGAGGGGGAAGCTGAAGGGAAGCAAAACTGTTTTTGTAGGAAACAGTCTTGGTGGTTTATAGTGCTTTTAATGCCGGTTAAGGGCCTAAGACCTTGTCAGATAGCGACACTGTGCTCAATGAAGAGAGAAATTACAGAAGCGTTTCAGTTTCAGAGGCGGTACGTAACGCAGCTGGACTTATGGATCTTTGAACATCCCACGGAGCACCATTAAATCCATTATTAAAAAATGGAAAGAATATGGCACCACAACAAACCTGGCAAGAGAGGGCCGCCCACCAAAACTCACAGACCAGGCAAGGAGGGCATTAATCAGAGAGGCAACAAAGAGACCAAAGATAACCCTGAAGGAGCTGCAAAGCGGAGATTGGAGTATCTGTCCATTGGACCACTTTAAGCCGTACACCCCACAGAGCTGGGCTTTACGGAAGAGTGGCCAGAAAAAAGCCACCGCTTAAAGAAAAAAAATAAGTAAACACTTTTGGTGTTCGCCAAAAGTCATGTGGGAGACTCCCCAAACATGTGGAAGAAGGTACTCCGGTCAGATGAGACTAAAATTGAGCTTTTTGGCCATCAAGGAAAACGCTATGTCTGGCACAAACCCAACACCTCTCATCACCCCGAGAACACCATCCCCACAGTGAAGCATGGTGGTGGCAGCATCATGCTGTGGGGATGTTTTTCATTGGCAGGGACTGGGAAACTGGTCAGAATTGAAGGAATGATGGATGGCGCTAAATACAGTGAAATTCTTGAGGGAAACCTGTTTCAGTCTTCCAGAGATTTGAGACTGGGACGGAGGTTCACCTTCTAGCAGGACAATGACCCTAAGCATACTGCTAAAGCAACACTCAAGTGGTTTAAGGGGAAACATTTAAATGTCTTGGAATGGCCTAGTCAAAGCCCAGACCTCAATCCAGTTGAGAATCTGTGGTATGACTTAAAGATTGCTGTACACCAGCGGAACCCATCCAACTTGCAGGAGCTGGAGCAGTTTTGCCTTGAAGAATGGGCAAAAATCCCAGTGGCTAGATGTGCCAAGCTTATAGAGACATACCCCAAGAGACTTGCAGCTGTAATTGCTGCAAAAGGTGGCTCCACAAAGTATTGACTTTGGGGGGGGGTGAATAGTTATGCTGTTTTTTTGTCTTATTTCTTGTTTGTTTCACAAAAAAAAATATTTAGCATCTTCAAAGTGGTAGGCATGTTGTGTAAATCAAAAGATACAAACCCCAAAAAAATCTATTTTAATTCCAGATTGTAAGGCAACAAAATAGGAAAAATGACAAGGGGTTGAATACTTTTGCAAGCCACTATATCATCGTATTTGCAGGTCTGAGAAAACAATTATTTAAACAAAAATATAATTCAATTCTACTTCATTTTACATATTAGCGGAATCTTTTTTTAATATCACACAAATTACTGAAATTACAGGCTAAGAATGGACAGAGAGTTAGGCCTTTGTGTTAGGAATCTGAGCATGGTAATTTCAACTGCTGGCTCTTCTTTCGTGGCTTAACCCAACGAGAGAAGGTCAAAAGTGTTTCCCTAAAACCTGTCTGAGTTTAAACATCTTCTATTGTACAGAAAGTGAATAGCTTAATCAATTGATAGTGACAGAATTAGATTACTTCCCAAGCAAAGTCAGCCTCAATGTCAAATAAACAAAACAAAGATATCCCCATATGCATCAGAGTCACGTCTTTCCCAGGTATTTTACAGCTTGTTTCTAAGTGCTATTTCACTGTTATTGATCACTTTATATAATCGGATCCATTTAATTTTCTTCTAAATCTTAAGCTAACAAGGTGCAGGCCTGTGCTTTTTGCCATTTTCTTTAATAAAAGGTTGGCCTATGGCATACCCTCTCATTCCCCCCCCCCCCCCCCCACCCCCCAATTTGAGTCTTGGTTTCAACTTAACAGCCCTTCACTGACACGGAGGTAGGCTTTAAAGAGTGCATGGTGGGTGGAGGAATTTACCGACAAATCTATGAATATAGCAGCATATCACCTAATTTCGTCTGTCAAACAGGTCGGCCTACCTCAAATAGGCTCCAACACAAAGCCCTCTTGTTGTTAATAAAGTCTAATTAAAATGAAGACGTTTGAAATGAATTAGGCCTACTCAAATGTACCTACTTTCAGCACCATGACCTGTTCATTTCTGATTGATTGTGTCGCGGCTGCTGCTTCAATTTCAGCACCACAATGTAAGTTACTAGAATCTGGCTTATTGTGAGGTCAATAACTCTGATAAATACATCATGGGAAAGAAACATAATGTTTTTAATAAAATAAATTATAATAGTAGCAAGCTATTAAATTTAACCTCCGGCACTCCTCATCTTCTCGCTCTCCTTCTCAAACTGAACAGAACATAGACTAGTCTGTAGACTATAGGCTAGACCACGCAAGATAGTGCATTTTTTGGACTAGGCCTAATCAAAAAATATTTTCAGAAGAAACCTTTGACTCTCCTCCTGAACTGCCAACGTAGGCCTACACAGCACAGCCATCGGTTAAGCAGCACACAAAAACGTTTTTGATCAACAAGAGCAGAGCAGGCCGGGGCTCAGGGTTGGAATATCCATTGCAGTGTGTAATGCAGCCTAGTTTTATCCCAACAGCTATCTTCTTTTTTATTTATTTTATTTTTATTGAATATTAAAACACCAAACTACTGGCAGTGAAGCCGCTCAACATCTACATCACATTAGTCATCTAACAGACTCCCATCCAGCAGCAACCAGGGTCAATGACCTGCTCAAGGGCACGTTGACAGATCTCCCACAAGGTCAAAAAACGGGGACTCAAACCAACAACCTATCAGCCACCGGCCCAAGCTCCCAACCGTCAGGCCACCAGCCCTCCAAGATACCCCCCAGAGTTCCCTGAGAGCTGCCCCTCAACCATCCGAGACCCCCCCACAGCCCCCACCCCCAAGCCCCCGTCCCCCCGTCCCCCAAGCCTCCCATCCCCCTTACGTAAATAAGGTATTTCTGTATTTAATTTTTTATACATTTGCAAAAATGTCTAAAAACCTGTTTTCACTTTGTCATTATGGGGTATTATGTGTAGATTGATGAGGGGGAAAAATTATGTAATACATTTTAGAATAAGGCTGTAACGTAACGAAATGTGGAAAAAGTCAAGGGGTCTGAATACTTTCCGAATGCACTGTGTGTTACCCTAATGTTACTGTATCTTGGCCTTTTTACTAGCTCGTCCTTTCTATGACTGTCTATGACATGTTTTATACATGGTGTTTTAAAAACTCTCCTCTCCAGTGGGGCCTGAGCTCACTCTCCTCTCCAGTCAGGGCTGAGCTAATTGTCCCAGTTCAGCTTGAATGAAGCAACTGGGACTTCCACTGACATTAACATACTTTTACTCCTCTATAAGCTCTGACAGTGAACACACCGTGGAGGCCACTGAGAGACAGTGCTGACCAGACAGAGAACCAGTTCCCCACAAAAGTGCTCTAAAACTACAGCTATTCTTAGTCCACTGATTGATGACCGGTATGGTGTTCTCATCAGGGTTGAAAACTGGGCTAACTCCAAGATGGCGTCCCCTCTGGAGCGGCACAGAGAAAGCTCAGCTCAACATTTATCAAAGTAGGCACTAACTCGCTGTGACATGGACTATACAACACCACTACCAGGTCAGTGGGGAAATGCCCGAAAAAATTGGCTGATAAAATATTTGTGGTGTGCCAGTTAGTGATGTAGTCATTGTCTCAACATTTAGCTGTTGATTTAGCCTATAAAAACCTGGCATCCTCTTATTTTAAAACCAATGTGTTTCATTCAGTCATCTTAAAGATTCTCTGAGTTGCAGGTAATGCTTCCATTGACTCCACACTTGCCTGACAAATCTTTCTGTCTGCACAGACATGTGTAGACTAACTCAGGCCCCCATGCTTAGCCCAAGCTTTGGAGCATTTATATTCCTTACAGGAGTCAGATAAAATGCTCACGACAAGCAGACTTTAATACGTTCTCTGAATAATTAATTTCTTACACTAAATTATTTACTGTTCTCAGTTACAGTAGGAGAGTTTGGTAGAATCAGAAACTGGTGACATGATATCTGACAATAGCGTACACCTAGATCATAGAGACCATGAATCCAGATAATAGCATGCCAGAGAACCTGAGGGGGCCGAAACTGTGAACATTTTAAAAAGAGATCTTAAAACACACCTTTTTAGCTTTGCTTTTCCTCAGGGTGATTTTTAGTCTTTCAGTTTGTTTTTGTTATTCTTTAGTTTGTTATCGTCATACAGTGAGGGAAAAAAGTATTTGATCCCCTGCTGATTTTGCACGTTTGCCCACTGACAAAGAAATGATCTATAATTTGAATGGTAGGTTTATTTGAACAGTGAGAGACAGAATAACAAAAAAAGAATCCAGAAAAACGCATGTCAAAAATGTTATACATTGATTTGCATGTTAATGAGGGAAATAAGTATTTGACCCCCTCTCAATCAGAAAGATTTCTGGCTCCCAGGTGTCTTTTATACAGGTAAAAAGCTGAGATTAGGAGCACACTCTTAAAGGGAGTTACCTGTATAAAAGACACCTGTCCACAGAAGCAATCAATCAATCAGATTCCAAACTCTCCACCATGGCCAAGACCAAAGAGCTCTCCAAGGATGTCAGGGACAAGATTGTAGACCTACACAAGGCTGGAATGGGCTACAAGACCATCGCCAAGCAGCTTGGTGAGAAGGTGACAACAGTTGGTGCGATTATTCGCAAATGGAAGAAACACAAAAGAACTGTCAATCTCTCTCAGCCTGGGGCTCCATGCGAGATCACACCTCATGGAGTTGCAATGATCATGAGAACGGTGAGGAATCAGCCCAGAACTACACGGGAGGATCTTGTCAATGATCTCAAGGCAGCTGGGACCATAGTCACCAAGAAAACAATTGGTAACACACTACGCCGTGAAGGACTGAAATCCTGCAGCGCCCGCAAGGTCCCCCTGCTCAAGAAAGCACATATACAGGCCAGTCTGAAGTTTGCCAATGAACATCTGAATGATTCAGAGGAGAACTGGGTGAAAGTGTTGTGGTCAGATGAGACCAAAATCGAGCTCTTTGGCATCAACTCGCCGTGTTTGGAGGAGGAGGAATGCTGCCTATGACCCCAAAAACACCATCCCCACCGTCAAACATGGAGGTGGAAACATTATGCTTTGGGGTTGTTTTTTTGCTAAGGGGACAGGACAACTTCACCGCATCAAAGGGACGATGGACGGGGCCATGTACCGTCAAATCTTGAGTGAGAACCTCCTTCCCTCAGCCAGGGCATTGAAAATGGGTTGTGGATGGGTATCCCAGCATGACAATGAACCAAAACACACGGCCAAGGCAACAAAGGAGTGGCTCAAGAAGAAGCACATTAAGATCCTGGAGTGGCCTAGCCAGTCTCCAGACCTTAATCCCATAGAAAATCTGTGGAGGGAGCTGAAGGTTCGAGTTACCAAACGTCAGGCTCGAAACCTTAATGACTTGGAGAAGATCTGCAAAGAGGAGTGGGACAAAATCCCTCCTGAGATGTGTGCAAACCTGGTGGCCAACTACAAGAAACGTCTGACCTCTGTGATTGCCAACAAGGGTTTTGCCACCAAGTACTAAGACATGTTTTGCAGAGGGGTCAAATACTTATTTCCCTCATTAAAATGCAAATCAATTTATAACATTTTTGACATGTGTTTTTCTGGATTTATTTGTTGTTATTCTGTCTCTCACTGTTCAAATAAACCTACCATTAAATGTATAGACTAATCATGTCTTTGTCAGTGGGCAAACGTACAAAATCAGCAGGGGATCAAATACTTTTTTCCCTCACCGTATGTTTGTTATGTAGTAAATATTTCAGCTTTTATTTTCATCGTTTTTATACATTTATTTCCTGTGAAGGACATTGTGTTGCATTCCATGCCTGAAATGTGCTGTATAAATAAAGCTTGATTTAATTTGATGCCTTTCATGGTTGTTATAACTGAACAATATACACTACATGACCAAAAGTATATGGACACCTGCTCGGCGAACATCTCATTCCAAAATCATGGGCATTAATATGGAGTTCATCCCCCCTTTGCTGCTATAACAGCCTCCACTGGGTTGAGGTCAGGGCTCTGTGCAGGCCAGTCAAGTTCTTCCACACCGATCTCAACAAACCATTTCTGTATGGACCTCGCTTTGTGCACGGGGACATTGTCATGCTGAAACAGGAAAGGGACTTCCTCAAACTGTTGCCACAAAGTTGGAAGCAAAGAATCATCTAGAATGTCATTATATGCTGTAGCGTTAAGATTTCCCTTCACTGGAACTAAGGGGCCTAGCCCGAACCATGAAAAACAGCCCCAGACCATTATTCCTCCTCCACCATATTTATAGTCGGCATTATGCATTTGGGCAGATAGCGTTCTCCGAGCATCCGCCAAACCCAGATTCGTCCATCGGACTGCCAGATGATGAAGCGTGACTCATCACTCCAGAGAACGCGTTTCCACTGCTCCAGAGTCCAATGGCGGGGAGCTTTACACCACTCCAGCCGACACTTGGCATTGTGCATGGTGATCTTAGGCTTGTGTGCGGTTGCTCGGCCATGGAAACCCATTTCATGAAGCTCCAGTTCTTGTGCTGACGTTGCTTCCAGAGGCAGTTTGGAACCCGGTAGTGAGTGTTGCAACCGTTCTGTGAGCTTGTATGGCCTACCACTTCGTGGCTGAGACATTGTAGCTCCTAGACGTTTCCAATTCACATTAACAGTACTTACAGTTGACCGGGGCAGCTCTAGCAGAGCAGAAATGTTTTGAACTGACTTGTTGGAAAGGTGGCATCCTACAACGGCGACACGTTGAACGTCACTGAGCTCTTCAGTAAGGCCATTCTACTGCCAATGTTTGTCTACGGAGATTGCATGGCTGTGTGCTCGATTTTATACACCTGTCAGCAATGATTGTGGCTGAAATAGCCGAATCCACTAATTTGAAGGGGTGCCCACATACTTTTGTATATATAGTGTATGTATCTCTGTCCTTGAGCTGTGCTTGTCTAATATAGTTCTGTATTAAATCATGTTTTATGTTTTGTGTGGACCCCAGGAAGAGTAGCTGATCCTAATAAAATCCCCCCCCCAAATCCTCCCCAAAAAATGTCATATGAGCCTTGTAATAAAACACGACCGTAGTCCCATAGCACCCACCACTGGTCCCTGTCTCAGCACCAGCAGCAATCTGACAGAGACACTCACTGTCTTACACTCTTCTCAAGGCCTATGTTTTAGTCGGATGGAGAAAGGACCTTTTATAGTCCAATAGTGTCAGGTCAAAAGCTCATATACAGTTGAAGTTGGAAGTTTACATACACCTTAGCCAAATATATTTAAACTCAGTTTTTCACAATTCCTGACATTTAATCCTAGTAAAAATTCCCTGTCTTAGGTCAGTTAGGATCACCACTTTATTTTAAGAATGTGAAATGTCAGAATAATAGTAGAGAGAATTATTTATTTCAGCTTTTATTTCTTTCATCACATTCCCAGTGGGTCAGAAGTTTACATACACTCAATTAGTATTTGGTAGCATTGCCTTTAAATTGTTTAACTTGGGTCAAACGTTTCGGGTAGCCTTCCACAAGCTTCCCACAATAAGTTGGGTGAATTTTGGCCCATTCCTCCTGACAGAGCTGGTGTAACTTGCTCGCACACACTTTTTAGTTTTTCCACAACTTTGGAAGTATGCTTGGGGTTATTGTCCATTTGGAAGACCCATTTGCGACCAAGCTTTAACTTCCTGACTGATGTCTTGTGATATTGCTTCAATATATCCACATAATTTTCCTTCCTCATGATGCCATCTATTTTGTGAAGTGCACCAGTCCCTCCTACAGCAAAGCACCCCCACAGCATGATGCTGGCACCCCCGTGCGTCACGGTTTGGATGGTGTTCTTCGGCTTGTAAACGTTCCACCTTTTTCATTTACATTACATTTACATTTACGTCATTTAGCAGATGCTCTTATCCAGAGCGACTTACAAATAGGTGCATTCACTTTATAGCCAGTGGGATCACCACTTTACAATGTTTAGTTTTTTTGTTTTTTTGTTTTTGGGTTGGGGTTTGGGTTGGGGTAAGGGGGGGGGGGGGTAGAAGGATAACTTTATCCTATCCCAGGTATTCCTTAAAGAGGTGGGGTTTAAAATATCTCCGGAAGGTGGTGAGTGACTCCGCTGTCCTGGCGTCGTGAGGGAGCTTGTTCCACCATTGGGGTGCCAGAGCAGCGAACAGTTTTGACTGGGCTGAGCGGGAACTATGCTTCCGCAGAGGTAGGGGAGCCAGCAGGCCAGAGGTGGATGAACGCAATGCCCTCGTTTGGGTGTAGGGAATGATCAGAGCCTGAAGGTACGGAGGTGCCGTTCCCTTCACAGCTCCGTAGGCAAGCACCATGGTCTTGTAGCAGATGCGAGCTTCAACTGGAAGCCAGTGGAGTGTGCGGAGGAGCGGGGTGACGTGAGAGAACTTGGGAAGGTTGAACACCAGACGGGCTGCGGCATTCTGGATGAGTTGTAGGGGTTTAATGGCACAGGCAGGGAGCCCAGCCAACAGCGAGTTGCAGTAATCCAGACGGGAGATGTCAAGTGCCTGGATTAGGACCTGTGCCGCTTCCTGTGTAAGGCAGGGTCGTACTCTCCGAATGTTGTTGAACATGAACCTACAGGATCGGGTCACCGCCTTGATGTTAGCGGAGAACGACAGGGTGTTGTCCAGGGTCACGCCAAGGCTCTTCGCACTCTGGGAGGAGGACACAACGGAGTTGTCAACCGTGATGGCGAGATCATGGAACAGGCAGTCCTTCCCTGGGAGGAAGAGCAGCTCCGTCTTGCCAAGGTTCAGCTTGAGGTGGTGATCCGTCATCCATACTGATATGTCTGCCAGACATGCAGAGATGCGATTCGCCACCTGGTTATCAGAAGGGGGAAAGGAGAAGATTAGTTGTGTGTCGTCAGCGTAGCAATGATAGGAGAGGCCATGTGAGGATATGACAGAGCCAAGTGACTTGGTGTATAGGGAGAATAGGAGAGGGCCTAGAACTGAGCCCTGGGGGACACCAGTGGTGAGAGCACGTGGTGCGGAGACCGCTTTTCGCCACGCCACTTGGTAGGAGCGACCGGTCAGGTAGGACGCAATCCAAGAGTGAGCCGCGCCGGAGATGCCCAGCTCGGAGAGGGTGGAGAGGAGGATCTGATGGTTCACAGTATCAAAGGCAGCAGACAGGTCTAGAAGGACAAGAGCAGAGGAGAGAGAGTTAGCTTTAGCAGTGCGGAGAGCCTCCGTGACACAGAGAAGAGCAGTCTCAGTTGAATGACCAGTCTTGAAACCTGACTGGTTTGGATCAAGAAGGTTATTCTGAGAGCGATAGCAAGAGAGTTGGCTAATGACGGCACGCTCAATAGTTTTGGAGAGAAAGGAAAGAAGGGATACTGGTCTGTAGTTGTTGACATCAGAGGGATCGAGTGTTGGTTTTTGAGAAGGGGTGCAACTCTCGCTCTCTTGAAGACGGAAGGGACATAGCCAGCGGTCAAGGATGAGTTGATCAGTGAGGTGAGGTGAGGTAAGGGAGAAGGTCACCGGAAATGGTCTGGAGAAGAGAGGAGGGGATAGGGTCAAGCGGGCAGGTTGTTGGGCGGCCTGCCGTCACAAGTCGCAAGATTTTATCTGGAGAGAGAGGGGAGAAAGAAGTCAAAGCAAAGGGTAGGGCAGTGTGAGCAGGACCAGCAGTGTCATTTGACTTAACAAACGAGGATCGGATGTCGTCAACCTTCTTTTCAAAATGGTTGACGAAGTCATCCACAGAGAGGGAGGAGGGGGGGGGTGGCAAAGAGCTTCCTAGGGTTAGAGGCAGATGCTTGGAATTTAGAGTGGTAGAAAGTGGCCTTAGCAGCAGAAACAGATGAAGAAAATGTAGAGAGGAGGGAGTGAAAAGATGCCAGGTCCGCAGGGAGTCTAGTTTTCTTCCATTTCCGCTCAGCTGCCCGGAGCTCTGTTCTGTGAGCTCGCAATGAGTCATCAAGCCACGGAGCTGGAGGGGAGGACCGAGCCGGCCGGGAGGATAGGGGACATAGAGAGTCAAAGGATGCAGAAAGGGAGGAGAGGAGGGTTGAGGAGGCAGAATCAGGAGATTGGAGGGAGAAGGATTGAGCAGAGGGAAGAGATGATAGGATGGAAGAGGAGAGAGTAGCGGGAGAGAGAGAGCGAAGGTTGCGACGGCGCATTACCATCTGTGTAGGGGCAGAGTAAGTAGTGTTGGAGGAGAGCGAGAGAGAAAAGGATACAAAGTAGTGGTCGGAGACATGGAGGGGAGTTGCAGTGAGATTAGTAGAAGAACAGCATCTAGTAAAGACGAGGTCAAGCGTATTGCCTGCCTTGTGAGTAGGGGGGGACGGTGAGAGGGTAAGGTCAAAAGAGGAGAGGAGTGGAAAGAAGGAGGCAGAGAGAAATGAGTCAAATGTAGACGTAGGGAGGTTGAAATCCTCCAGAACTGTCAGGGGTGAGCCATCCTCAGGAAAGGAACTTATCAAGGCGTCAAGCTCATTGATGAACTCTCCAAGGGAACCTGGAGGGCGATAGATGACAAGGATATTAAGCTTAAATGGGCTAGTGACTGTGACAGCATGGAATTCAAATGAGGAGATAGACAGATGGGTCAGGGGAATAATTGAGAATGTCCACTTGGGAGAGATGAGGATTCCTGTGCCACCACCCCGCTGACGAGATGCTCTCGGGGTATGCGAGAACACATGGTCAGACGAGGAGAGAGCAGTAGGAGTAGCAGTGTTTTCAGTGGTAATCCATGTTTCCGTCAGCGCCAGAAGTCGAGGGACTGGAGGGTAGCATAGGCTGAGATGAACTCTGCCTTGTTGGCAGCAGAACGGCAGTTCCAGAGGCTGCCTGAGACCTGGAACTCCACGTGGGTGGTGCGTGCAGGGACCACCAGGTTAGAGAGGCAGCAGCCACGTGGTGTGAGGCGTTTGTGTAGCCTGTGCGGAGAGGAGAGAACAGGGATAGGCAGAGGCATAGTTGACAGGCTGCAGCAGATGGCTACAATAATGCAGAGGAGATCGGAATGAAATGAACTAAACATCTGGGAAAGGAGAGAGCGGGGCCTCCCTCACCACAACTCCCAAATATAACTCTCCCAACTTCCACCTCAGAAACTATAATTGTTGTAAACTACAGCGGTTCAATGTTTTCTAGGAATAGACTAACTTAGTTTATTCAGCTAGCTAACTAGGTGCAGTATTATTCTGTGAAAATCGTCCAGGCACTTAGTCATAAGACGCCACAGCCAGCTAGCATGCCGGACTCCAACAACTCGGCCACAACAAACCACCAGTGCATCAACACGCAAGCAGATCGTTCGTGTCCGTGTCTAACGTTGTGGGTTAGTCCCGACAGCTTGAGCGAGTCCGTCGTCAACATATTCAGCCAGTTAGTTAGCAAGAATAGTTAGCAAACTAGCTAGCCATTGCTTTCAGACAAAGAAGAACCCCTCCTTTCACGGCACGAACACACAGAGAGAGCCAAACTAACGTTAACTAGTCACCCATGTCCCGAATTCCTTGAACGACTCGGGCTATCAATATGTAAAAAACAAAACACAAATGTAGGTTATGACTTACCCCTAGCAGCTACTGTTAGCTAGCCAAGAGCAAAGCTAGCCACTGAATTGACTCAGCCAGTTCGCGTCTGTTCGCTCGGTCGTTCCAGCTATTGTTTACTAGTAGCTATCCAGGTAGCAACAAGCTAGCTAAATTTCAAGCACAGTAGCCACTTGCTACCTAACGTTAACGGTTCAGACAATGAGGTTAGAAAACTGCTGAATGGTAGGCAATTATTGTATGTAATTATTGTAGGCAGCCAGCTGGCGTAATTACAGGCACTCTCAGGCGTGAAACAACTATACCGTTGCTAATAGCTACTCGCCAGCTAGTCCAGGTGGTGGGTTAGCTAGCTAGCTTCGTGCTACACCGGGCACAGCCGAATACAATACTAACCTACAATAATTACATACAACAACCCACGATAACTACCTACAACTACCTCCAAACATAACGATGGTCGTTATGGCCAAACAGTTATATTTGTGTTTCATCAGACCAGAGGACATTTCTCCAAAAAGTAAGATCTTTGTCCCCATGTGCAGTTGCAAACCTTAGTCTGGCTTTTTTATGGCAGTTTTGGAGCAGTGGCTTCTTCCTTGCTGAGCGGCCTTTCAGGTTATGTCGATATAGGACTCGTTTTACTGTGGGTATAGATACTTTTGTACCGGTTTGCTCCAGCATCTTCACAAGGTCCTTTGCTGTTGTTCTGGGATTGATTTGAACTTTTCGCACCAAGGTACGTTCATCTCTAGGAGACAGAATGTGTCTCCTTCCTGAGCGGTATGACGACTGCGTGGTCCCATGGTGTTTATACTTGCGTACTATTGTTTGTACAGATGAACGTGGTACCTTCAGGCGTTTGGAAATTGCTCCCAAGGATGAACCAGACTTGTGGAGGTCTACAATTATTTTTCTGAGGTCTTGGCTGATTTCTTTTGATTTTCCCATGACGTCAAGCAAAGAGCCACTGAGTTTGAAGGTAGGCTTTGAAATACATCCACAGGTACACCTCCAATTGACTCAAATTATGTCAATTAGCCTATCAGAAGCTTCTAAAGCCATGACATCATTTTCTGGAATTTTCCAAGCTGTTTAAAGGTACAGTCAACTTAGTGTATGTAAACTTCTGACCCACTGGAATTGTGATACAGTGAATTATAAGTGAAATAATCTGCCTGTAAACAATTGTTGTAAAAATTACTTGTGACATGCACAAAGTAGATGAAAAATGAGTTTTAATGACTCCAATCTAAGTGTTTTTAAACTTCAGACTTCAACTGTATGTGTTTGTAATGGCACTACACACAATACTGTCAATCCAGAGATGTTACATGACCATGGGGCATGAAAGGGAGATCAGAGATGATGACTTATTGATGTGAGTGTGTGATAATGCTTTGAACATAGACACAATAAAAGTCACAGTGACAGTCTTCAAGGTTTCCTCCACTTCAAAAGCAATCTCTTACTCTATGTCAAAGATGAGCTCAGGGATGATAATAAGGCCACACAAACACACACACACACACACACACACACACACACAAACACACACACACACACACACACACACACAAACACACACACACACACACACAAACACACACATACACACACAAACACACACACACGCACACACACAAAGAAACACACCACAACTGACCTCAACACTAACGTATTTAGATAGGTGTGGCATTTCATAAGCAGTTCTGGTGACATTTTGAATACATTCATACTGATGCCCATTGGGCCATTACAATACCACTGTTGTGATTCTATCCTGCATACAACCACACGGAGCGTCCAGTCCTTTCATCACTCCCTCTACACTCTATTAAACTATGTTTCCATGGGCGTTACAGAACACGATTCATGAGCAACAATGTCAGGAAGCTCTGACATTAGACCTGACGGTTTAATTTATGGAACAATGTGGGGCTCACTTGGCTGGGTCGTGTTTGGCATACTAATACACCAGCTGTAGCTGTTTCACTTATCATTTACAGAGCTCATTTACTCTGCTCCAGGCTGCTTGGATATTTACACAATGCAGTAGAGAAAGAGAATGCATACATTACAATAGTGATTCAGTGGCAAACTCATTTCAAACAGGAGTTAAACAAACCGTCCATGTGGGATATCCAGGAACACTAATGAATGCAGAAACATGGCTCTGTTATTCCTCACCCCAGAAATATGTATTACGTTGTTGACGTTTCTCCTAAAAACATTCAGAAGTACCCCAGAGTCATTCTCAAATCTAGCTACGATGAAAGTGTTAATGTGGCTTCACTATTACAGTTTTTTTTTCAATTGTTTAAGCACAATTTTGAAAACAGGGCCCGGTTTGTCAAAACACTACACACAATTAGCACAACCCTACACCAAAGTAGCACAACACTTCAGATCATTTGCAAAATGGAACACTTTTGTCAAAACTATACACGACTTCATAAAAACAATATTTTGTTACCATACGAAACACACACATTTCATATGACTTCAATCTTTTTGAACCAGTTACACACTGCTGTTGCTAACCTAAAACACTTTTAGCAAGTCAAATTCTCAGTGATTAGAGTACTGTAAATGAAGTACACAGAGAAAGTGCAACTATACAAACACTAAACAAGACCAATGCTGCAGACTGAGGAAAATATCATATATTTCTCTCCATATACCCAAATCAGTCAACATGTCAACATGGAGAATCACAACAAAACATGTCCCAGTTTTCATGCTACTACAGTAGTGTGCATAACACTGTTAGCTCAGCAAACAACAGACAAACGTAAAATACTGTATCCAGTACAGGCTACAATTACAGTAAATAACAACAACAACAAACATAAAAAATTATCTGAAAAAAACTGACAATATTGTACAGAAAATACTACAGTAAACATACTGTACATTATCTCTTCGCCTAGCTGGATCTGGCCAGAGAATTTCATCAACATCACAAGCAATATCCTCATTAGCAAGACAACGCGGGAAGAACCGTCTTGAATGTCGAATCTATCCTTGCACAGCTGCGGCGTCGACTTGGTCACAGGCGTCCTCCATGGCCTGAATGAGGGGTACCTGAGCCTGGGGCTGGAGATCGTAAACCTTCCACCGCCATGCAGAGAAAAACTCTTCGATAGGGTTTAGAAACGGAGAGTATGGTGGAAGGTATAGTACTGTCAACTGTGGATGGTGTTGAAACCAGTTCTGGACCAAAGCAGAGCGGTGGAATGACACATTGTCCCAGATGACAGTGTATTGCATCTGGTGCATTTCATTACCTGCTGTGACGATGTGGTGCAATCGGTCCAAAAATGCGAGAATGTGAGGTGTGTTGTAAGGGCCCATTTTGGCATGACGGAGGAGAACCCCATGCTGTGAAATGGCAGCGCAAAGGGTGATGTTACCCCCACGTTGCCCTGGGACATTGATTATAGCCCTGTGGCCAATTATATTTCTGCCTCTCCTTCTTGCTTTTGTGAGGTTGAACCCTGCCTCATCAATATATATGAATTCATGCAGGATTTCCTCAGCATCCATCTGCAAAACTCTCTGAAATACAGTGAAAGACAAGATTGTGTAGTTCAGGATAGATCTAGTATACAGTCAATGTAAAAAAGTCATGTGTGTAGTATGCAACATCACAGTGCTAAAGTGAACAATACAAACCTCCACATACTCATGCCGCAGCCGTTTGACCCTCTCTGAATTCAGCTCAAAAGGCACTCGATAAAGTTGTTTCATTTGAACCTGATGTCTTTTCAGGATGCGTGCCAGTGTTGACTGAGAGACCTGATGGACATTATTGAAAATGGCATGGTCACCGATAATGTTGGCTAGTAGTTCTCTGAGCCTGATAGCATTATTGGCCAAAACCATGTTTATTATCTCTCTCTCTTGTTCTTGCGTGAATATGGGCTCCCTTCCTCCTTGTCGTTCCCGACCCTCAATCCTATGTAGAGAATAATACATATAACTTACTGTACAATGTCACAGGAAGGGGTATCACAAGTGCTGATATGGTGCATACAATAAGGGGCTGATTACTGTAACTGTAGACAGATCTTCTTTTACCTGTTTTCCTGTCGAAAAGTCCTTATGACAGATGACACTGTATATCTGCTAAGATTCTCTCGGTCCAGCCTCCCTCAGCGTCAATCCGTGGTTCACAACATGGTCCACTAGTGTTGCACGAATGTCATTTGATAAGTTTGGTCCTCTTCTTCTTTGTGCACGTTCTCCTCCTGCTTCAGGTCTTCCTCTGGCTCTGGCTCGGCCTCTGCCTCTTCCTCTACCTCCTTCTCCTCCTCTGTGTACTCCTCCTCTCACCCTCACTCTTCTTCTGACTCCTTCCATTTTGGTTGAAGGCAGGTGAACCTACCTGCTGCATTTTTATAGTGCTTAAACCTGATTGGTGTGTCTACAATTTAGCAATCATGTGTTTGTGCACCTGATGGCTGTGTTTAACAGATTGGCTCATAGGTGTGGTAATTTGACAGTCAGTGCTTTGGAATTGCAAGGAAGTGACATCATGATATACTTCTGTGTCTGATGTATACAAGTGTGTTTAGTGTTTTGCAAATCACTGTGTGTAATGTTTTGTAAATAGTGTGAAGCTGACAATGTGTTTACAGTTGTGCAAATCTAGCCTTGTGTTTTGCTCCTTGAGTGTAAGGTTTTGCTAGTTGTGGGAAAAGTTTAATTTTAGTGTGTAAGCAATCGTAAAAAACTGTAACGACTCTAGTCTTCCCCCACATTTCTGCAATGCTATGTAACACGAGCCCCCTGATTCCCCCCGTCCTAACCTCACATTGCAGCGCAGACTGGCTTGTGCCCCAGACCTGCCCTAACCAGTAACCTTGCTCATAAACAGCCAGGGTGACTCAGGTGCCAGACAGGACTAAGCAACCAGTGAGTCAGGTGCCAGCAGAGCTGTGTGAAACCACAGAGAGAGACTGGCGCCTCCGTCTCAACACAGAACACACTATTATGGACTGTGTGTTTGTATGTGTGTGTGTCTGTGTGTGTGTGTGTGTGTGTGTGTGTGTGTGTGTGTGTGTGTCTGTGTGTGTGTGTGTGTGTGTGTGTGTGTGTGTGTGTGTGTGTGTGTGTGTGTGCATGCTTGTATATTTGTGTGTGTGTGTGCATGCGTGTGTGCGTGCTTGTATATATGTGTGTGTGTGTGTGTGTGTGTGTGTGTGTGTGTGTGTGTGTGTGTGTGTGTGTGTGTGTGTGTGTGTGTGTGTGTGTGTGTGTGTGTGTGTGTGTGTGTGTGTGTGTGTGTGTGTGTGCGTGTGTGTGTGTGTGCGTGCGTGCAAGAGAGATGGAACAGCTCAATTCAATTTAATTCAATCCAATAATATTCTACACTTTATTAAGTTATTTAATCGTAACTAACAGATTTCACTTTCTACATAACTTTCAAATATAAAAGGAGGACTGCTGTGTGTTATATACTGCTGTGTGTTCTATAGTTCTGTGTGTTCTATACTGAGATGTATAAATGCTGTTTCAACTAAATATGTCAAATAAATTAGGTCTTTGTTTCACAAAAAAAAACATGGTTTGAAGCCAGAAGAAAATGAAACATTTCAATTAAGAAAAAGCACAAAGAAACACAGAGTTTGGTAGTCTAAAAAAGGTTTGACATTTCATTCACATCGAGTGCACATTCACATCGAGTACACGTTCACATCGAGTGCACGTTCACATCGAGTGCACATTCACATCGAGTGCACGTTCACATCGAGTGCACGTTCACATCGAGTGCACGTTCACATCGAGTGCACATTCACATCGAGTCCACATTCACATCGAGTGCACATTCACATCAAGTGCACATTCACATCAAGCGTGCGTCAAGTAAGCATTCAACACTTGCAATGTGGGAGTCATAGACGGTCAGAGAACTGCCATCTCCCCCGACCCCCTGTGTTATTTTATTGTTTACTCTCATCAGATCCAAGTTCACTTTGATTTATTACATTATTTATGTTTCTTTGCACGGCGTTCCTCTACAAGCTTCCCAGACAGCGAACTCTGAGTCTGAATGGCACCTTTAATGGCTGAACTGCTGGCCCTTCTGGAATGGAAAATAGAAGGGCACAAAGCAGCAGCAGTAGCACTAGAGAGAGAGAAAGAGACCTCGAGTCGCCGCCGGTCTAAAGCGACATGGTCACACCAGCAGACATTTTTCCTGGCTGTTCTGTCCCTGCCTGTTGCTGCCACCAGTACCTATATCTACTCCAATCTGACAGCTATAAAGAGGAGCAGGCAGCGTGCCAGCAAGGAGCCCTGTAAAATTGCCATGAAAACTAATTTGCCCCATGACTGGGTTGTTTATGAGCAAGCTTGGAAACAGAAATCAAAGCCAGGAGCTGTGGCATTTAGGCTAATTACTGTTGCAGCAAGCCAGAGGATAGTACACAGTGTTCGATGGGTAGAAACACAAAGTGGTCTCAGAGCACTTCGTATTATTCTGTACGTAAATCCGAGACACTCCATGTAGTACAGTGGAGGCTGCTGAGGGGAGAATGGCTCATAATAATGGCTGGAATGGAGTAAATGGAATGGTATCAAACACAGCCATTATTATGAGCCGTCCTCCACCCAGCAGCCTCCATTTCTTATGATATGTTCTGAATAAAAATGTGAACAATATGTTGCGAATTGCAATTCTTACTTTATGTTACGAATTTGCAAAACGTATGATATGTTACGAATTCCAATTTGTTGTGGCTAACGTTAGCTAGGTGGCTAGGTGGTTAGCTAGCTCTAGGGTTTAGGGGTTAATGTTAGGAGTTAGGTTAAATGGTTAGGGTTAGCTAAAATGGTTACATTTGGGTTAGGGTTGAGGTTAGGGTTAGCTAACATGCTAAGTAGTTGCAATGTAGCTAAAAAGTAGTTGCAAAGTTGCTAAAATGCTAAAGTTGTCCATGATGAGATTCGAACACGCAACCTTCGGGTTGCTAGACATTTGCGTTATACAACAACCCATCCAACCCGACCAACCACCCACCTTTGTTTTTGCCTCCTTAAGTAACCATCTGTCTTATGTAACCATACCAAACGTAACATATCATACTTATTTGAGTGTCCCGGATTCGCGTTTACTATGTTACATCTAGTCTATGAGACCAGGCTGAGAAACATAAAATCAGTCTTCTGGCCAGAGGGGTATTTATTTATTCTTGTAGAGTACAATCTGTCTGCTGCGGTTTAAATGACCTCCAGTCACCTCAGAAGACACAGGCAGGGCAAGGTCACTGGGCCTAGTAAAGACTGGCTGTCAGATCAGGACTCCATTAATGTGCCTGACTGACTGTCTCTGCCCAGTAGAGGCCCAGGACTGTATCATGTTTCAGGCATTGAGGTCATGGGCAGAGCCACCTCATAACCAATCTTCACACCCATTCACATGATGGTTTCATGCTTTTGCATGAAAAAATGAACTTTTTATTCCAGTCTCTAGCCAAGATCCATTCTTAAAGCCCATATCTGTCTTGCAGCAACAGATCTTTGGCGTTGTCTGAAGAAATGTGTTAATGGCCATAAACAGTATTATCTCTCCAGTCTGATTTTATCAGAAACGGTTTGGACAGAAAAGTGAACCACAAATGCCATGAAGGTTCTGTTTCCAGCTGCAGCTGTGTGTCTTTCCATGCGCTGTAACACCCGGTTGACTGAAGTCCAGATCCAGTTACATCGGCAGAGAGCTATGTCCAACCAGATGACTGCTGCCCCCTCTCCTAGGGCTAGATTCAATCCGATCGACACTTTTCGTCTATGTACCTTTTAAATGCAATGTTTCCATTCGCGGAGACCGCATTCACGGTAAACGCTGCATACGTCAGCTCAATCGGAAATGACCTTTAATTGTCAATCTACCTATTTTCCGCAGTCCAGATTGAATCTAGGCCCTAGTATCCCTCAGAGAGCAGAGCAGAGTTTGAATCTAGGCCCTAGTCTCCCTCAGAGAGCAGAGTAGAGCATGCTTCTATTCTCTGTCTGTGCAGTTATTTTCAGAACTGCACATTGAAAATATGCCCCACAACATCTGTTAGGTCTTCGATGGCATTGAGTGTGTGTGGTGGTGGCGGTGGTGGTGGCAGAGCGCTAGTATGTTGGTGCAATAATGTGAAAGCGGTGTATATGGTGTGTGTGTGTGAGGCTGAGCTCATCGGCTGGGTTGAAGGGGTAGTGTGTTTTCATGATTGTGAAATCAGTGCTAATTTGTGTGAGGTGGTGTGTGTATACAGTATGTGTGTGTGTGTGTGTGTGTGTGTGTGTGTGTGTGTGTGTGTGTGTGTGTGTGTGTGTGTGTGTGTGTGTGTGTGTGTGTGTGTGTGTGGGCTGGTTCTGAAGACTCACTCACTCATCCCTGTCACACTGGCTGGCGTATAAGGCAGCAACAAAAGGCTCTCCACTGGTGGTCTCTGGCCATCTTCTCCACCGTGCCCCAGTTCTGCTGATGTTGTAGGAGCTCTGTGTCCACTGTTCTGAAGAGTTGTTATTCACTCTGTCCCACAGGGTAACAGTATTGGTTTCTCAGGCTCTAGGTCGTGAGTTGTCTTTCTCATTTTGCCAATTGCTCCATATTAACAGTTACCTGGGGTAAAGTCGGATTTATTTAATTCAACGGGTCTCCCTTTTTGGAGCCGTAGTCACCACCACAGTCAGCAACTTGCACCCATCAAGGCCTAAATACAGAGGAGAGTAGACATGCGCTGACTTTCAAAAGAAAACTGTATGTGTTGTTGATTGGTATAGGGTTATAAATTGACTTTTTTTCACAGGTAACACTGGTGCTTCCAACTTTTAAAAAGTTAGGAGCACCAAAAAAACTAAAAATAAACTATTTAGATAGCCTGCTCTACATTAAGGCTAGTGACCTAGCCTATGTGTCACAACTTCCACCGAGTCTGCCTCCCCTCCTTGTTCGGGCAGGCTTCGGCGTTCGTCGTCACCGGCTTACTAACCACAGCCGCTCCCATTATCATCACTCCACTTGTCTTGTTAATTTACATTTCAGTCATTTAGCAGACGCTCTTATCCAGAGTGCATACATTATTTTTTATTTATTTTTTCATACTGGCCCCCCGTGGGAATCGAACCCATGACCCTGGTGTTGCAAACGCCATGCTCTACCAACTGAGCTACATCCCTGCCGGCCATTCCCTCCCCTTCCCTGGATGACGCTGGGCCAATTGTGCGCAGCCCCATGGGTCTCCCGGTCGCGGCCGGCTACGACAGAGCCTGGATTCGAACCAGGATCTCTAGTGGCACAGCTAGTCCACTGCGCCACTCGGGAGTTAATCACACACACCTGGTTCTCATCCCCTCATTAGTCTGTGTATAAGTGTCCCCTCTGCACCCTTGTCTGTGTGGGTGATTGTTCCATGTGAGAGTAGAGTAGCTCGGTTGAGCTACTCTCTTATTGTATTGCCTGGGTAGATTTATTCCCCTATGCTTGTATATCGTTTGGAGTATTTCCGTACCGTGATTGCCAGGGTAGAGAGTTTCCCCTGTGCCTATGTTTGTATGTCGCTATCCAGCGCAACTGTGACGGAAAGGAATAAACTCTGTATTCGGTGATTTACCCTCCTGCGCCTGACTCCTTCTATCACACTCATCACACTATGAATCCAACTAATGCAGCACATCTCCTAGTGTACCATGGAGGAGCCCCTTGCCTTTCTTCCAGTGCCATAAACCATACTGCAGCAGGAAAAACAATGTCCAGCAGGTAAGGTAAATGTAAGGTAAGGTAAATGAGAGTTGACGCACTGGGTCTAGTCACACCGTTGTAGCCTGCTGTGACGAGTACTGAGGATACGAAGACGCAGACGCAGGAATTAACAAGGTCAAGGTTTACTCAAACAATGACAAAGAGAATTAACAAAGAGCGAGTACATGACACAAAGCAAAAACAATCACACACAACATCATACAGAACAGTCCAGGGCTAAATAGGGGTGGTGATGAGATGATGAGATGCAGGTGCGCTGGAGGTTATTAGGGTGCGTTGGGTTTCCATTCCAGTGTTGCCGAGGTGGTGCGCTCAGACCGGTGGCTCAGAAGACCGTCAAATCAGAGCGCCGGAGGGGAGCAACGGGAGGAGACGTGACACCTGCACATGGAGTCCCAGTGGGACTACGGTGTGGGGAGATGACATGAGACCCAAGAGGGACATGACAGAATGCGCCGTCACCGTGCATGTCAGATGAAACCGTGTGAGGGCTAGCAACAGGGCAGCCTGTAAGGATCCAAAATTCCTCCCTTCATGGTCACAGTGTCCAACTGGAGACCCAGATAGACAATCCGTTGACTGGGGCATGGCGTGTTCTTTTCCGTGAAATGCATCCATCACCAGCTGTGTCTTGTGTGTGATCGGCAGCTGTGCTGACAGGACGAGAACCTACAGGTCGTCCAAGTAGGCCAAAACCCCGGCCACTTGGCAACGCAGAGGCTCTATAGCCGCCTCCACGCATTTGTAAAAGGTGCAAGGTGCTAGGATGTTCCCGAAAGGCATCAGACCAGGCTTACTTGCCAAAGGCAGGTGCTTGGACAGCTGCTTCCTTTCCTCATCCAGCTTTCTGAAGAGCTCTGTTGCCTCCGTGACAGCGACCTTGTGTCCCGTCAGATGCTTGCGTCACTTCTGGTTCCCCTTAGGGTGTTGCCAGGTGGTGGTGGCGTTCAAGAGCGAGATCTTGTCGGACTCCTTCATGACAGTGAGGGATAGCCATAGGTATAGAATGGCACCGGAAATCTCCTACTAGAGTGAAAGCAGATCATCCCGTGGTGAGACGGGACCAAGATGCTCCAAGGAGGGCCACGTTGTTGGCTGCTGCCACAGATTGGGCTCCCAAAGTGTAGGATTTGTCAACCAGCTGAGCTGTGAATCGGTCCTTCAAGGTGGGCAGAGTGGCCTTCTTGGAGGAGGGCCAGGAACTGGAGCCCGGAACGAGATACGCAGCCATGGCGACCTCGAGTCTCCAATCCTCTGGGAAATTATGGCCGTCGATGAAGTATGAGTTCTGCACAAATGCATGAACACTTAGGCCAACCTTACAAAGTTTACAATGTGTGTAACCACCAGATAAATACAATAGATTTTTTGTATGACATACTGTATGATCAGCAACGTGCTGCATTACAAATCTGCTTTGTTGCATGTCATTAAAATAGCTTCATCAAGTCCAAGTCGATCAGTGGATCAATAACCCCACTGTTTATTGCTTGTGAAGCTAAACTGCAAGTGCAATGACTGTACACTATTCCATTAAAATCATATGTTTTCGTAGCCCTCGTGTAGGCCTAGAGAAGAAAAGACTCGGAATCAAGAAAGAATTACGTAAAACATGAAAACACACTAAACTGATTTAGTATTGGATTGATAAGGCTGTAAACTGTGCCCAGAAATAAAAATATTACATTACCAATGAGGTCATCAGGTCTGTTTTCTTTTATTTGGTCTGTCAGGGGGGTTTGTACAATATCTCATTCAATGGTGTGTCATGACATGCACTGAGTATACAAAACATTAAGAACATGACATAGACTGGCCAAGTGAATCCAGGTGAAAGCTATGATCCCTTATTGATGTCACTTGTTAAATCCACTTCAATCAGTGTAGATGAAGGGGAGGAGACAAGTTAAATAATTATTTTTAAGCCTTGAGACAATTGAGACATGGATTGTGTATGTGTGCCATTCAGAGGGTGAATGGGCAAGACAAAAAGTTTAAGTACCTTTGAACGGGGAATGGTAGTAGGTGCCAGGCGCACCGGTTTGTGTCAAGAACTACAACGCTGCTGGGTTTTTCACGCTCAACAGTTTCCTGTGTGTATCAAGAATGGTTCACCATCCAAAGGACAATATTAGGAAGGTGTTCCTAATGTTTGGTATACTCAGTGTATGTTTCACAAGTAAATCAACAACAAATGTCACTTAATAGACTAATTAAACACATCACTTGGCTCTGCCATCAAGTACAAAATGTGAAACATAATGGTGGTGATACCTTGGTGAGGCCTTCTCTCTACTGGTCACGCTAACACAGTGCACTACTCTGACTGACACCACCAACATAAAGTAAAGTAGGCTGTGCCTATTGCCTTTTTCCCACCGAAATGTTTGTAGAGTCCCACCTCTGGTTTAAGACCTGTAGGGCATATGTCTGCTTGTTATTTATCTGGAATAACATTGGAAAAATAAGCATGGGGATTTGTCCAGCTTTTTGGTACCTAATACAGTCATTGATTGGTAGGCTTCAGTTCACAAGTGACCTTACAGATGTTGACACATGCTGCTTTTGTTTCTCAAGAACTTCCACTGCCAATGGCTGACAGATAGTGTGTAACTACATAGTTTGTGATAAATAGCATGAGCTGACACAGACCCACATTTTTTTGAAGAGGTGCTGACTAACGGAGAGTAAACAGTAGAAAAAGAAAGAAAGTCACACACTCAATACATGCTCCCGTCCCAACTATTTAATGGGTAAACCTAACCAACGTTATTTAATGGGTAAACCTAACCAACGTTATTTAATGGGTAAACCTAACCAACGTTATTTAATGGGTAAACCTCACCAACGTTATTTAATGGGTAAACCTAACCAACGTTATTTAATGGGTAAACCTAACTAACGTACTTAATGGGTAAACCTAACCAACGTTATTTAATGGGTAAACCTAACCATTGTTATTTAATGGGTAAACCTAACCAACGTTATTTAATGGGTAAACCTAACCAACGTTATTTAATGGGTAAACCTAACCAACGTTATTTAATGGGTAAACCTAACCAACGTTATTTAATGGGTAAACCTAACCAACGTTATTTAATGGGTAAACCTAACCAACGTTATTTAATGGGTAAACCTCACCAACGTTATTTAATGGGTAAAATTAACCAATGTTATTTAATGGGTAAACCTAACCAACGTTATTAAATGGGTAAACCTAACCAACGTAATTTAATGGGTAAACCTAACCAACGTTATTTAATGGGTAAACCTAACCAACGTTATTTAATGGGTCAACCTAACCAACGTTATTTAATGGGTCAACCTAACCAACGTTATTTAATGGGTAAACCTAACCAACGTTATTTAATGGGTAAACCTCACCAACGTTATTTAATGGGTAAACTTAACCAATGTTATTTAATGGGTAAACCTAGCCAACGTTATTTAATGGGTAAACCTAACCAACGTTATTTAATGGGTAAACCTAACCAATGTTATTTAATGGGTAAACCTAACCAACGTTATTTAATGGGTAAACCTAACCAACGTTATTTAATGGGTAAACCTCACCAACGTTATTTAATGGGTAAAACTAACCAATGTTATTTAATGGGTAAACCTAGCCAACGTTATTTAATGGGTAAACCTAACCAACGTTATTTAATGGGTAAACCTAACCAACGTTATTTAATGGGTAAACCTAACCATCGTTATTTAATGGGTAAACCTAACCAACGTTATTTAATGGGTAAACCTAACCAATGTTAGTTAATGGGTAAACCTAACCAACGTTATTTAATGGGTAAACCTAACCAACGTTATTTAATGGGTAAACCTCACCAACGTTATTTAATGGATAAACCTAACCATCGTTATTTAATAGTTGATATCAGCGCCGGAGAAGATGGCTGCCGTTTTACAGCCCTCTAACCAATTGTACTATTATGTGTGTTTTTCCGCGTTATTTGTAATTTATTTTGTACATAATGTTTCTGCCATCGTCTCTTATAACCAAAGAGAGCTTCTGGATATCAGGACAGCGATTACTCACCTCGCATTGGACGAAGATTTTTTCTTCAACGAGGCGTTCGCAAAGGATATCCTACAGACACCCGACAAGGCCCAGATCCCCGTCATTCGCGTGAGGAAGAGACGGAGATATCGCGGACGCAGATCCGGGTGCCTTGTAAGGATCCGACGGCGAGCGAGTAAACTGCCTCTCCCATCAATCCTATTAGCCAAAGTTCAATCTTTTGAGAATAAAATTGACGATTTAAGATTACGGTTATCCTACCAACGGGACATTAAAAACTGTAATATCTTATGTTTCACGGAGTCGTGGCTGAACGACAACAATGATAACATTCAGCTAGCAGGCTATACGCTACATCGACAGGACAGAACGGCAGACTCTGGTAAGACAAGGGGTGGCGGTCTCTGTATATTTGTAAACAACAGCTGGTGCACAAAATCAAATACTAAGGAAGTCTCGAGGTTTTGCTCGCCTGAGGTAGAGTATCTTATGATAAGCTGTAGACCACACTATTTACCAAGAGAGTTTTCATCTATATTTTTCATAGCTGTCTATTTACCACCACAAACCAATGCTGGCATTAAGATTGCACTGAATGAGTTGTACAAGGCCATTAATCAACAGGAAAACGCTCATCGAGATGCAGCGCTCCTAGTAGCCGGGGACTTTAATGCAGGGAAACTTAAATCCGTTCTACCTAATTTCTACCAGCATGTTAAATGTGCAACCAGAGGGAAAAAAACTCTAGACCACCTTTACTCCACACACAGAGACGCATACAAAGCTCTCCCTCGCCCTCCATTTGGCAAATCTGACCATAACTCTATCCTCCTGATTCCTGCTTATAAGCAAAAACTGAAGCAGGAAGCACCAGTGATTCGGTTAATAAAAAAGTGGTCAGATGACGCAGATGCTAAGCTACAGGACTGTTTTGCTAGCACAGACTGGAACATGTTCCGGGATTCTTCAGACAGCATTGAGGAGTACACCACATCAGTCACTGGCTTCATCAATAAGTGCATCGATGATGTCGTCCCCACAGTGACCGTACGTACATACCTCAACCAGAAGCCATGGATTACAGGAAACATCCGCACTGAGCTAAAGGGTAGAGCTGCCGCTTTCAAGGAACGGGACTCTAACCCGGATGCTTATAAGAAATCCCGCTATGACCTCCGACGAACCATCAAACAGGCAAAGAGTCAATACAGGTCTAAGATTGAATCATACTACACTGGCTCTGACGCTCGTCGGATGTGGCAGGGCTTGAAAACTATTACAGACTACAAAGGGAAGCACACCCGCGAGCTGCCCAGTGACACAAGCCTACCAGACGAGCTAAACCACTTCTATGCTCGCTTCGAGGCAAGCAACACTGAAGCATGCATGAGAGCACCAGCTGTTCCGGACGACTATGTGATCACGCTCTCCGTAGCCGATGTGAGTAAGACTTTTAAGCAGGTCAACATTCACAAGGCCGCAGGGCCAGACGGATTACCAGGACGTGTACTCCGAGCATGTGCTGACCAACTGGCAAGTGTCTTCACTGACATTTTCAACATGTCCCTGACTGAGTCTGTAATACCAACATGTTTCAAGCAGACCACCATAGTCCCCGTGCCCAAGAACTCTAAGATAACCTTCCTAAATGACTACCGACCCGTAGCACTGACGTCTGTAGCCATGAAGTGCTTTGAAAGACTGGTCATGGCTCACATCAACAGCATAATCCCAGAAACCCTAGACCCACTCCAATTTGCATACCGCCCCAACAGATCCACAGATGATGCAATCTCTATCGCACTCCACACTGCCCTTTCCCACCTGGACAAGAGGAACACCTACGTGAGAATGCTATTCATTGACTACAGCTCAGCATTCAACACCATAGTGCCCTCTAAGCTCATCACTAAGCTAAGGATCCTGGGACTAAACACCTCCCTCTGCAACTGGATCCTGGACTTCCTGACGGGCCGCCCCCAGGTGGTAAGGGTAGGTAACAACACATCTGCCACACTGATCCTCAACACGGGGGCCCCTCAGGGGTGCGGGCTCAGTCCCCTCCTGTACTCTCTGTTCACCCATGACTGCATGGCCAGGCACGACTCCAACACCATCATTAAGTTTGCCGACGACACAACAGTGGTAGGCCTGATCACCGACAACGATGAGACAGCCTATAGGGAGGAGGTCAGAGATCTGGCCGTGTGGTGCCAGGACAACAACCTCTCCCTCAACGTGACCAAGACAAAGGAGATGATTGTGGACTACAGGAAAAAAAAGAGGACTGAGCACGCCCCCATTCTCATCGACGGGGCTGTAGTGGAACAGGTTGAGAGCTTCAAGTTCCTTGGTGTCCACATCACCAACGAACTATCACGGTCCAAACACACCAAGACAGTCGTGAAGAGGGCACGACAAAGCCTATTCCCCCTCAGGAGACTAAAAAGATTTGGCATGGGTCCTCAGATCCTCAAAAAATTCTACAGCTGCACCATCGAGAGCATCCTGACTGGTTGCATCACCGCCTGGTATGGCAACTGCTTGGCCTCTGACCGCAAGGCACTACAGAGGGTAGTGCGTACGGCCCAGTACATCACTGGGGCAAAGCTCCCTGCCATCCAGGACCTCTATACCAGGCGGTGTCAGAGGAAGGCCCTCAAAATTGTTAAAGACTCCAGACACCCTAGTCATAGACTGTTCTCTCTGCTACCGCACGGCAAGCGGTACCGGAGTGCCAAGTCTAGGTCCAAAAGACTTCTCAACAGCTTCTACCCCCAAGCCATAAGACTCCTGAACAGCTAATCATGGCTACCCGGACTATTTGCACTGCCCCCCCACCCCATCCTTTTTACGCTGCTGCTACTCTGTTAAGTATTTATGCATAGTCACTTTAACTCTACCCACATGTACATATTACCTCAACTACCTCAACTAGCCGGTGCCCCCGCACATTGACTCTGCAACGGTACCCCCCTGTATATATAGCCTCCCTACTGTCACTTTATTTTACTGTATATATAGCCTCCCTACTGTCACTTTATTTTACTTCTGCTCTTTTTTTCTCAACACTTTTTTTGTTGTTGTTTTATTCTTACTTTTTTTGTTTAAAATAAATGCACTGTTGGTTAAGGGCTGTAAGTAAGTATTTCACTGTAATGTCTGCACCTGTTGTATTCGGCGCATGTGACCAATACAATTTGATTTGATTTGATTTGATTTAATGGGTAAACCTAACCAACGTTATTTAATGGGTAAACCTAACCAACGTTATTTAATGGGTAAACCTAACCAACGTTATTTAATGGGTAAACCTAACCAACGTCATTTAATGGGTAAACCTCACCAACGTTATTTAATGGGTAAACCTAACCAACGTTATTTAATGGGTAAACCTAACCAACGGTATTTAATGGGTAAACCTAACCAATGTTATTTAATGGGTAAACCTAACCAACGTTATTTAATGGGTAAACCTAACCAACGTTATTTAATGGGTAAACCTAACCAACGTTATTTAATGGGTAAACCTAACCAACGTTATTTAATGGGTAAACCTAACCATTGTTATTTAATGGGTAAACCTAACCAACGTTATTTAATGGGTAAACCTAACCAATGTTATTTAATGGGTAAACCTCACCAACGTTATTTAATGGGTAAACCTAACCAACGTTATTTAATGGGTAAACCTAACCAACGTTATTTAATGGGTAAACCTAACCAACGTTATTTAATGGGTAAACCTAACCAACGTTATTTAATGGGTAAACCTAACCAACGTTATTTAATGGGTAAACCTAACCAACGTTATTTAATGGGTAAACCTAACCAACGTTATTTAATGGGTAAACCTAACCAACGTTATTTAATGGGTAAACCTAACCAATGTTATTTAATGGGTAAACCTAACCAACGTTATTTAATGGGTAAACCTCACCAACGTTATTTAACCTTGCCAGTAGGTATGTGCTATCCGGGATCCTTGGGACATCCCTACTCTATTTAAGTTGACATTTAAAAGGGTTAGGGTTATGGCTAGGGTTAGGATAGGGGTTAGGGTTTAGGGTATGAACGTCCCAAGGATCCCGGATAGCACTGATCCTTGCTAGTACCACCCGTCTTCTTCTCCATGTTTTTGATGATTCCCAGACAGCATAACGACCTGTATGCACACAAGCACACAAACAGAAGTGTTTCATATTGTTGTTTAACATCTCACAAGGATTCTATTGGCTCCTCATCATTAGTATTTAATGTTGTTTCAGTATTCTGCTCTTGTCTTGTAGGGCGGCGCACAATTGGCCCAGCGTCGTCCAGGGTAGGGGAGGGAATGGCCGGCAGGGATGTAGCTCAGTTGATAGAGCATGGCGTTTGCAACGCCAGGGTTGTGGGTTCGTTTCCCACGGGGGGTCAGTATAAAAAAATATATATATATATGTATTCACTAACTGTAAGTCGCTCTGGATAAGAGCGTCTGCTAAATGACTAAAATGTAAATGTAAAATGTATTGCATGAGCTCTCTGATACTAAGCAGGCCTGTTGAAACCTAGCCATGGAAAAGGCTGCATGTACCTGGGTACCTCTCACAAACAATCCTCCCTCACTCCGCCATTCTGGGCCCAGCACACATGGGAGGCCAGGGCCTAGTGGTGTCACAGAGGATTGTGATTTCACGCTTCAAAAACACATGCAATTATTTCCTCCATTGCTTGCACACAGAACCGCTGAGAAATATTCCCAATCAAAATCCAGTCCAGAGAAATCAACAAAGCCTCTCCCTGGACTGTGTTATGGGTAAACAGTGCATCCATGTTACAACCTCACCATCATCAGAGAGAGAGAGAGTTTCAGAAGAACCAGATGTCCAAGGGGGGCTTCAGCTTGGTGACTTGTCTGTTTGTGAGTAACCAAAACAGCCTCCCTTATGGAACTAGAGCAAGATGTGGAGAACGGCATGCCAGCTTCACACACAAAAGGGGGATTCTTACAAGTACGTCAGTCCCTGAGATTTGATTATAGCCAATGAATTGACCACACATGGGCTGCAGAGGGACGTGAAGGAATCAGAGAGCAGCTAGCCAGGCAAGTCTGGAAGAGTGAGGTAAATATGATAACTATTTCATAATAACTATTTCATAATCATTGCCATTTAGCAGACTCTTTTATCCAAACGCGACTTACAGTCAGTCATGCGTGCACATATGTGATATACAAGTGGTCCCAGGAATCAAACCCACTATCCTGGTGTTGCAAGCACCATGCTCTACCAACTGAGCTACAGAGGACCACTATATGTCTGCTGTAGTGTAGATGCCTGAGGACATGGATGTTAGTTAGGGTTACCGGGTGTATACTCCCCAAGTGGAGGGTATTTGGAGAAGCTTTCCACACACATGGGCTTCCCAGGAACCATCTCTACGATGGCAGCGTCCCCAGACTTCAGGGCACTGGGGTTGGCTTCCAGCTTCTTCCTCGAGCAGCGATCTATCTTCACTTTGAGCTTAGTAAACCTACAGGCAATGTGGGCCATGTGGGAGTCAATGACCGGGGAGTAGCCTGCACTGACCTTACCAGGGTGGTTCAGGATAATCATGAGAAAGAGAGAGAGAGAGGGAGAGAGAGAATTTTAAAAATTATGTAAATGGAGAACCTCTACCAGTCTTTAGTACTGTATATGTCTGAGATGTCCAGAGGGATGACCTTTGACCCTGACCTGAGCTGTGAACCCAGCGGCCTCTTGGGGCCTGAGGACACCACTCTCCACTCGACCCACTGGTGCCCTTCCAATACCTGGAAAACAAAAGAGAGACTTGCAGTCATCCCTCTTCTGAAGTAACAAGGCAATCTGTCACATCCGGTTTTAGTTCTCTGTGCTGTTTATGTTGCTGTGAGAATATTACTTGTGTTTAGTGTAACAGCCCTACTTTCTATCCTGTATAGACGTTATGCCGGGGCAGGTGAAGGGTTTGTCTGTGGGCTGTGTCGGAGGCATGACGCTGTCCAGAGCCTTTAGCAGACTCACCCCGTTGGCATGGTGCTCCTGTCTGTCCAGCTTCCAGCCTTTGAACAAGGGCACCTGGACAGAGTGACAACACAGAGGAAAAACATGGACATCTGTGTGTTGAATTTGTTTGGAAGTTGGGGTATGAGGTGATTGAGCAACAGGTAAATGCATTTTTATATGGACATGACGACATCTGGTGGAGAGTTGAGGAACTACACAGTGTCCAGGGGCATAGTGGCGCTAAAGAGTTGAGAAAAGACCTGGAGTTCAAGATTACATATATTTTGAATGCGGGGCTCCAGCATGTTGTCCCCATGCCAACCGGAGATTGAAGGGCACAGCGTTGGGGTGTCTATGGTGATGCCCCGCTCCCTCTCTGGCTTCAGCTTGTCCAGCACCCATGCATACTTGAAGGAGCCCCTTCCCATCTAGTGCAGAGAGATAGGGTAAAGATACTGTATAGAAACAGACTTAGAATGAGAAACGTCTCAGGTATTAGAGAGAAATGATTTATGACAGTCTATACTCTGGCAACAGTCTATCCCCCTGGCAACAGTCTATCCCCTGGCAACAGTCTATCTCCTGGCAACAGTGTATCCCGATTACAGTCTATCCCCTGACTACGGTCTATAGCTACACTGAGCACATATAATGTTACAAAATGTTCCATCAAGGTAAAGATTTATTCACTGAGAAGATCTCACTAACAACTGAGTTTATGTTCTTCAATACCGAAGTTTCCATATATCGATCAGGCTCTGAGATATTTTATGTAGCATTAAAACTGATGCTGGTAATAATGTCATCCATATTCAATGGATAACGGAGTGCTTCTAAACCTCATTTGGCTGTGCAGTAGGTCAGATCAGGACATTGCGAGGTTAAAAAGTCATGCAAGATGGTGAACAGGCTTGTGTCAGTGGCATCAGTGTTTATCAGATGACCTTAAGGATTGAACTGTAATCAAAAGCAATTATGTATTATTATTGTTATTTTTAAACATCATTGCACAATATCAGACATCGTAATTTGCATGTCCTCGTCTTATTGGAGGAAGACATTTGAGCATTTCAATGAAGCATTCAAACTGTTATGTTCGTCTTTACACGAATGAAAACACTGAGCAGACATGGCTCTCAATACAGCCCTCAAAAGTGAGCCCTGAAAGGCAGGTATACCCATAACGTACAGCCTCTTAGCTGTAGCAGAAGCTGCAGACAGAAAATACTGTTTACTTCAGCCCAGGCTGCGGTCCCTGCTTGAAGGAGGTGGCAGAATTGAGCTATGCTGCCCGCTCAATGTCGGCACCCCCTCCCCCTTCGGGTGCGGTAGGAGAGATGGAGGGAGAGGCACAGCCTGCAGTGAGGCACATGTCTGCAGCAGCAGCTCCAAATGGATTGCAGTGGAGAGGGAAAATGAAGGGAGAGAGGAGAGAAAGGAATATATATATAGAGAGAGAGAGAGAGAAGAGGACAGGGGAACAGGCCAGCAAGAGTGGAAAGAGAGGGGGTGATCCCAGATATCATACTGCGAAGAAACTCAAAAACGGTGTTAGTAAAGTAATCCTTATCAGTCTTATAAGAGTTTTAATTAGTATCAACTAATTACAATGGTATGGAGTGCTACAATTAGAGTCCCAACAATCAAATGAACGACTGACAAAGCTACTTAGATGTTCTGCTGCAAGGTGATTGGGTATCAAAGATGCATGTGTGGTACAGAGTAAGTTGCCAGAGTACGTAGTCAGAGTATGTAGCCAGAGTACGTAGCCAGAGTATGTAGTCAGAGTACGTAGCCAGAGTATGTAGTCAGAGTACGTAGCCAGAGTATGTAGTCAGAGTACATAGCCAGAGAGTACGTAGTCAGAGTATGTAGTCAGAGAATGTAGTCAGAGAGTACATAGCCAGAGAGTACGTAGTCAGAGAATGTAGTCAGAGAATGTAGTCAGAGAGTACATAGCCAGAGAGTACGTAGTCAGAGTATGTAGTCAGAGTACATAGCCAGAGAGTACGTAGTCAGA
The DNA here is from genome assembly GCF_964263955.1 of Coregonus lavaretus. Lineage (NCBI taxonomy): Eukaryota > Metazoa > Chordata > Actinopteri > Salmoniformes > Salmonidae > Coregonus > Coregonus lavaretus. Next base: position 8,759,889 of record NC_140009.1, on the reverse strand, counting down.
GTATGTAGTCAGAGAATGTAGTCAGAGAGTACATAGCCAGAGAGTACGTAGTCACTGGCATATCACTCTGAGAGATACTGGCTTAATACAAGTAGGCACCGGGAAGTTCAGCCCCACAGGATATATTAATGAACAAATGCTGCACATCATCACACTCCATTAGAATACACTGTTTGTTGAATGAATGAACCAGTCACAAACTTGGTCAAAACTAATTTAATGGGACATACGCCTTAAAAATGGAACATGTCCAATAAATAGACAATAAAAAACTAATCTCAAATGGATGGAGACTACAGCTACACCTAGACATATGTTTATTTTATTCTGAAAAGTCTGACACGGACAAAAAATACTTTTTAGCAATTACCAAAACATGCAAATTCAATAATCCCCAAGGACAAAATACATAAGACAATGACTGTAGAAAAAAAAGGGACAATGACTGACATTTTGCACAAATAGCAACTACATTTCACACGGATGAGGCACAATAACAATGTGGTTGGAAGTCACTGGAAGAGCTGGACAAGGTGCGCAGCTCTATGCATGTGTTAACAACCACTTGTAACAAATCAGAACATACAAAAAAATACAATTAATGCAAGCGTCCAGACAGTAATACATGGTGTATTGCTGTGATTTAGTAGTCCTGCATTTCTCCAAAGCCAAACAGGATAACTTCACAATAACTCAAGCCTGAACACAAGCCCTAGAACCATTACACTTATTCTGATGTCAGAGTAGAAGCATTGATATGCGTCTGCTTGAATTGTGTCAATATTACTAAACATGGCTGCTGGCCTCTCATGCACAGCTGAGGACTGGATGGAGGGGATGATCCAAAAACACCAGCTGCTGTGACAGTATATTGATCATCATGACCAATAAGATTCAGTGTTGTCGTCATCACATTGCTATTGCGGTGTTGCATTCAGAGATTGTGTGGCAATGGTGAATGCTACATCTTTCTAGGTGTTCTGAGAACATAACATAAGTCTAAAATTGCAGCTTCTGTGGGGCTGAAAGTTCTTAATCTCGTCTCCTGGACGCCTGTGCCCAAATTCAGCATTGTCCAACTAGCTTCTCTATTGTGCGACTCATCAAACGCCACTCTCTCCCCCTCCCTCCCTCTTTCCTCCAGGCTTCACAGATGAGTCTCTCCAGTCCCAGGTCTCTCCCTCTCCCCCTGGTGTCTCCTGCTCTCTGCAGTGGCTGATATCTTGAGGGTGCCTCCTGGTGGCTTGGCCTACGTCCTTCTCCGCTTGGCCCCACCGGGGCTGGAGGGGTTGCTGCTGGAGTTGAGCACCTTATCAGTGGCGCGGTTCCTCTTCCTCTTGTCTGCTGCCTCCTTCCCCGGGCCGCCCTCAGCGGAACCCTTCTCTCTGTCTCGCTCTCTCTCCTTGTCTTTGCTGCCCGCCCTCTCTGTCATCTTCAACGAGGAGTTGCTGCCTGAGAGAGAGAAGGAGAGAAAGAAAAGATTGAGGGGAGTTGTCAGGTAAAGGGAGGGAGATTTTGGAAATGATTGAATGTTCAAAATATTCTGCATCACTCAGTCCAAGTTCTGAAAGTTGACCTGTGAAACCAAATGCTTTTGATCTTCTCTCAGGTCAGTGAAGAAGGCAGTAAGTGACTGCTTTGTAGGGTATGGTGGACTAAAATTAAGCCAGTTGTTATTCTAGTGTCCGGCGGTAGGCTAGTGTTTGCTGTGTACATCCAATGGGAATATAATGTACATGGAGCAGGGTCACAGTGGTGGATTCAGAGGACCAGAGCTGAGTTCAACAGACAAATTACATTCAAGTAGTATAAAGAAAGGACTGGCAGAAGCGAGAAAAGGCCGGTTCAAGAGCACCATCACCGCCCATTTGAAGCTTGCCATTATATCTTCTTTATATCTTTTAAGTCATAAAACTCCATCAAAACAATCTAGAATTATTTAAAAAATTGACATGCCATGCTTGAAAATGTTCTCAAACATCAGTTAAAAGGAGAGAAAAAGAGAAACTGAAATAAAGAGAGACGCACATTTTCTGTGCACTATGCGGGCGGTCACTCTAAAGAACCTCTGGTTATGAGCTGGTCTGTACCGAGGTCAAGCTGGAGTTTTGGAACAGAGCGAACGAGTTCTTCTGTCCATACCTCTCAAAATCCTGGCCAGCAGCCATACTGGGACTCAGACCTTTAAAACGAGCCAAACGACCAGAGTTAGGGATGCCGCTTTGTGTGCCAGAGGAGAAGAGATGCACGGACGCAGTCCAAATAAGGCTCACGTCAGAGAGAAAGAGGAGAGGAGCATGAGGTGAAATACAGCTAATGTAATTGAATGAGGGAGAGAACCTTCTTCATGCGTGGCTGGGGAGTCTCGTTCTTCTTTCAACTCGTCTTTCATGTCCTCCTCAGACACCAGTTTACCTGTTCAGGGCAGGGATAATATAATAATATATGCCATTTAGCAGTCTAACAGCGTATTACAGTCATGTGTGCATACGTTTTACGAACGGGTCGGGAGGAAGAGAGATGTATTAATTTGTATTTATTACATTTATTTGAGCAGGGACAATGTACAACAAAAACAAATGTCTCAGTAAACTTCAGAAAATATGCATTGTACCAGATTTAGCTAGCAGCTAATTTAGCAGATTTGGCTAGCAGCTAATTTCCATCCTCAAGCCAAATATGAACCTTCTAGTAGCTCAGCATTTTTGTAAGTATGGTGGATTCTGAACAGAGTGGGTTTACCTTGTTTTACTTCTTGAATCATCTCCTCTGGAAGATTGAAGCTCTTCTCTGAGTTGGGAAATGGCAATATTTCTGACTCATGCTGCAGTGGACGGAATGTGTAACAGTATTCAGTGATGCATTACAGAGGAAAAATAACGGTTGACTGACTCTATAACAATCTATTTCAAAGGCCAGAGAAAGATTAGGACGCTCTACTCACCAAGGCTGACATGTCATACATAGTTCCCAGGTGGTCCCAGATCACCTTTGATGACACTTGCCTCCCAATATTCTGGCTAAATTTATCCCGGATGCAGATCATGTGAAAGTGGCGATTTACCCCTGCAGAGAAAATAAGTACATTAGCTATGTCTTCAAAAAGTGGGAGGGTAGGATGACAATCTGACAACGGATCATGATGCTGCATTACTAGCTACCGTTATGTGCACAAAAGTAAATATAGGACAGCAAGCTAGCTAGATGGTTTATTTAATTTATGTATTTATTATTTATTACTTTAAATAATAAATATCACGCTATTACCATGGATACTACTTCTATTAATGGTAATTTTTTATTTGACTATTATTTATTATTGTACTGCAATGTTAATGGAGCTAGCAAACAAGATTTCGCTGCACCTTTTATACCTGCAGTATACTGTGTACGTGACGAATACAATCGGATTTGATACTACAGTAGTTAACAGCATGCAAAAAAAGGAACTCCACTTGAATTTGGCACAAGAAGCTGCTTGTGTTATGATTTCCAGATTTATGTCAGCCCGGAAGTTCGACTGAATTGGTACAGTAACTAGCCATCTCCTTGAATAAATTTGGCCAACACTTTAAGACAAAAACATTCAGATGTTTGACTAGCTAGCCAACAAGCTAAAATGGCCAAGGTCTGTGCGAGTTCATTGAGATGTGTCATTGTCTGACTATGAATAGCTGGCTAGCTAACTTGTTGGGGGTTTGTTGTGGGTAGCAGGCTCTCGTCCTCCGCGTCGGGTCTCCACTACAGCCCGGGGATTTTCAGGCCTACAAGATTAACACACTAGCTCGTTAGCTAGCTAACGTTATATTCTTACCTACGGGTTTGTGACCTAGCATTGCATGGAACAGGCACACCTCGACTTCTTGACTCCATACCACCGAGTCTTCGATGGTACTGATGCCCGAGTCTGCCTGTTTTCCGTCGGCTGGAACAAGCTCGGCTTCCCCCATGCTGTTGTCCTTCTTCAAAAACAAAACACTGCAATCAAATATTTTTACAACTGACCCAAGAAACACCACAGCAGCCTCTCTTCTTCTTCGATGACGTTAACGGTGGTTGGCATCCAATATGTTGCATTACCGCCCTCTACTGAACTATAGTATAGATCCATTACACTTTGTGATACAAAAATGGGAAAGGGGAACCGTGAAAAATAAAAAATAAAAATATATACATATATTACCCTACCAACTAACCCTACGCTCATTAAAACCCACCACCTTATTCCACTACTTTAACCCTATCTGACCCTACTCCAGGCCAAAGACCTGAGAGGATGGGACACTACTGCTCAACACACCCTGTAACTCTTCTGAAGTCAAATATCATACCCCCAAGTACTTCTCTGCAGCTGTCACCACAACATCTATTTTATATGACTTACGTTCCATCTCTGCAGTACAGTTGATAACCATTGCTATGAACGCTAAGAAGCCAACCTTACTGGAACATATATCACTCATTGGCCTATCCCTCTGTTCTGACACAGATCACTGGGATCCTCTCAGAATCCCTCAACCTTGATCCACCCTCTTCTACTTTCTTCACTGCCTCAACATACAACATCTTCTGCACTACTCTGACCTTGGTACCACAGCATGTCGTTTCCATTGGTAGCAAATGAAGCATAGTGGGCAGAACAAGCAGGCGGGGGAAAGAGCCAAGCTCGAGCTAGAGAGATCCATGCATTTGCATATTTCCATTAGGGAACACATTCTCTGTGTGCTTGTGTGCATTACCTTCATTCGCCCTAAACAACGAAGAAAAAAAAAAAAGAAATTGGCAAATGGTAAAGTCTACAAAACGTATTCCACTCTGTTCGTAACAGATTCACACATTGATCTGGTACTGATACTCCCTGTATATAGCTCAATTCATGTGTATTTTACTTTATTCTTCATGTGTTACTATTTTAAAAAGCTGGAGGGAGGGGCTCGTAAGCAAGCATTTCACGTGACAAATACAATTTGATTTGAGATTCTTGTTTTGGGAACAGAAAACTGTATTGAGATCAAACGTTTCATTGATGAGAAAATAAGCAGAATGTCGGCCAAGCTTCCTCTCCTCACCATATTTGGTGGTGAGTGGAAATTCCTTCCACTCACCACCAAAAAACTCTTCTTCTTCTTCTTCTTCTTCTTCTTCTTCTTATTATTATTATTATTATTATTATTATTATTATTATTATTTTTCTTCTTATTTTTCTTCTTCGGTGGGGTTATCGGTGGTTGGCATCCAACGTTATTGTGCATTACCGCCACCTACTGTACTGGAGTGTGGGACAGCAATAGGGCGAAACTATATAAATCCTACCTGCCTGCCCTGTTTCGTTTAAAAAATATAACAAAATATTTGAGACTGTATCTAATGACATTGTACTCAACATACTCTTAAAACTAATTTCCTGTATCCCCTTCTCCCTCATACTAGATCTCATCCTCTCTCTTTCCCTCTCATACTGCCCACACTATATCAATACATGCTCCTCTGTCTCCGTTTCCTGGTAATAATCACACGTTCTTGTTGGATGCTTTCCTATCATATTTAAAGTATTATTCAACCGGCTGTGTCCCACCCTTAATCTTGTAAAAATAGCCTCCTCTCTTCTGTCCCTTCCTGCCGTCCTCCCCTCCCCGACTTCCTCTGTACTTGAAATAAATTCCTGCCCTTAGTATCTCTATTCCACTGCTCCTGCCATCTCTGCACCGTCACTGTCCATATCAGGCTTTTTGCCTCTGTCTTGCTCATTGAAACTTCAACATCAACATCCCCACTACTAAGTGCTTGTTTAGCCTGTTCATCTACTGCCTCGTTCCCCTCCACCCACACATGGGCTGGAACCCAAGTAAGTCTTATCTGTATACCCATCTGTCTAATCCTACCATGGGTTTGTAATACATCATAAAGCAAGTCATATCTGCTACGTGAGCTAAAGGACTGCAGACTCATCAACACTGCACATGAATCAGAGCAAATACCTGCTCTGTATGGCTTGACTTCCTCCACCCACTGCAAGGCCAACAGTATGGCAATCAGCTCCGCCGTATATACAGCCAGATGATCTGTAAGACGTTTTCTGACTGCCACCCCACATTCCTGCACTACAAATGCTGACCCAGTACGTCCTGTCCTTGGATCTTTTGAATCAAATGTGTAAATGGCCACAAAATGCTTATACACAGTATCCAGACTTCTATTAAACAAATCAGATGGATCAACACCCTCCCTATCTTTCTGTAGTCTCTCCAATATTTCTAGATCAACTACTGGAGGTGGGAGTAGCCATGGTGGATTTACAGGAATAGCTACCATTGGACTAAACTCCCTTCCATGCAGTCCCATCTCCCTCGCCTGGGATTTACCCACCCACCCAGAACTATGTGTTCTGTCCTCGCTTATGTTCCCAGCATGCCTGTAAAATCTATTTTGCAGGATGAGACACCTCATGTCCCTGTAGGTTGACCCAATAATTAATTGCCAGCTGCTATCTCCTAATATGCAATGACATATCCCCCATCTCCACCTGTAATGCAGCCACTGGGGACGTACGAAACACCACACGACATATTCTGAGTCCTTGCCCCTGTATGACATCTAGCCTTTCCAGTGAGGTCTGGGCTGCCGAACCATATGCTATACTGCCAGTCTATTACAGATCGGATCAATGCAACATACATGGTCCTCAGTGAGGAACGCCCAGCCCCCCAATCCTTCGCCGTCAGACAGCGCATCACATTTAGCACCTTCTTACACTTTCTCGCCACTCTCTCAATGTGTTCTGCCAAGGTCAGTCTAGTGTCAAAGTATACCCCAAGGAACCTGAAGGCCCCCACCCTCTCCAAGTTTCTCCCATATAACCTCAAGCATACCTTATCTCCCACCTTGCTCCTAGTAAAGAACACTGTCTGAGTTTTCTCTACAGAGAATCTGAATCCCCACATTAATGCCCACCGCTCTACCTCATCAACTGCTTCCTGTACCTTCCTGACTATGTATGGCACATTTCTTCCCCTCTTCCATAAGGCACCATCATCTGCAAATAACGACCTCCCAATATCCGGCCGTACCTGAGAGTAAACATCATTGATCATGATTGAGAACAACAGAGGACTAATCACGCTCCATTGCGGCGTTGTCACGATCGTGGGAAGGAGTAGACCAAGGCGCAGCGTGAGAAACAAACATGACTTTAATTAGTTAAAGTTTCTAAATACAAACAAAACACGACTCGTGAAGTCCACGGTGACACTGACCGAACACGGAACAAAAACCCACAAACCCAAAGTGAAACACAGACAGTTAAATATGGCTCCCAATCAGAGACAACCAGCAAACAGCTGACACTCGTTGCCTCTGATTGGGAGTCACTCAGTCAAACATAGAAACAGAACACATAGAATGAACACACCCTGGCTCAACATAATGAGTCCCAGAGCCAGGGTGTGACAGATGTACCGTTATCCAGGTAGCTGCCTGATTGAGACTTCCCCACCCTCAACCGGATAGACCTTCCAAACAGGAAATCCTTTATCCAGTTTTACATTCTTCCTCCTACCCCCATAATATCATGCTTGATTAACAACCCCTCCTTCCACATCATATCATATGCCTTCTCCACATCAAAAAAGACAGCTACAACAGTTTCCTTGTTCACCTGAGCCTTCCTGACCTCTGCTTCTAAGCAGAGCACTGGATCCATAGTTCCCCTCCCCTTCCTGAACCCACTCTGATGTGGCGATACTATCCCCCTGCTCTCCAGGAAGTAAGTTAGCCTCTCCGTGATCATACGTTCCATAATCTTACATACATGTGATGTTAAAGCTATTGGCCGATAGCTTGTTGGCTTCGTTGGATCCTTCCCGGGCTTCCGGATTGGTACCACTACTGCCTCCTTCCAGCTGCCTGGTAGTTTCCCCTTCTCCCACACTCTGTTGTACAACCCCAATACCTTATCCAGTGCCTCATCACTAAGGTGGGCCAACGTAACATAGCACACCTCATCTTTCCCAGGTGAAGTTAACCCAGCCTTACCTATTGCTCTTTTCACCTCTGCCATGGTATATGGTGCATTCAATGCATCATTTACATCCTCCCTCCTATCCATCACTCCAGGATTCTCCTCTCTCGTTCTCTCTCCCCCTCCTCTGCCCCTCCTCTGACAGATTTGCAGAGCTATGCACTTGGACAAACGCTTTGGTCATCATCTCTGCTTTCTCCTCATCTGTTACTGTCACATCCTCCCCACTCGTCAACACTGGATAATCCCACTCCCTTCTAATCATCCCCCACACTTCTCCCACAGGTGTCGTCCAATGGTGTCACAGAATCGACGCCAACATGACCTCTTTGCCTGACGGATAGTTCTCCTCACCAGGGCCTGGGCCTGCTTATACTGAATCAGATGTAGGAAGTTATGCGTCCTTTTCAGTACTCTAAATGCCCTGTTCCTACTCCTCACCATTGCCCCAAACTCCTTCGTCCACCATGGGACTGCTTTCCTCCTCCTCCTCCTTCCTGAACTCTTACGTATAGCCTCAGTAGCTGCCCCCACTAAAGTTGTTTAGAGTGGAAATTCCAACGGGATGCTTCAGATTTATACATCCGGTGAAACATCTGGCTCCTTGTTCTATCTGGGCTTCAAACAGCACAGGGAGACAGAGAACAGCTCCCCTATCACTCTGGTAACTGGGATGCTCTTTCATCCAGAAAGGTTTGATAGCCATCCAATACTTTGATAGGCTAGAATAATATAGTTGTTTTTTCATTTCCTTCTATTGTAGGCGCACAAACTGAGGTAAAGTAAATGTACTGTATCTTTGTGACACCTTGGTGGCCCTCCTAGTGCATAAACAGTGGACAGCGGGCGTGTCTAGGTGCCTAGCCCCATGCCACTGCTTAGGGTTACATTGTTGCACTGTGTCCAGTCTAGAGTCTATAATCATAATCGCCAAATGATTGGCTATGGAAATAAGGTAAAGGTCTGTCTGTACTATCCATGTACCACCACAAGAGAGCGCTATACGACCTGTGTCTGCTTGCTTCAGCAGGCCTATGTTTAGTGCAGTAGATTGAAATACAATGAAATTGACACTATTTAATTGACACTACTCGTCATGTTAAGTAAGCTATGCCAAAAATTATTATTGAACAGAAGATTTTCATGGATTTTTTTTTACCATCTTCGTTGCCTCTGTCAGATGCATTGAATAATGTATAATCATGTATAAAGTTTTAATGCCACATTGCTTTTTATATTAGTTTGATAATTGGCTACATTTCTTAGTTATGTTCTTATCCAACAGTGTAATTGTATTATAGTCTACAAAGAGTAAAGAGTTATGCCAAGTGTAAAATTAACATTCATTTCTAAATTTGAAGGGAATTACGTCTCTTGATAAGATAAGCTTATGAGCAAAGTGAACTCTTGTAATAGTGTTGCTCACTTGGCAATTGTAGCCTACTATGATACAAGATGTGACAAGTGCAGCCACGGTTTCTTTTTTACTGTTTCACTTGACCTCGGCGCTTTATAACACATTAGTTTAATGTTCATGGCTCAACAATGGAATTCGAACAGAAGTTAAAATAGCTCAACATAAGTCAGGAGAGTGCAGGACAAAGCTATGATAGATAGTAGCCCTCTACTCAACAGTCGTATTTATTTCCACTCCCAGATGTAAAGCGGCTCTAAATCCCCTGCAGCGCAGTACGCACAGCTGCGGCGCTAATGTTTTAAAGCCAAGTCAGTGTGGGATTGTGTTTGTGTGATAGCATCGTGCCAAGGGCACGCAGGCTCAGACTGAGTGGCGCCGCCGCACACCTGGTGAAGTTCAGGTTAAGTAGCCTCACATTCCTCGGCGTACAGCTGATTGAAACATTAACAAACAGTAATCCGTGAGCCAGGCTGCAGATGGGCCGCAACGCAGCCAAGAAAGGAGACTCGCTGTGTGTGTGTGTGTGTCTGTGTGTGTGTGTGACAGAGAGAGAGAATAGTAGGCACACGTTAAAACAACTTTGAAACTGTGAATATGAGAAAATAAATCATATTGTATCATATTGGAAATGAATCATTCTCATATAGTCGCTAAACCAAAATAATTTCGTATATCATGAATTTTCATTAACCCTTTTTTGGGCTGTGCTGAATGCCTAAGTATGAAAATGTATGCACTCACTAACTGTAAGTCGCTCTGGATAAGAGCGTCTGCTAAATGACTAAAATGTAAATGTAAATGTACACTCTTAGAAAAAAGTGTCCCAAAAGGGTTCTCTTCTGATGTCCCCATAGGAGAACACTTTTTGGTTCCAGGTAGAACCCTTTAGGATTCCTCGTAGAACCCTCTGTGGAAAGGATTCTACATGGAACCCAAAGGGGTTCTACCTGGAACCAAAAAGGGTTCTTCAAAGGGTTATCCTATAGGGACAGCCAAATAACCCTTTTAGGTTCTAGATAGCACCTTTTTTTCTAAGAGTGTAGGTTATTTCAATTAGGAGGCGGTTTTATATTTAAATTAGTAGGCCTATGGTGGTACACAATGGTAAAGGTCTATTATGGAACCCTCAATCGATTAGCCTATGTTTTATGCTCATATGAATTGTATAATAGTTTGGATAACATTCAAGTGTAATAGCTGTGTAAGTAACTAACAATATGTAAAAATCCATCTATTCAATATGGCAGTGAATTGTCAATACAAGTATTGTGATCACCTTATAGTGATTGTTCAACAAAATACTATAGTTGTCATGGTTTGGTTACTTAGTAGATCCAAAGACATGCTTCTGTACATTGACTGAACTAATTGTAATTTTCCATGCCTGCTAAAACAATGTTCTGTCTGGAAATCTAACTGCTACAAGTGAATGTCTGACCCTCAGTTCAAACCAAGATATTACGTCTACAGCTATCAACGTGTGTAGTGAATAAACACGCAAGATTCGAAGAATGAAGAAAAGTGAAGGCATTATTCTCACCTAACATATCTGTTTTAATAAAAACACCAGAAGTACATTGTTATAAAAACAATATTGGGGATCACATCTGAATCATTGTAATATACAATACAAATATAGCTCAGTAATCTGAGAAATTGACATTTTAAAATATAAATCTTTTCTACATATAAATTGCTGAAAATACAGAAAAGAGAATCAGGACTGAAAGATTCTTTTACGTAAAGTCCAACATGTATCAACATCTAAGAGAGCTCGTCGTGTTGTTGATGGTCATCCTCAGTCTCTGCTCGACCAGCACACTTGTCTTCACGGCGCGCGCCGCTCTTCTTGGTGACAGCAGGACACCTGTGGCTGCGTGGGGACAACTCCCCTGACCTGACACTTCGTAGTTTCAACTCAGAATGTTTATCTACGCACATCATGGACTTTCACGTCGCTCCACTGCTTGATGCAAGACATAAGATGCGACGAAAGGTATCCATGGCTGGCCAACATCGTTCTTCATGTTGCTTCTGCTAATGGTTATATCTGTTGCTTGATCAGCGGCAGAGAATTCTGTCATCAGAGCATCCGTTCTGTGAAAAGGAAGAGGGATAATTGTACATTTTAACACACAGATAACAACTTTATTTCAGCACAGGATTATGCAGTGGTGTCCTTTTTACACTTGAATATGTCACGCATGGCAATAATATATTTTCCTGAAATTACTCTGATGTAATTATTCTGTACACACCTCAGCGGAGATACTGGCAATTTCTGCATTGTGGGTTGTCAGAGGGGTCCGGGGTGTATCTGCAGCCTGCTGTTTGCCCGGGGCGTCCAGCTCGACCTGTAGGTCCCAGATATAGTCGATGACATGTTGTAGAATCTCCATCTTACTGGCTTTTTTGTTGGCTGGCAGAGTGGGCACCAGCTCCTTCAGCTTGCTGTAGCAACTGTTCATGTCCTGCAGAAATACACTCATCTGCTCGTCCAGCAGTGGAATCTTGCACTTGGAGATGGCCATACTCTGCTCGGAGAGACACCGGACCATGTCCTCGGTGTTCTTGAGGGTGCAGGTAGATCCGACAACTTTCATTTTCTCTTGTTTTGACGTCTTGAAGAGTGGAGAGCAAAAATTGGCTGTATAGGCTATATATTGCTGCTGCAATATACGAAAAAGAGGTAAAGTATCTGTGAGTTCTGGTATCCTCGTGAGAGTTTTCAGGCTATTACTTCGAAGCGAAACTTTGACAGTTTGTGGCTCTGAAGTGAACTCACGCTGCATTTATCTTTCCAGGAGGATTCGGGGCGTGACTAAAGCGGGTACATTTTGAAGCGTTGGGCCAATGAGAAACTCCCGCCCGCAAGGGAGGGGCGGGCTTCCAGTCCTCTCGCTGCCATTAGAGGCTGGGTGTTTATCAATCTTTACAATCTGCTAAATGATAGTGTTACAAATGGAAACAAATTTTCGCGGTGTCCTGTGTGGGAACCCAGCTGTCCTTTGCCCGCGGACTCTGCAGGTGTAGAGACCGGCCGGAGACGTGGGTGGGGAGCTTAGTCATGAAGAATGCTGCAATTACTAGATGGATAGGCTTTTAATTGTAGACCGATTGGAACTCAATCTTACGGTAAATAACCAGACCTGTCATAACAATATAGGTTTTTATTGGGGATGTCTGTAGCCTACTGAAAAAATGCCAGTCCATTTATAATCTCGATAAAATAGAGTAGCCGACCTAAGCATTCTGCACACCCCAGCTCTGCAGAATCCTTTCCTACCCTCTAATCCATTGTTTTATTTGTTTATGTATAATAATTATGTTTTAATCAACTGAAAAGTGCATAATATCAAATGTTATTATAAACTAAATTAATTATTTTGCATATGACCATTCAACAAAGCCTATCCAAATTAATGTTTTAATAGCATCAATTAATTTAGCAGTGATTTAGCAGCTATAGATTTTGCATTATGGTATGCAAAGTATTAAAAATTGCATTTCATTAGTAGACGAATCTCATATGGTTTCACATATCCTATGCAATAAATCTCTTTCAATTTACAAATCGAATAGTTTACACATTAAGCCCAAAGTCTTCCAATGAATAGTTTCACAGATTCGTTCACAGGTTCCCACTGTGCGCTGGGCAGTGTGTGAGTGCGCGCATAGCATTGCTCTGCTTTGAATCTTCCCCAGATAGTCCAAACAAGCCGACGCAGACTGCCAGGCGCCAGTTCCGTGACGTCACCCATTCATGCAGTCCCTGACGGCTGTCAGCCTGGCGCCGCGCGGGCGGTGTCCATGGAGACCTCAAACAACGGCCTCACACTCCCCCATTCACCTGCACAGCGCAAACCCTGAGAACAAACTGTCTGCCCAAGATCGTTATTCATTTATCACGTTAAACCACTCGGTGAAGAGATTACTGCCCCGCACACCTGCAAACTGCCTTTGTCACTAGCTTGCTCACTCAAGTTCCAAAGGCTAGTGAAAGCAAAAAAGACAGAGGGCTTTGAATGTATAATGATAGTTCCTGAATTCCTTCAGTTAGGTACTCCCCTTCTTTTTTCATAAGAAAATTCCTCAAGTAAAACATTGTAACCTTGCATACATTGTATCTTTTACACTGATATAAAATAAGTTACAATGTTGCAATTTCAGTGCCTGTTTGGCTGGCTGTAGTCCACCAGAATTAGATGTCTGCATGATTTTCATTAGTTTTTCTTTTTGCTTAATAAATAGATTCAAATTAATTGTACAACTTGTATATAATTGTGCTGAGTTTGCAACAGACTTGCAATTCATTTGGAGACAGAAAACCAAATAAGAGAAGCCATGAAAACACAAAGTGAAAACGGAGAAGAATGTAATTGTTAGCATCTGGTATTCCCCCCAAAAATATATGCAGTTTGAATGAGTAATTCAGTAGGCCTATGTGAAATACCCAAACAATGCACTCGAAATATGGCACGTGGAACTTTCATTTTTGATCATAGCATGTATCCTAATAAAGTGCATGGAATTGATTATGCAAGTGTAATTAAATCAGCCTTTCTTTCCTGGACAATTAACCCTCTTTAAAAAATCCCTGCATTTGCTTATACTCGCTAAGCAAAACTCATCTTCTTCTCTAGCATCCAGAGAGAGTTGTGCCTGTGTGAGGAGAGTGACATCCTCTTTCGCAGGTCATGTTGGGGATGGGGAGTGGACTGAAACAATGGGAGCGCAGAGCAAGTATTGTGGGAGAAAATCTTGTCTGGAGCCAGTGAGTCTGGAGCGCCCCTCTGCTCTCTCATCCAGCTTTTGTTCAGCTGCAGAACCTATCAGCACTTCCTAGTTCCTACTGACACCAACAATAACCCCACACAGCTGGGCCCTTTTCAGCCTGTTTACTGCAACATCAAGGGGAGGGGGGGGGGGGAGGGGGAGGGGGGGGGGGGGGGGGGGGAGGGGGACGGAGGAAAGTGAAACATATTAGGTCCTGATTTTAACTGACAGAGAGGAGGTTCTTTCTGTTGTGGTTTGTTACAACTAGCTACCAACTGAGGTGTAAAAAAACGTTTTCTGCCGCTGTCTCTCTCCTTAGTTGTTAGATCCTCCCTGAGTTGTTGTGGCAGTGACACACACACTGGTTTGAAGGCAGTTGGCTGTTGGTTGAATGACATTGACTGTTAGTGATATAGACATTTGGGGACTTTTGTTCTCTCAACCTCTGCAACTCATGTTTTTTTTTTGTTTTTTTTAAAGAAATTAATTTGGTTTAAAAAAAAGTAATAATTGTATCTTATCCCTGCACGGCTGCAGACTGTGGACAGGAAACAGAGAGTGAGAAGCTGGACGACGGGTTGACGATAAGGAGGAAGGAAGGACATTCCAGGAATGTTTTGCCCGCAGCCTTCTTCTCCCACCACAGCAGTTTTTGTTGGCCCTATCTCTACATAGCATTATATTACTTTCACTGGAATGAAAGCTTTTTCCACAGAATGCTGAAATTAGGGTTTTTCTGCTGTAGTCTACTGTAGACTAGTGATGCTTTGCTGGTGGAGGAATCCAGGAAGAGGTCTATGCTGTTACATAGTCTAATTCTGCTCCTTATGAAGCGCTGAGTGACATGTAATGAGTTCTGTGCTGGTGGCCCAGGCATGGTCCAGGCATGGATGTCCGCTGTCACTGTGCATCTGAGGATGAGAGGGTGCTTGAAGTCATACAGTAAATAACAAATCGAATCAAATAAAATTTTATTTGTCACATGCGCCGAATACAACAGGTGTAGACTTTACCGTGAAATGCTTACTTACAAACCCTTTTCCCAACAATGCAGAGTTAAAAAGTAAGAACAATTTGCTAAAAATAAAAAAGGGAAATAGTAACACAATAAAAATAACAATAACAAGACTATATACAAGGAGTACCGGTACCGAGTCAATGTGCAGGGGTACGAGGTAGTTGAGGTAATTGAGGTAATATGTACATGTAGGTAGTAATAAAAGTGACTAGGCAATCAGGATAGATCATAAACAGAGTAGCAGCAGCGTCTGTGAAGTGTGTGTGTGTGTGTGTGTGTGTGTGGTGTCAATATGTGTGTGTGTGTTTTCTGTGTGTATGTGTGTGTTGAAGTGTCAGTGTAGTATGTGTGAGTGTATGGGTAGAGTCCAGTGAGTGTATGGGTAGAGTCCAGTGAGTGTATGGGTAGAGTCTAGTGAGTGTATGGGTAGAGTCTAGTGAGTGTATGGGTAGAGTCCAGTGAGTGTATGGGTAGAGTCTAGTGAGTGTATGGGTAGAGTCTAGTGAGTGTATGGGTAGAGTCCAGTGAGTGTATGGGTAGAGTCCAGTGAGTGTGTGGGTAGAGTCCAGTGAGTGTGTGGGTAGAGTCCAGTGAGTGTATGGGTAGAGTCCAGTGAGTGTGTGGGTAGAGTCTAGTGAGTGTGTGGGTAGAGTCCAGTGAGTGTGTGGGTAGAGTCCAGTGAGTGTATGGGTAGAGTCCAGTGAGTGTGTGGGTAGAGTCTAGTGAGTGTGTGGGTAGAGTCCAGTGAGTGTGTGGGTAGAGTCCAGTGAGTGTGTGGGTAGAGTCCAGTGAGTGTATGGGTAGAGTCTAGTGAGTGTATGGGTAGAGTCCAGTGAGTGTATGGGTAGAGTCCAGTGAGTGTATGGGTAGAGTCCAGTGAGTGTGTGGGTAGAGTCTAGTGAGTGTGTGGGTAGAGTCCTGTGAGTGTGTGGGTAGAGTCCAGTGAGTGTGTGGGTAGAGTCCAGTGAGTGTGTGGGTAGAGTCTAGTGAGTGTATGGGTAGAGTCTAGTGAGTGTATGGGTAGAGTCCAGTGAGTGTATGGGTAGAGTCCAGTGAGTGTGTGGGTAGAGTCTAGTGAGTGTATGGGTAGAGTCTAGTGAGTGTATGGGTAGAGTCCAGTGAGTGTATGGGTAGAGTCCAGTGAGTGTATGGGTAGAGTCTAGTGAGTGTATGGGTAGAGTCCAGTGAGTGTGTGGGTAGAGTCCAGTGAGTGTGTGGGTAGAGTCCAGTGAGTGTGTGTGTAGAGTCTAGTGAGTGTGTGGGTAGAGTCCAGTGAGTGTATGGGTAGAGTCCAGTGAGTGTGTGGGTAGAGTCCAGTGAGTGTGTGGGTAGAGTCCAGTGAGTGTGTGGGTAGAGTCTAGTGAGTGTGTGGGTAGAGTTCAGTGAGTGTGTGGGTAGAGTCCAGTGAGTGTGTGGGTAGAGTCCAGTGAGTGTGTGGGTAGAGTTCAGTGAGTGTGTGGGTAGAGTCCAGTGAGTGTGTGGGTAGAGTCTAGTGAGTGTGTGGGTAGAGTCCAGTGAGTGTGTGGGTAGAGTCCAGTGAGTGTGTGGGTAGAGTCCAGTGAGTGTGTGGGTAGAGTTCAGTGAGTGTGTGGGTAGAGTCCAGTGAGTGTATGGGTAGAGTCCAGTGAGTGTGTGGGTAGAGTCTAGTGAGTGTGTGGGTAGAGTTCAGTGAGTGTGTGGGTAGAGTTCAGTGAGTGTGTGGGTAGAGTCTAGTTAGTGTATGGGTAGAGTCTAGTGAGTGTGTGGGTAGAGTCCAGTGAGTGTGTGGGTAGAGTCCAGTGAGTGTGTGGGTAGAGTTCAGTGAGTGTGTGGGTAGAGTCCAGTGAGTGTATGGGTAGAGTCCAGTGAGTGTGTGGGTAGAGTCCAGTGAGTGTGTGGGTAGAGTCCAGTGAGTGTGTGGGTAGAGTCCAGTGAGTGTGTGGGTAGAGTCCAGTGAGTGTGTGGGTAGAGTCTAGTGAGTGTATGGGTAGAGTCTAGTGAGTGTATGGGTAGAGTCCAGTGAGTGTATGGGTAGAGTCCAGTGAGTGTATGGGTAGAGTCCAGTGAGTGTATGGGTAGAGTCCAGTGAGTGTGTGGGTAGAGTCCAGTGAGTGTGTGGGTAGAGTCCAGTGAGTGTGTGGGTAGAGTCTAGTGAGTGTGTGGGTAGAGTCCAGTGAGTGTATGGGTAGAGTCCAGTGAGTGTGTGGGTAGAGTCTAGTGAGTGTATGGGTAGAGTCTAGTGAGTGTGTGGGTAGAGTTCAGTGAGTGTGTGGGTAGAGTCCAGTGAGTGTGTGGGTAGAGTCCAGTGAGTGTATGGGTAGAGTCCAGTGAGTGTGTGGGTAGAGTCCAGTGAGTGTATGGGTAGAGTCCAGTGAGTGTGTGGGTAGAGTCTAGTGAGTGTGTGGGTAGAGTCCAGTGAGTGTATGGGTAGAGTCCAGTGAGTGTGTAGGTAGAGTTCAGTGAGTGTGTGGGTAGAGTTCAGTGAGTGTGTGGGTAGAGTTCAGTGAGTGTGTGGGTAGAGTTCAGTGAGTTTGTATATTGTGTATCAGACTGGCCTTGATGGGAAATAATTTATTCCTCATGCTATCTCATGCTGCTAAACATATCTGCATATCATTTTTTGTGGGCGTCTGCCTCTCTAGCCCTCCATAGAATTAGTTGGTCAAAGTTCAACCCAAGCTGAGACATTACCACAGTTTAACTTCTCTGTATACAGTATATCAACGTTCCAGTCGACTCAACAGCCTGTGACAGAGCTGTAGGCATGAAGATACGTTTTTTTAGGCATGTCCCATTTAGCTGAAGGAAACATTGTGTTTTCCATTTTCTCACCATTCCTGCTTGACTTATAACATCACCATTCCTGCTTGACTTATAACATCACCTGTGAGCAGGTGTGCTGAGCGCTCCGAGGGGGCGGGGCCCTGGGAAAAAGACCTTGGCATTACGCTCTTCGGTTTTAGCATATTACTCTGACATTTGGCCTATATGGCTAAACCATTTTTCATATAGCCCATCTGATGAAAAAATAATAATTTTTAAATTCCACATATGTTTTGATTTCAGGTGGCTCATTTTGGATGGATTATGTCACTGGAGCTCAAGGGAAGGGAATGGAAATTAAAAGGGGGCGGGGCTGTGTCGTCCCGGGTGGTCTATGTTCCCCAGGACAAACTGAGATGGACACCAATCATTGACCTCTGGGGTCAGAAACACTTTGTGATGGTAACTTAGGTCAGGGTCAGCAGATTATAAGGGCTTTAAAGATCTCAAATAGGCAGAATTTAGTTAGGGGCTCTCTTTTCTTTTTAATAGAGAAAAATAGCTGTTAAGGCCTGCAAGTATAGGACAGGATATGAACCTACAGATGTAGGATCTTAATTTGATCACCCTGTTGCAGGAGAACTTTCCTTAAAACTTGTAGTATATTTGAGGTTTCAAAAGGCTTCTGAAGTTTGTAATTTCCACTTTGATATTCAAAACTAGATTTTCCCTTACAAAAAAAGGATCAACCTCTACAAAAATGTCCATTAATTAAAATCCACATAATAATACACATTTGCTTTTGCTGCGGGATTATTTTCCTGCTGTATCAAACTGGCTCAAATTAAGATGCTATATCTGTAAAATGGAGTGGAATGTTAGCAAAACAAGTTCTGGATTTCAGGCTAATGCCATTGGCAGCTGATAGCTGATAGGTTTCCACTGAGCCCTGAGGATCACCATGCAGGAAGACTGCAGCCCTCTGACAGGCAGCTAATGAGCATCCTCCTGTGGCTGTGCTCTGACCTTTGACCCCTGCCACCAATCTCACTGACGCTGTGTTAGCAGGTCAAGCCCAGTTTAGACCCACACAGCGCCTCACCCCCACCCCCTGAGAGCTGCATGCTGCAGGAAACAGAACTATGTCAGGGAAGACCCAGATATTGGAGGGAGGAGGGTGTATTATGCTTAGGTATGTGAAAGTATGCAGCCCCAAATTTGACCCCCACCCTATGTAGGCTACTGTTGCTTGGCCCAGCATTTGAATGAGGCTGCCCCTCCCTGGCTTTCCTGCCAATACTATGGCACTCACTCAGGCATATGGGGGGGAAGAAATCCTACAAAAACCATTGTCCTTTAACAGTGTCCCCTGGTCTTCCCAGGGCGTCCCCTCTCTCCCCATGGTGCCCCCTCTCTCTCTATGATGCCTGATTCCACAGGGCTGCCCCTCTCTCCCACACCCAGCAGGGCAAGGTTTTGGTTGGGGCAGTGGCAACAGCTTGTCTGGCTATTGAGGGCCCTGAGCACCGGGCTCCTACAACCAGCCTGGTTCCCACACATAATAGCCTCTAATTAGCTCGCCATCTGCTAGTGACAGTGCACCAATGGCACGCAAAGATCTATTGAGAGCATAGACATTGTGCGGTGGGATCCTTTCCACTCCAATGGTGAATGCTTGGAGAAACCCAGGACCTGGGGGCCATACACGGTCAGGGCCTTTTCTAAGGGGGGGGGGGGGGGGGGGGGGGGGGTCCACACAATAGGAAACACTGTTATAGCCTGGAGCCTTTACAGTGCTCAGGACAACCCTGCCCAAGCCAACCCCCTGCTACTCCTCTCTGACCCCCTCCTCCATCACCCCAGCATTAGCTAAAGCACTGACTCTTCCTTCAGTCAGTGTATACCACATTATATGCAGTGGAATGTGTCAGACAGACCTGCCCTTTGACCCCATCTACATGTTGATAAGTTGTAACCAGTTCCTCCATTGCAGCGAATGGATCAGATGGCACTTCAAAATCAAATCAAATCAAATCAAAATCAAATGTATTGGTCACATACACATGGTTAGCAGATGTTATTGTGAGTGTAGCGAAATGCTTGTGCTTCTAGTTCCGACAGTGCAGCGATATCTAGCAAGTAATATCTAACAATTCCACAACAAAAACCTAATACACACAATCTAAGTAAAGGAATGGAATAAGAATATATAAATATATGGATGAGCAATATCATTATCAGAGTAGCATAGGCTAAGATGCAATAGATAGTATAGAATAGAATACAGTATATACATATGAGATGGGTAATGCAAGATATGTAAACATGATTAAAGTGGCATTATTAAAGTGACTAGTGTTCCATTTATTAAAGTGGCCAGTTATTTTCAAGTCTGTATGTAGGCAGTGATGGCTGTTTAACAGTCTGATGGCCTTGAGATAGAAGCTGTTTTTCAGTCTCTCGGTCCCAGCTTTGATGCACCTGTACTGACCTCGCCTTCTGGATGATAGTAGGGTGAACAGGCAGTGGCTCGTGTGGTAGTTGTCCGTAATTATATTTTTGGCTTTCCTGTGACATCGGGTGCTGTAGGTGTCCTGGAGGGCAAGTAGTTTTCCCCCAGTGATGCGTTGTGCAGACCGCACCACCCTCTGGAGAGCCCTGCGGTTGTGGGCGGTGCAGTTGCCGTACCAGGCGGTGATACAGCCCGACAGGATGCTCTCAATTGTGCATCTGTCAAAGTTTGTGAGGTTTTTAGGTGACAGTCCAAATTTCTTCATCATCCTGAGGTTGAAGAGACGCTGTTGCGCCTTCTTCACCACACTGTCTGTGTGGGTGGACCATTTCAGTTTGTCAGTGATATGTACACAGAGGAACTTAAAACTTTCCACCTTCTCCACTGCTGTCCCGTCGATGTGAATAGGGGGGTACTCCCTCTGCTGTTTCCTGAAGTCCACGATCATCTCCTTTGTTTTTTTAACGTTGAGTGAGAGGTTATTTTCCTGACACCACACTCCGAGAGCCCTCACCTCCTCCCTGTAGGCTGTCTCATTGTTGTTGGTAATCAAGCCTACTACTGTTGTGTCATCTGCAAACTTGATGATTGAGTTGGAGGCGTGCATGGCTACGCAGTCATGGGTGAACAGGGAGTACAGGAGGGGGCTGAGCACACAACCTTGTGGGGCCCCAGTGTTGAGGATCAGCGAAGTGGAGATGTTGTTTCCTACCTTCACCACCTGGGGGCAGCCCGTCAGGAAGTCCAGAACCCAATTGCACAGGGCAGGGTTGAGACCCAGGGCCCCGAGCTTGATGATGAGCTTGGAGGGTACGATGATGTTGAATGCTGAGCTATAGTCAATGAACAGCATTCTTACATAGGTATGAAAAATGTATGCACTCACTAACTGTAAGTCGCTCTGGATAAGAGCGTCTGCTAAATGACTAAAATGTAAAAATGTAAAATGTATTCCTCTTGTCCAGATGGGATAGGGCAGTTTGCAGTGTGATGGCATTGCATCGTCTGTGGACCTATTGGGGCGGTATGCAAATTGAAGTGGGTCTAGGGTGACAGGTAAGGTGGAGGTGATATGATCCTTGACTAGTCTCTCAAAGCACTTCATGATGACAGAAGTGAGTGCTACGGGGCGATAGTCATTTAGTTCAGTTACCTTTGCATTCTTGGGTACAGGAACAATGGTGGCCATCTTGAAGCATGTGGGTCAGCAGATTGCGATAGGGAGAGATTGAATATGTCCTTAAACACACCAGCCAGCTGGTCTGCGCATGCTCTGAGGACGCGGCTAGGAATGCCGTCTGGGCCGGCAGCCTTGCGAGGGTTTACACGTCTAAATGTCTTACTCACGTCGGCCACGGAGAAGGAGAGCCCACAGTCCTTGGTAGCTGGCCGTGTCGGTGGCACTGTGTTATCCTCAAAGTGGGCAAAGAACTTGTTTAGCTTGTCTGGCAGCAAGACGTCGGTGTCGGTGACGTGGCTGGTTTTCCTATTGTAGTCCGTGATTGTCTGTAAACCCTGCCACAAACGTCTCGTGTCTGAGCCGTTGAATTGCTACTTCACTTTGTCTCGATATTGACGTTTTGCCTGTTTGATTGCCTTGCGGAGGGAACGACCACTCTGTTTGTATTCTGCCATATTCCCCGCCATGGTTAAATGCGATGGTTTGTGCTTTCAGTTTTTCGCGAATGTTGCCATCTATCCACGGTTTCTGGTTAGGGTAGGTTCAAACCCATTCAAACCCATTGGTAATATTGTGCTAAAGAGTAACTGGTGGATAAGGGGTTTGAATCAACAGGTCTAACCATGTGTATGGGAGTCCTCTTACGAGCAGGTAGCTGTCAGTGTGGCGATGGTCATCTGTGGCTCAGTTGTTAGAGCATGGCACTTGCAACAACAGGGTTGTAGGTATTGATTCCCGCTCACTCCACCCATACGAAAAATGTATGCACGTATGACTGTAAATCGCTTTGGATTAAAGTGTCTGCTAAATGGCTTATATTATTATATATTAGATGTGTGGGTGAGTGAGTGTGGGGGTGTTGGAAAGGGGTAACCCTCCATTGATGCTTGCAGTCCATTATTCAGGCCTACTGCTGAAAATGCTAATTCCTACCACCATTGAGTTGAAAAATGAGGTAAAGAATAGAATCCTTTTCATCCTCCGCTGGAAGCTTCCCTTTCAATATCCACAGATGTGAAGCGTGAGAGGAGAGGTTTTAAAATCAGTTTTGACAATCGCATAGAGCTCCGAGAGAGATTAGCTAGAAATATGCACAAAACCTACTCAAGAAGCTTCAAGTCTTTCTTCTTTTTATTAGGTAAGAAGAAGAAAAAGCCAAACCAAGTTCAGCTTTAAAGTCAAACCAAGTTCAGCTTTAAATAGAAAATGACTTCCAAAACCAGACTGGTCTTGGCTTCCAAAAAGTGACCCCTCGTCAGGCATTGTGACAACAGATTTGTCAGTGCTAAGTGACTCTGGAGACATGTTAACTAATTTACAGTGAGACAATGACCGTGGTCTAACAAGCCCCCTCTTAAACAACTGTTTCCCCAAACACCCCCAAATGAGCTCAACAATGAGGCTGTCTTTCTACTGCACCCATAGAAAGTCCCCCCGCATGGGGTTCCCTTTAGAGGTAACATCTGTTCACAGCTGGCCAACAGCACCACAGTGCTCCCTCCTCAACCATCCTGAGATTAACAGCCAGTAAGCAGCTGTCATTCCCTAAAGAGACAGGGAGGGGAAGATGGAGAAAGACACAGCGAGAGAGAAAAAGAGAGAGAGAGCTCCTCCTCTCATCACATGAACACTAAGTCCTCCTCTGCCCATCTGGACAGCACCAATAAGATATAACTGTCTCTGCATATTCTGTTCTCAACACAATTGTATTTTGATGTTCAAACGAGAGGGACCTGGGAAACATTTGAATAAACACCCTTAAAACCCAACGGTTGATCTGCTCACTCACACGCTGAGCATACAACCTTTATCCAGGCCGACCTACGTAGCTTACAGTTTTACACATCATCCATTAACTCAGCTGGGCATACACTGAGGAAAGTCTGATGACCTCGCCCAACCTCTACAAAGAGCACAATGTACCCCACCAGGGATGGGAATCAATGGTCCATATACCAGTTAATGAAGGAGATGACCCTCAGTGTTTAGTTAGGCCATAGAACAGGTGTGTCACGGTTCTAGCCTCAAAAAAGCCTTCCCCTTGAGAAAGGACTCTGATAGGTAGTCAGTTGTCCCTCTGTGTACTGTGGTCTCTCTGTGTACTGTGGTCTCTCTGTGTACTGCGGTCTCTCCGTGTGCTGCAGTCTCTCTGTGTACTGCGGTCTCTCTGTGTACTGTGGTCTCTCTGTGTACTGTGGTCTCTCTGTGTACTGTGGTCTCTCTGTGTACTGCAGTCTCTCTGTGTACTGCGGTCTCTCTGTGTACTGTGGTCTCTCTGTGTACTGTGGTCTCTCTGTGTACAGCGGTCTCTCTGTGTACTGCAGTCTCTGTGTACTGCGGTCTCTCTGTGTACTTTGGTCTCTCTGTGTACTGTGGTCTCTCTGTGTACTGTGGTCTCTCTGTGTACTGCGGTCTCTCTGTGTACTGCAGTCTCTCTGTGTTCTGTGGTATCTCTGTGTACTGTGGTCTCTCTGTGTACTGTGGTCTCTCTGTGTACTGTGGTCTCAGGTGCTCTGGCAGCCATACAGATCACACTCTGTGATCTAGCATTCACTCTGACCTTCCAGTTGCCGGGAACAGCCTCTCTCTCACATACACACACACACGCACGCAAACACAAACACACACACAAACAAACACACACACACACACATTCCTCCTAACAAACAGACTGAAACCAGCCGCAGGTACACTGGGGTGTGTCCCAGGATGTGGTGAGGCTGCAGGTGTGAGAGGGTTGGGCATGCTGCAGCTCTCTGACAATAGACCCACATTGGGCCTGTTTGTTATTCAGAGTGTCACTGCTGTTGTTTTGTTGTTTTAATTTGTCTTTTTTTTATCATGACCTGGCTGTGCAGTGTTAAAACTGCCACCACACAAAAATAAAGCTGAAACCCTCTAATAATGAGGCCATGGGAAAACACTGTGCTTTTGTAGGCTGGTGCAGAGCCACCTGTCCAGCTGCTGTATGGGCTGCTTTGTGAGGTGACTGGACCACAACAATGTGCACAAAGCCCCACCCTCCATACAAACCCTGATAACAGAGAACAGGTGTTCAGTCCTGGCCAGCCGCCTGCATCATGGGTACACAGCACACAGAGAGAGAGGGATGGAGGAAGGGAGGTACAGAGAGGTAGAGAGAGGTAAAGAGAGGTAGAGAGAGGTAGAGAGGGCAGGGCCAGTGAGAGAGATACAGACCATAGAAGGCAGGAGAGGAACAGAGATCTAGAAAGAATGTTGATAAAAGAGTGACCATTCAATGACACTCATGACAATTGAACAGCAGCGGCATTCCATTCTAGCAAGTGCCATCTGTACTGCCGCTGCACATCCAAACACATCTATGATGATTGGGCAAATTCAAGCCTGATGGTCAATACCAAAGCCTGGTGTTTTACTACCAGGACACACAGTGTCCACTGGCAACAAGAAAAGAGCCATCTGTCCCAGTGTGTTCCCGCTCAGCGTTCCAATGTGCACCCCCCTGTGTTCTCATAATAAAGGCATTACTACCCTCTGCTCCGTCTATATCCTGCTACCCCACTCAGCCCCCCTCTCTGTGAGATAGAACCCCCTGTGTCATATAGAAATGATTCATTTGACATTCCTTTGTGAGAAAATATGCCTTCTTTTTGTGCTCTACATAGAAGAGTAGGATTTAGGGATGGGAGGGGAGGGGATTGAAACAGGACATACAGCCCAGAGGGAGGTATGGACAGGAGGGTAGCTGGGGAGACAAACAACAGTTCCTGCCTGTGCCCTATTGAAGTACTTCTCCCGCCTTTTTTTTTGCCTGGCTGGCAAGCTGCTGTGGCCAGCGGTGGGCTGGCCAATGACCAGCGGTGGGCTGGCCCAAAGGCTGCTGGGACTATCAACTTCAGCACAGCTATAGCCCCACACAGAGTGAAAGAGGAATGGCTTAATTATCATGTGAATTCTGGGAACTAGGAGCGGAGAGAGAGAGAACCTATCACTCTTAGTACCCCCCCCCAACCCCTACACCCACCCACTGCCTCATAGTGACACTGTGTTGCTGCCCATATGCCTCGGCTCCCTCTCTGTCTGGGTGGCTGGGGAGAGGACCTTCCATAGCGAAGCCGTGGCCTCCCTTACCATTGAGATCAAAGGAAGAGCGCCAACATGTCCCAAGTCCCCGTGTCTTAGCAACTGCTCCACATTCCTCTGACAGAGGCCAGAATGACCACACAAAGAGGAGGGTGGATGATCAGCGATCACCACAGCCTCGCTGCCTGGTTAACGTGGCCCACCAGCCCCTCTACAGCAGATCTCATCTGGCTTGCTGTCTGGCTTGCTGTCATGTGGTTGTTTTAGCTGTTTTATTTGTTAGATTTTTTAGCTTTTTGGAGATAAGCACTTTACTCCATTCTTGCACAACCTTAACCCTATAATTTATACAGTATAGCTGTTCCCCCTTCCCAAATTACATCACTTTTAGCTGGTTGTTAAACTGTACATTTATACTGTATGTATATGGCACAGTGCATGACTGATCCCAGCAAACAGAAAACTCTCAACTTGACTTTCAAGTCTTATCTGGCAGCCAGCTGCAAAGGTCAGAGGTCAAGTGTTTCTATACCTCCCCCTAAACCTGCTCCACTGGCTGGAGGTGACATAATGTTACACACACTAATAATAAACCAAGCTGCGTTCCCTCATATAGCAAACACACACACTCAAACCAGCTGCTCTGAAGAACCGACCGCCTGTAAACCTGGTTCCACACCAGCGGCAATTGTTGCCCAATTAACCCCCCTAACAATCTAGTGGTTTTCTTCTATTTGTCATACAGAGCAAGACAAGGCTTGGCACACATTCAACCCTCATATCGCTCTACGATGAACCAGGCAGGAGGCAGGAGTTGGGAGTTATTGTTTTGTTTTACTTATGGAAAGCCTAAACATTTGACTGCATGCATGGCATGTTATGCATGTGTCTTACTTTGTTTGCAGGTATGAGCCACACTGCCCTCTCCCACCTGGACAAGAGGAACACCTACATGAGAATGCTGCTCATTGATTATAGCTCAGTGTTTAAGCTCATCACTAAACTCAGGACCCTGGGAATGAACACCTCCCTCTGCAACTGGATCCTGGACTTCCTGACGGGACGCCCCCAGGTGGTGAGGGTAGGCAACAACACATCCACCACACTGACCCTCACCACGAGGGCCCCTCAGGGGTGCATGCTTAGTCCCCTCCTGTACTCCCTGTTCACCCACGACTGCGTGTCCACGCACGACTCCAACATCATCAAGTTTGCCGACGACACGACGGTGGTAGGCCTGATCACCGACGATACTGAGATAGCCTATAGGGAGGAGGTCAGTGACCTGGCAGTGTGGTGCCAGGACAACAACCTCTCCCTCAACGTCAGTAAGATAAAGGAGCTGATCGTGGACTACAGGAAACGGAGGGCCGAGCACGGGTTGAGAGCTTCAAGTTCCTTGGTGTCCACATCACTAAGGACTTATCATGGTCCAAACACACCAACAGAGTCATGAAGAAGGCACGATAATGCCTCTTCCCCCTCAGGAGGCTGAAAAGACTCGGCATGGGCCCTCATACTCAAAACGTTCTACAGCTGCACCATTGAGAGCATCTTCACTGGCTACAGAAAGACTGTTCTCTCTGCTACTGCACGGCAAGCGATACCAATGCACCAAGTCTGGAAACAACATGACCCTGAGTAGCTTCTACCCCCAAGCCATAAGACTGCAAAATAGTTAGTGTGGGTAGCTATTTGGTTAACTTTTTAACCATCTACTTTGACCCTTTAGTCAATCCTAAGAAATATTCAGTCAAACCTGAGAAATATTCAGTCAAACCTAAGGAATATTCAGTCAAACCTAAGGAATATTCAGGCTAACATAAGGAATATTCAGTCAAACCTAAGGAATATTCAGTCAAACCTAAGGAATATTGAGTCTAACCTAAGGAATAGTTACCGTGAGACGCTATCACAACATCACGTGTTGCTAATGCTATTGTTGGCTGTGTGTGTTTTTGGCAACGTTGAGCAAGAGCTTTGACAGGATGTCCAAGACGCTTCAAGAATCAGAGGTCGTACAGTACACGCTGACACACTGCCCGAAAATAGAGCAAGTCCTTTCTTCCATCTCTCTCTCTCTCTCTTTGACTATTAATAAGAGCACAGCTGAACACAGTTGCCCAATGACTCTCTGCATAATGCATTGTTTATCTGCCAGCAGAAGAGCAGCCCAGAGGCCCTTAATGACGCTAGCTGTGGACGGTTACAGCTAATGGCTGAGAGGAGATGAGAGGAGAGGAGAGGAGAAGGGAGGAGGAGAGAGCAGAGGAGATGAGAGGAGAGGAGAGGAGAAGGGAGGAGTAGAGAGCAGAGGAGATGAGAGGAGAGGAGAGGAGAGGAGAAGGGAGGAGGAGAGAGCAGAGGAGATGAGAGGAGACGAGAGGAGAGTAGAAGGGAGGAGTAGAGAGCAGAGGAGATGAGAGGAGAGCCCTGGCCTGAGGACTGGCCTTGGGCCTTGAGGCACACAGCCCTCAGCAACGCCAGCCGACGATGAGCAGATCCTGAGCCAGGTGTTGTGTCGTAACAGGACAGAGAGGCAAAACACACAGACGTTTGCCAAGGCAACAGGCAAACAAGCAAGTAGCAAGTAGCAAGATGAGTCAACAGCAACAACATCTGGGCCAGTGATGATAACTTTGTGTTTATCAGCTCAGCTTAGAGGACATCACATTAGATATCGCTTTTTATCTCTGCTGTGCCAGACAGGCACTACTCCATGATGTCACGTATGCCCTTGCAGGTGGTACTATGGTGAACCTAATCTCTCGTGGACAGACTACGTATCTGACCAAATTACGCAAGATTTAGTTCTGGGTTATCCGAGATTATGGTGAACCAGAATACTGCTGGGGCACCATAACCTGCCCTTCTCATTGCTATGGAAACCCATAGACAGACCTAACATCATTACATTTACATTTTAGTCATTTGGCAGATGCTCTTATCCAGAGCGACTTACATAACATCATCAGATATCAAAGGGACCAACGCCACACTGTTTACAGGCCAAAATGCTCTGTCATACAGTGCTTTATGCTGTCTTGCTCGTGAATCTAGAAAGGTTTTGTTTTGTTCTTCAGGTACTTACTGAAAAACAACTCCAGGGGGATTTTGGATCCCAAAAGATAGGGCAAGCCACATGCAGTGAGTTACTCTCATTGCCCAATGCTGAACGCTGAATAGAATACACAATAAGCTTACTTTAATCTGTCTCTTGATTACTGGAACATTTGGGGCTTCCCAGCTATGTCACAAGCCAGCTGTGAACCAGTGCAAAACACTTCAGTCAGCATGGCTACAATAGGCACTTTCAACTGTCCCATATTGCTATACAGGCTTCCTGTTCATGATTAGAGTTTACAACCAGAATTTCTTAGTCATAACCACTGTACTAGTACCTCCCTCTCTTTACATAGGCAGCTTTTAGTGTATATCAACCCCTGGGCTTCCCTGGAGGGTGCGATCAGCTGATCTCCATCCATCATATGAGCTGAAGTGTGACTCACACAAAGAGGCTAGTCTTCACATCAGACTCCACTCCTCCTGTTATGTGATTTCTCAGAAAGACTCCTCAAATCCCACTGAGCTATCCTTCACTTTCCAAATGAGAGGCACCTGGGGAATTTGGGTGCAGTGGTCAGGGTAAACTGGTATTCCTCATGGGGACAGTCTGCTCTCTTTGTCAGATTAACTTTCTTGACTGGATTGATGACCCTTCAGCAATACACTCTTAGAAAGTCCCATAAGGGTGCTTCGGCTGTCCCTATAGGATAACCTTTTTTGGTTCCAGGTAGAACCCTTTTTGGTTTCAGGTAGAACACTTTTGGGTTCCATGTAGAACCCTCTTTGGAAAGGATTCTACATGGAATCCAAAAGGGTTCTACCTGTTACCATATCACGCCCTGACCTATAGAACTCTAGTTTGTTGAGTCAGGGTGTGTAAGTCTATGTTAGGTATTCTATGTTTAGGTTCTAGTTATTCTATATCTATGTCTGGCCGGGTATGATTCCCAATCAGAGGCAGCTGTCGCTCATTGTCTCTGATTGGGGATCATACTTAGGTAGCCCATTGCCTACTGTGTATTGTGGGTTCTTGTTCCTGTTAGGCTGGTGTGTGTATAGCCTTTTGGACTTCATGTTACATAATTTTCTTGTTTTGTTGAATATTTATTTACCGTAATTTTCGGACTATAAATTTTCGGACCCTGCGGCTTATATAACGGTGCGGCTAATCTATGGATTTTTACAGCTAACGGCCACTAGAAGACCTCCTAAATCTATGGATTTTACAGGTTACAGTCCACCAACTTTAACTCTATGGGCTCTATGACCGGTCCGCGCCCCCCACCTTTAAGCGGCGGGCTCCAGCAGGAAAAGCTGGAGGCCGGAAAAGAGTGAGACAGGTAGCGCGCAAAAGTAAAAGTGGAACCGAGAGTGGTACGAGAGACAGAACGAGAGACAGAACGAGAGCAAGACAGACAGACATTACGAGAGCGAGACAGTTTGTGCAAAGGAAGTTTTCATGCACAAACCCTCATTATGGAAAACAAATGTAGAAATGCATATGATGCAGCTTTTAAGTTAAAGGCAGTCAATCTGGCTGTAAAAGAAGGAAATAGAGCTGCTGCACGTAGCCTTGGCATCAATGAGTCAATGGTGAGATGTTGGAGACGCCAGCGGGAAGAACTGTCTCAATGCAAAAAGTCAAAAAAAGCTTTCATATGGTAATTAAACATTAAAACACCTGCGGCTTATAGTCCAGTGCGGCTTATATATGTACACATCATTCAATTTAGCTGCTGCGGCTTATACTCCGGTGCGCCTTATAGTGCGGAAAATACGGTAGTTAATAAACATGTACGCTTTTCATGCTGCACCTTGGTCCGACCCGTCTCTCAACGTTCGTGACAGAAGATCCCACCACAAAAGGACCAAGCAGCGTGCCGAGGGAGAGCGAATAGCTTTGTCACAGGTGGGCGAATGGTGGCCATGGGAGGAGATATTCGCTGGGAAAGGACCCTGGGCGAAGGTACAGGGTCTGCCAAGAGAGGATCCACGACAACGCCAACGGAACCAATCGCTGAGGAAGCACGAGAAGCAACCCCATTTTTTGGGGGCGCTAGAGGGGTGGTCGGGGATCGAGAGAGAAGAGCCCCGACCACTGCACCCGGTGGGGTTCCAGTTGGAATCCCTACGACCATGGGAACAGGAATGGGAACAGTTTTACACTGAGGAGTCGGAGGATGACGACGACGATGAGTTTCTGTTCCCTAACTCGTGGGGGCTCCCGGAGGAGTCCTCACTGGAGGAGGATTGGGCGCGGAGAGAGAAGGACTGGAAAAGTCGTACATCTCCAACGCCGGTTCCCAGTCCGGTACGCCCCGTGCCTGCCTCTCGCACCAAGCCAGGGGTGCATGTTCCCAGTCTGGTACGCCCCGTGTCTGCTCCTCGCACCAAGCCAGTGGTGTGTGTTCCCAGTCCGGCACGGCCCGTGCCTGCTCCTCGCACCAAGCCAGTGGTGCGTGTTCCCAGTCCGGCACGGCCCGTGCCTGCTTCTCGCACCAAGCCAGTGGTGCGTGTTCCCAGTCCGGCACGGTCCGTGCCTGCTCCTCGCACCAAGCCAGTGGTGCGTGTTCCCAGTCCAGCACGGCCCGTTCCAGGACAGAAACACGCACCTAAAATGGAGTCAGCAGGTACAGTCGGTCCTTCCGGATCTTTGGAGGAACGTATCCAATGGCAGGCGAGCAGGATCCAGGCTCTCGGCAGCGCAATGGAGCCAGAGCAGTCCGCTCCACCGGTGTCCAGTCCAGCTCCGGTCAGCGGCTCCACTCCGGAGCCAGAGCAGTCCACTCCACCGGTGCCTGATCCAGCTCCGGTCAGCGGCTCCACTCCGGAGCCAGAGCAGTCCGCTCCACCGGGATCCAGTTCAGCTCCAGTCAGCGGCTCTACTCCGGGTCCAGACGTCAGCCCCTCTCCAGGGTCGGGGCCTCCCACACCAGGGTCCAGACAGGGCTTTGTGCATCGCAGGAGGAAGGAGAGGGGAAGCATCGCGCCGAGGTCCAGACCAGACCAGGGGCGCAACGGGGAGGCAGAGAGGGAGAGGTCGTCACGCCCGGAGCTGGAGCCGCCACCGAAGCGGGAAGCCCACCCGGACCCTCCCCTGTCATGTCAGGTTTGTGCGGCCGGAGTCCACACCTTTGGGGGGGGGGGGGGGTACTGTCACGCCCTGACGTATAGAACTCTAGTTTGTTGAGTCAGGGTGTGTAAGTCTATGTTAGGTATTCTATGTTTAGGTTCTAGTTATTCTATATCTATGTCTGGCCGGGTATGATTCCCAATCAGAGGCAGCTGTCGCTCATTGTCTCTGATTGGGGATCATACTTAGGTAGCCCATTGCCTACTGTGTATTGTGGGATCTTGTTCCTGTTAGGCTGGTGTGTGTATAGCTTTTTGGACTTCATGTTACATTGTTTTGTTGAATGTTTATTTAGTTAATAAACATGTACGCTTTTCACGCTGCACCTTGGTCCGACCCGTCTCTCAACGTTCGTGACAAACCAAAAGAGTTCGACCTGGAACCAATGAGGGTTCTTCAAAGGGTCCTCCTATGGGTACAGCCGAAAAACCCTTTTAGGTTCTAGATAGCACCTTTTTTTTCTAAGCGTGTAGGAGTTAGTGCCACTTGTAGTTTGCATAGTGCTGCATTCTGTACTGAACACCTGTGGCATATGATATCTGTTTGAGTGTGAATGATCCCTATGTTTGTTCAGCAGGCACGCACACACACCACACACCACACACACACACACACACACACAGTGACACTCACCCCGCAGCTGTAGATCAGGTCCACATGTTTAACCGTCACTGCTTTCATTGTTTTGCTCCATTCCCCGTCTTTTGTCCAGTCCAAAACAGCCTCCAGTCTAAAGCATGTGCTAGCATTAGTCGTCTGCATGGACATGCTGTTATTCGTTACAACATTTTAAAAGGATTTGCCTTAGCACTCTCATAAGCTACCTTAGAAAATGTCTGAATATGTGTGTGAGGCTGGGGAGGTGTGGAGGTGTATGAGTGTGTGTTAAAATGTGTAACTTGAGTAGAAGCCACCTGTATCACACAAATACACTTAGATGTCCCGTTCTCTCCACTAGGATCACTTCCAGCCACTGATGAATTGAGGACATTTTTGCAGGATTGCACATTTCCTATGATGAAGCAATAGTCTATAACCCTGCCTACCCACACTCAGTATAATGTTACTCCCTCTGTCGGTTGTCTTCCTTGACATTTGCACAGGATATATATTGAATTCCTATTATTCTAACTCAATAGCCTATACCAGTCAAACCAAATCTCCACTCAGCATGATTCAATACAAGTTATTATGCTTAGGACTGGACCCCTGTTACTTCAGAGTGACACAATATGCCTAATATTTTATTACCATTATTAAAATTGTCTATATTATCCAACAAGTCTCACAAGTCCTCTGTAGCTCAGTTAGTAGAGCATGGTACTAATGTCAGGATAGTGGGTTCAATTCCCGGGACCACCCGTAAGTAAAATGTATGCACACAGGACTGTAAGTCGCTTTGGATAAAAGCGTCTGCTAAATGACATATTATTGTATATACACTACATGACCAAAAGTATGTGGACACCTGCTTGTCGAACGTCTCATTCCAATATCATGGGCATTAACATGGAGTTGGTCCCCCCTTTGCTGCTATAACAGCCTCCACTCTTCTGGGAAGGCTTCCACTAGATGTTGGAACATTGCTGCGGGGACTTGCTTCCATTCAGCCACAAGAGCATTAGTGAGGTCAGGCACTGATGTTGGGCGATCAGCCCTGGCTCGCAGTCAGCGTTCCAATTCATCCCAAAGGTGTTCGATGGGGTTGAGGTCAGGGCTCTGTGCAGGCCAGTCAAGTTCTTCCACACCGATCTGGACAAACTATTTCTGTTGCCTTGTAAGGATCCAACAGTGACTGGGTAATCTGACTCTTCTACGATCACTAATATCCTAACAACGGGATATTAAAAACGGTAATATCTTATGATTCACCGAGTCGTGGCTGAACGATGACATGAACAACATACAGCTGGCTGGGTTTACGCTGCATCGATAGAACAGCAGCCTCCGGTAAGACAAGGGGAGGCGGTCTGTGTATATTTGTAAACAACAGCTGGTGCACAAAATCTAATATTAAAGAATGATCTAGGTTTTGCTCGCCTGAGGTAGAGTATCTCATGATAAGCTGTAGACCACACTATTTACCAAGAGAGTTTTCATCTATATATTTTTTTGCTGTCTATTTACCACCACAAACCGATGCTGGCACTAAGACAGCACTCAATGAGCTGTATAAGGCCAAAAGCAAACAGGAAAATGCTCATCCAGAGGCGGCGCTCCTAGTTGATGGGGACTTAATGCAGGGAAACTTAAATCCGTTTTACCTCATTTCGACCAGCATGTTAAATGTGCAACCAGAGGAAAAAAAACTCTAGACCACCTTTACTCCACACACAGAGATGCTTACAAAGCTCTCCCTCGCCCTCCATTTGGCAAATCTGACCATCATTTTATCCTCCTGATTCCTGCTTACAAGCAAAAACTAAAGCAGGAAGCACCAGTGACTCAGTCAATAAAGAGGTGGTCAGATGACGTAGATGCTAAGCTACATGACTGTTTTGCTAGCACAGACTGGAATATGTTCCGGGATTCTTCCGATGGCATTGAGGAGTGCACCACACCAGTCACTGGCTTCATCAATAAGTGCATCAATGACGTCGTCCCCACAGTGACAGTACGTACCCCAACCAGAAGCCATGGATTACAGGCAACATCCGCACTGAGCTAAAGGGTAGAGCTGCTGCTTTTAAGGAGCAGGACTCTAACCCGGACGCTTATAAGAAATCCCGCTATGCCCTCCGACAAACCATCAAACAGGCAAAGCGTCAATACAGGACTAAGATTGAATGGTATTGCTCCGACGCTCGGCGGATGTGGCAGAGCTTGCAAACTATTACAGACTACAAAGGGAAGCACAGCCGCGAGCTGTCCAGTGACACAAGCCTACCAGACGAGCTAAATCACTTCTATGCTCGCTTCGAGGCAAGCAACACTGAAGCATGCATGAGAGCATCAGCTGGTCCGGACGACTGTGTGATCACACTCTCCGTAGCCGATGTGTGTGAGTAAGACCTTTAAACAGGTCAACATTCAAAAGACCGCAGGGCAAGACGGATTACCAGGATGTGTACTCCGAGCATGCGCTGACCAACTGGCAAATCAAATCAAATCAAATCAAATTTAATTTGCCGAATACAACAGGTGTAGACATTACAGTGAAATGCTTACTTACAATGCAAATAGTCCGGGTAGCCATGATTAGCTGTTCAGGAGTCTTATGGCTTGGAGGTAGAAGCTGTTCAGGAGTCTTATGGACTTAGAGAAGCCTTTTGGACCTAGAGTGTCTTCACTGACATTTTCAACCTGTCCCTGACTGAGTCTGTAATACCAACATGTTTCATGCAGACCACCATAGCCCCTGTGCCCAAGAACACTAAGGTAACCTGTAGTCCCCTGTAGCTCAGTTGGTAGAGCATGGCACTTGCAACTCCAGGGTTGTGGGTTCGTTTCCCACGGGGGGCCAGCATGAAAAATATATGCACTCACTAACTGTAAGTCGCTCTGGATAAAAGCGTCTGCTAAATGACTAAAATGTAACCTGCCTGAATGACTACAGACCCGTAGCACTCACGTCTGTAGCCATGAAATGCTTTGAAAGGCTGGTCATGGCTCACATCAACACCACTATCCCAGAAACCATAGACCCACTTCAATTTGCATATCGCCCCAACAGATCCACAGATGATGCAATCTCTATTGCACTCCACACTGCCCTTTCCCACCTGGACGAAAGGAACACCTACGTGAGAATGCTATTAATTGACTACAGCTCAGCGTTCAACACCATAGTGCCCTCAAAGCTCATCACTAAGCTAAGGACCATGGGACTAAACACCTCCCTCTGCAACTGGATCCTGGACTTATTGATGGGCTGCCACCAGGTGGTAAGAGCAGGTAACAACACATCTGCCACGCTGATCCTCAACACGGGGGCCCCTCAGGGGTGCGTGCTCAGTCCCCTCCTGTACTCCCTGTTCACCCATGACTGCATGGCCAGGCACGACTCCAACACCATCATTAAGTTTGCCAACGACACAACAGTGGTAGACCTGATCACCGACAACGATGAGACAGCCTATAGGGAGGAGGTCAGAGACCTGGCCGTGTGGTGCCAGGACAACAACCTCTCCTTCAACGTGATCAAGACAAAGGAGATGCCCCCATTCTCATCGATGGGGCTGTAGTGGAGCAGGTTGAGAGCTTCAAGTTCCTTGGTGTCCACATCATGAACAAACTATCATGGTCCAAACACACCAAGACAGTTGTGAAGAGGGCACGACAAAGCCTATTCCCCCTCAGGAGACTGAAAAGATTTGGCATGTGTCCTCAGTTCCTCAAAAAGTTCTACAGCTGCACCATCGAGAGCATCCTGATTGGTTGCATCACTGCCTGGTATGGCAACTGCTCGGCCTCCGACCGCAAGGCACTACAGAGGGTAGTGCGTACGGCCCAGTACATCACTGGGTCAAGCTTCCTGACATCCAGGACCTCTATACCAGGCGGTGTCAGAGGAAGGCCCTAAAAATTGTCAAAGACTCCAGCCGCCCTAGTCATAGAATGGTCTCTTTGCTACCGTACGGCAAGTGGTACCGGAGCGCCAAGTCTAGGTCCAAAAGGCATCTTAACAGCTTCTACCCCCAAGCCATTAGACTCCTGAACAGCTAATCAAATGGCTACCCGGACTATTTGATTTGAAGCGTGATTAATCTCTCCAGAGAACGCGTTTCCACTGCTCCAGAGTCCAATGGTGGCAAGCTTTACATCACTCCAGCCAACGCTTGGCATTGCGCATGGTGATCTTAGGCTTGTGTGCAGCTGCTCGGCCATGGAAACCCATTTCAAGAAGCTCTCTTGACGAACAGTTATTGTGTTGACGTTGCATCCAGAGGCAGTTTGGAACACGGTAGTGAGTGTTGGAAACTGAGGACAGACACTTTTTACGCGCAACGCGCTTCAGTACTCGCCGGTCACGTTCTGTGAGCTTGTGTGTCCTACCACTTCGCTGTTGTTACGCCTAGACGTTTCCACTTCACAATAACAACACTTACAGTTGACCGGGGAAGCTCTAGCAGGGCAGAAATTTGACGAACTGACTTGTTGGAAAAGTGGCATCCCATGACGGTGCCACGTTGAAAGTCACTGAGCTCTTCAGTAAGGCCATTCTACTGCCAATGTGTGTCTATGGAGATTGCATGGCTGTGTGCTCGATTTTATACACCTGTCAGCAACGGCTGTGGCTGAAATAACCGAATCCACTAATCTTAAGGGGTGTCCACATAATTTTATATATACAGTGAGGGAAAAAAGTATTTGATCCCCTGCTGATTTTGTACGTTTGCCCACTGACAAAGAAATGATCAGTCTATAATTTTAAGAGTAGGTTTATTTGAACAGTGAGAGACAGAATAACAACAACAAAAAATCCAGAAAACGCATGCCAAAAATGTTATAAATTGATTTGCATTTTAATGGGGGAAATAAGTATTTGACCCCCTCTCAATCAGAAAGATTTCTGGCTCCCAAAATTATAGACTGATCATTTCTTTGTCAGTGGGTAAACGTACAAAATCAGCAGGGGATCAAATACTTTTTTCCCTCACTGTATAGTGTTTATGTCTAGAGCACAGGGTAGACCTCAGGTCTCTCTCCGGTCCTTAAACCTGTGGTTGGCTATTATAACATCTCTAACCAGGAGAGGAGGGGAACCCTGGTATGTTGAAGAGTGAACTTGGGGGAACTAGGGAGCGGAAGAGCTCAGTAAAAGTGACAGGCTGGTGTCAGTTACAGGCCGTCGTTAACACAGGGCAGCGCGGCAATAAAGCCAGCGGTCGGGTGTGTGTGAAGGCCACTGATGAGGCCTCATTATGGGCTGCAAAGGGTGCTTCTGTAAACGAGCTCGTTAGGCTGGAGACGGCAGCCTGTCTGACTGTGGCTCCCTGACTAGCTGCTCTCTATTCTAAAGAGGGTGTGTGGGAATGAGAAGAGAGGAGGGAGAGCTTACACTGTCACTGTGTCTCAACAACAACCAAGTCAGTCTCAATGACAAAATATGAATAACACAAAATAAAATAGCAGATTTTTCACTTCACTGTGAGAGGCCTGGCCAAACATCTTCTTGCTTTTTACTCTCCTCTGCTCAGCGCAGGCAAAATAAATGACATGGATCTGGGTAAAGGTCTCTGTGGAGTAAATCCATCCTAATGTATGGCCGATGATTGTTGTTGTTGGGTAAGGCAATCTGGGCTTGTTTTGGGTCATGAAAACATGTTACATTAGTTATTTATCTGACCCTTTTCCTTATAAGGATATATGTGCTCATGTAATCATGAATGTGTTGTACATCTGTACTGTTTGTTGCTCACAAGTTTGTGCTTCACCGGTTGTTAACTGCTGTCACTTTAACATTCATTTAGGTAGCTTGATTGATCAGTATTTGAGTGATTGATTAGTTAAACAGTCAATAATTAACCAATTAGTTTAACCGTAAATGTCCACGGTTATCGGGGGTGCAGCTGGGAACACTTTGAAAATCAAGTTTAAGACACTTACATTTTCCCTCTAAAAAAGCACTTCTCTGAAAAGCTTCACTTCTTTCTTTCTTTCTTTCTTTCTTTCTTTCTTTCTGATCTCGCTGCTTCTCTGGGCCCAATGCAGGGCTCTCAACAGATGGCAAGGCCTCCAAAACAACAAGAAACAGACAAGAGGGTGAGAGACAAAGAGAAGAAGGGGGAAAGGAAAGAATTAGAGGGAGTGAAAGAGCTGGCAAGAACAAGGGAGTGAAAGAGCTGGCAAGAACGAGGGAGTGAAAGAGCTGGCAAGAACGAGGGAGTGAAAGAAGGAAGAGACAGGAGAGAGAGAGAGAGATACCCTGCTCATTCCTCTGTGTGTGTTTCTGTCTCTGAACTCCTTCTGCCTCAGATGTTGGGAACTCCTTCAAATGCTAATGGAGCGTTTTTTTCTCCCTCTGAGAAGCTCTTAGCATTACAATGCTGGGAAAGTTGTGGACCTAAACTCCTCTCATTGTAATGTGGAGTGAAAGCATTCCGAGGCCCTTGGAGGAGGCTGGGGTGCCTCTGCCGGTCCTTTACAATACAGAAAATGAGCCTGGAGAGTCAGTAACCAAGGCACAGCGGTGAGGGAGAGGCCTGCTAGTGCCCTGCCTGACTATGGGCATGACTATAGCAGTGAAGGTGTGTAGGCTGAGACTTAGCCATCTGGCACCAATGACAAATATGTCCTTTATTTATCTCAGCCACTCACTACAAGGCCACCAGCAGAATTCCAGAAATCTGCACTGGGGATGTATGGTGGAAAACCTCGATTTCCCACAGCCATGGGAGAAAATATTTAAAAAAAGAGGGAGTCAGGAGGAGGGGTGGGTGAGGCAGTGGGTGAGGCGATAGACCACTTCCTTCATGGTGGGACTATGGATGTGTTAGTTGTGTGTTTCTTGTTGTTTTGGTAAATACCTCCTAACTGCCCAGCAATGATCTATCAATGTCCCAGTAACACCTCCTCTTAGTTCCTCCTCCCCTTGCTGTGCATTTCAACAGGATGTCTAGGAGGTATAATCCTTTCTCTATATGTTTTAATTCTCTAGTCGTCGTCTCTCATGAGAGTGTTTTAATTCTCTAGTCGTCGTCTCTCATGAGAGTGTAATTAATTGCAGAGATGGTGACATGGTACCACAATATTGTAAACTGTCACAGTGAAAAGGTTTTGTGTAAAAGCATTGGGCATTGTTCAGTGTGAATGTACAAGGGGTTTTATGTGAGTGGCTAGGGCAGGGGTGTCAAACATAATGGGGGGAACAAACTCAATATACTTTAAAATGACTAAAACCCAATTTAAACTGTGTAGAAATGATAATGGACCTATATGTATACTGTTTACTGACTGTGCCCAGCTCACTATTAATCACAGAAAATAACGCTACACAGTCAGGGAGTATCGAAAATTCCAAAAACAATGTATAGAGGACTATCTTTTGCTAATTTTGACGGCGAGGAAGTATAACCTATTTTCAGTGCGGCCTTCCAGACCTCGTTGAAGACCGAATGCGGCCCCCCGGGACAAAATGAATTTGACACCCCTGGGCTAGGGTGAAGAGTCAGTGAGGTGCGTTCAAACACAGATAACCGTTACAGGACCTGTGGAGAGGAGAGGCCTCATCATGATCCTTCCTTTATGGCCCAGCTGTGGGGCTGTGGAGAATGGACCCAAGGAGAGAGGGAGGGGGGAAGAGGGAGGGGGGAAGAGGGAGGGGGGAAGAGGGAGGGGGGCTACCCCCAGCCCCCCCCAGCCCCCAGCCCAGCCACCACATGACCCCACAGAGGAACCCACATCTGGCCAAAAGGACATCATCCTCTCCCACATACATATCACTAGTCAAATCTGACAGTTTGAGATTACAAGGCCTTATACCACGGTTCTGGACAGAGTGTTGTTGATTATCCTTTACATCACTGGTCACCAAGTCAAAATGCAAGCCGAGATCTACCGTTTTTTTTGTTTTTTTACATGACTTGTAAAAAAATTTAAGCCTATGCAACATTAACCTATTATAAACAGTAATGTAGTAATTAGTTTTGTGCAGTATGCTATAGGCCCAAAACATTATCACCACATATTGGCTTTGCTTGAATTGCCCTGCCAATGCATTGTTGTTCTTCTCAGACCATTTAAAAAAGCTATGTTTCAACATTTGAGGTAGGCTTTATGATCACACCGGTAATAGATCATTTGTTGTATTACTTGTGAGGCACAGCTGAGGGAGCATACATTTAAATTAGCTTTATTTTTATTTTACTGGGCCGATGGTGCCTGCATCTGATGGTCAGTCTCAGTGGAGGGAGAGGGCAGCAGACTGACGGTCCGCCTCTCAACGTCCCTCCGCTCTCCCTTTCCTCCACCGACCAAAAAGGGACACCGTCTTCCAGCTGATGACGAAAGTCGAGTCCCACCGCATTATTTCTGCCTCATGCACAAATTCATGTCGTTACTCCTATGACCAGAGAAAGTGAAATATTCCTCGATATTAAAAAAGACCCAAGCCACTAATAATAACAACACAAGCCTATCAATACACTTTCCTACTCATTCATTGCTGCACCACAAAGGATTGTGGGTGATATGAGACATGCGCTATGGGTGAGCAGACAGGCAAGCCCATGGGAAATGTGTGGGCCGTATGTGGCAGGGAGGCTGGGCTTGGCCTGACTGGGTTGTTCTGAGCTGGTCTTGGCTGGGTTGTTCTGTGCTGGGCTTGGGTTGTCTGTGGCACATCAGAGAGCCACATGAACACGACGGTGGCAACACAGTGCCGGGCCTCAGTGCCAACCAACTTTAATGAGAGGCGCTGAGTAATGACCCACAGCTGGACTGAAGGAAGAGGAGGGGAGGGGGGCAGAAGCCTCTTCCCCCTCAGGAGACTGAAAAGATTTGGCATGGGTTCTCAGATCCTCAAAAAGTTATACAGCTGCACCATCGAGAGCATCCCGACTGGTTGCATCACCGCCTGATATGGCAACTGCTCGGCCTCCGACCGCAAGGGACTACAGAGGGTAGTGCGAATGGCCCTGTACATCACTGGGGCCAAGCTTCCTGCCATCCAGGACCTCTATACCAGGCGGTGTCAGAGGAAGGCCCTCAAAATTGTCAAAGACTCCAGCCACCCTAGTCATAGACTGTTCTCTCTGCTACCGCACGGCAAGCGGTACTGGAGCGCCAATTCTAGGTCCAAAAGGCTTCTCAACAACTTCTACCCCCAAGCCATAAGAATCCTGAACAGCTAATCATGGCTACGCAGAATATTTGCACTGCACCCCCACCCCCACCCCATCTTTTTACATTTACATTACATTTACGTTATTTAGCAGACGCTCTTATCCAGAGCGACTTACAAATTGCGCTGCTGCTACTCTGTTAATTATTTATGCATAGTCACTTTAACTCTACCCACATGTACATATTACCTCAACTACTTCAACTAGCCGGTGCCCCCGCACATTGACTCTACACCGGTACCCCCCTGTATATAGCCTTCCTACTGTTATTTTATTTTACTTCTGCTCTTTTTTTCTCAACACTTTTTTGTTGTTGTTGTTTTATTTTACTTTTTTATAAAAAAAATTATGCATTGTTGGTTAAGGGCTGTAAGTAAGCATTTCACGGTATTGTCTACACCTGTTGTATTCGGCACATGTGGCAAATAACATTTGATTTGATTTGAGACATGGGGTTGCAGAGGCTGCTGTTGGGGGTTGTAGAGAGTAGACCTTTCCCTGGGGAGAGGGGCACCCTGAGTGGGAGGGGAGCCTCTCCCTGCCCCGCCCCTGGCCGGTGCCCCCACATCCCAGCCCAGACCCACTGGAGCCAGGCAG
>NC_140009.1:8502581-8712581 GCF_964263955.1 Coregonus lavaretus | reverse complement strand
TAGAAAGAATTGAAACGTCTTCATTCATTCTAACTCTGAAACACAAGCACATGGATAATCCAGAGAGCAGGACCATCTCCAAATAAAACAACACATTCCTGAGTCACATTTCATATCAAGAGAGAGCGAGGGAGAGAGACAGAGAGAGAGAGAGAGAGAGAGAGAGAGACAGAGAGAGAGAGAGAAAGTAAGAGATTGAGAGAGTGATAGAGAGCGAGAGAGAGAGAGACAGAGGAGAGAGACATAGAGAGAGAGACAGAGAGAGAGAGAGTGAAAGAGAGAGAGAGAGAGACATAGAGAGAGAGAGAGAGTGAAAGAGAGAGAGAGTGAAAGAGAGAGAGAGAGAGAGAGAGAGAGACAGAGAGAGAGAGAGAGAGAGAGAGAGAGAGAGAGAGAGAGAGAGAGAGAGAGAGAGAGAGAGAGAGAGAGAGAGAGGGGATAGGAATGGAATGAGTGAAAAATAGAAAAATGACTTTGGTCTG
This sequence comes from Coregonus lavaretus, assembly GCF_964263955.1. Lineage (NCBI taxonomy): Eukaryota > Metazoa > Chordata > Actinopteri > Salmoniformes > Salmonidae > Coregonus > Coregonus lavaretus. The sequence goes on along the minus strand of NC_140009.1, from coordinate 8,712,099 downwards.
AATAAAATTCACCCTAATTTCTCTGTTTTTACCCCTCCCTCCCTCCCTCCCTCCCTCCCTCCCTCCCTCCCTCCCTCCCTCCCTCTTTATTGGGTCTCTGAGAACATGTCTTCCCCAGCTGTGCGGCCCCACAGACACACACAGGCCAGGCTCCCGGCTCTGAGCACAGCTGGCCAGACTTTGTGGAGCCAGTCGTCAGCCTGCATGAAGCCCTGCCCGCCCTCGCTTCCTACGCAAACATGCCCAGGTGTGGGGGGCCCGCTCCCTGCTCCCCTGTCTCCTCTCCCCCTCCGATGTGCAGCCATCCAGAGGGCCAAGCGGGAGGTGTGTGTGTGTGTGTGTGTGTGTGTGTGTGTGTGTGTGTGTGTGTGTGTGTGTGTGTGTGTGTGTGTGTGTGTGTGTGTGTGTGTGTGTGTGTGTGAGAGAGAGAGCTGTGTCCACACTGAGGGAGGGGGACACCCAGGGGGAGACTGTTAACAACAACAATTTCTGCTTAGTTCCAGCTAGATTACTGGTAACTAGCTTCACAGCAAGACTAACTACTGGGCAATATCATGTTGCAGAAAAAGTGGGAATAATTAACTTTCAATCTCTCTGAGAAGCCTCATGTTTAGACCAATGACTGTATGGTTTTTAGACCATTGTCAATAAGTAAAGCCCTGCTTTTAATTATCTGTAGAGCATACACTGGAAAACAGTTCAACCTATTCAAACTGTATTGGACAAATATTTCACATATGACAGATAATAGCTGTAATTATTCAACTTAAAATGAAGTTTCAATTGGCATCCTATTGTCATATCAGAGTAAAAAGCATTGTACCATATCTGCTCAAAGTTTCCAGTACCATTATTACAGTGTAATAATGGGGGCATTTTCATCTCTTGATTTAACTCATTAAGTAAGATACTGATGTCTGTGTGATACGAGCTCCTCCATCTCTAACAGCTGTAAACAACTGTAACTCCCCCTAGTGTGAGGGTAGATATCTGCAGAGATAGGAGAGATTGGGGGAGAGGGACAGAAGACAGAGATAGGAGAGATGGGGGAGAGGGACAGAAGACAGAGATAGGAGAGATGGGGGAGAGGGACAGAAGACAGAGATAGGAGAGATGGGGGAGAGGGACAGAAGACAGAGATAGGAGATATGGGGGAGAGGGACAGAAGACAGAGATAGGAGAGATGGGGGAGAGGGACAGAAGACAGAGATAGGAGAGATTGGGGGAGAGGGATAGAAGACAGAGATAGGAGAGATGGGGAGAGGGACAGAAGACAGAGATAGGAGAGATGGGGGAGAGGGACAGAAGACAGATAGGAGATATGGGGGAGAGGGACAGAAGACAGAGATAGGAGAGATGGGGAGAGGGACAGAAGACAGAGATAGGAGAGATGGGGGAGAGGGACAGAAGACAGAGATAGGAGAGATAGGGGAGAGGGACAGAAGACAGAGATAGGAGAGATGGGTGAGAGGGACAGAAGACAGAGATAGGAGAGATGGGAGAGAGGGACAGAAGACAGAGATAGGAGATATGGGGGAGAGGGACAGAAGACAGAGATAGGAGAGATGGGGGAGAGGGACAGAAGACAGAGATAGGAGATATGGGGGAGAGGGACAGAAGACAGAGATAGGAGAGATGGGGGAGAGGGACAGAAGACAGAGATAGGAGAGATGGGGGAGAGGGACAGAAGACAGAGATAGGAGAGATGGGGGAGAGGGACAGAAGACAGATAGGAGATATGGGGGAGAGGGACAGAAGACAGAGATAGGAGAGATGGGGGAGAGGGACAGAAGACAGAGATAGGAGAGATGGGGGAGAGGGACAGAAGACAGAGATAGGAGAGATGGGGGAGAGGGACAGAAGACAGAGATAGGAGAGATGGGGAGAGGGACAGAAGACAGAGATAGGAGAGATGGGGGAGAGGGACAGAAGACAGAGATAGGAGAGATGGGGGAGAGGGATAGAAGACAGAGATGGGGAGAGGGACAGAATACAGAGATATGAGAGATGGGGAGAGGGATAGAATACAGAGACATGAGAGATGGGGAGAGGGACAGAATACAGAGATATGAGAGATGGGGAGAGGGACAGAAGACAAAGATAGGAGAGATGGGGGAGAGGGACAGAAGACAGAGATATGAGAGATGGGGGAGAGGGACAGAAGACAGAGATAGGAGAGATGGGGGAGAGGGACAGAAGACAGATAGGAGAGATGGGGGAGAGGGACAGAAGACAGAGATAGGAGAGATGGGGAGAGGGACAGAAGACAGTCACTCATGCTGCTAAGTGTTTAGATATCCACGAGACAGACACTGGTCACATGGTCAGGATATTGACAGTGATTTGCGTAGGGGATGAGACAACGCTCCCACACACACACACACACACACACACACACACACACAAACAAACACAAACACAAACACAAACACAAACACAAACACAAACACAAACACAAACACAAACACAAACACACACACCGCAAAACAAGGGGTCATTTGTTTTCTGTAGGGCAAAATAAGTTAATGAAGCACTCAGCAGAATGAAAAGGAAGTATTGCCCTAATACCAACAAATTGGAACTATGTTCTAGAGCAGGGCTGTTCAATTCTGGTCCTGGAGGGCCGACACACCTGGTAGTTAATTACACTCACCTGGTGTCCCAGGTCTGAACCAGTACCTGATTACAAGGAGAGGATGAAAACCAGAAGTGTTTTGGCCCTCCAGGACCAGGATTGAACAGCCCTCTTCTACACAGAGGTATCTTAGCTCAGGGACACCTTGTTAGTCAAAGTGGTAGGCCAATGTATTCTTTATTCACCAGGGTTGGGGTCAATTCCATTTCAATTCCAATTCCACATTTCCTCATTCAAAAGCATTGAAGAGAATTGGAATTACAGTGTACTTCCTGATTTCACTGGAATTTAAATGGAATTGACTCCAATCCTGTTATTCACAATCTATCTAAACAGTACTCTATCGTAGTGCTTTAGGGTCATAAGAAGGCAGAGACAGGGTAAATGTGTTGAACATGCTCTGACAGGGTCACGCTGGGCCGGGTCACAAGGCCAGGGCTGAGGTCAGACACAGCCGTGAGCCAATCTGCTAGTTACTCAGCCCAGCCAGCCAAGACTCCAAGGATGGACAGACCCTAACTGCTAACCTTCTACCTCCACCAAAGCCCTCGTTGGGGAATCGAATCTCACACACTCCTACAAGAGAACAGCAGATAAGAGAGGGAGCTCATTATCCTCAAAGTGAGTGGTGGTGGTGTGTGTGTGTGTGTGTGTGTGTTTGTGTGTGTGGGTGTGTGTGTTTGTGTGTGTGGGTGTGTGTGTTTGTGTGTGTGTGTGTTTGTGTGTGTGTTTGTGTGAGTGTGTGTGTGTGTGTGTGTGTGTGTGTGTGTGTGTGTGTGTGTGTGTGTGTGTGTGTGTGTGTGTGTGTGTGTGTGTGTGTGTGTGTGTGTGTGTGTGTGTGTGTGTGTGTGTGTGTGTGTGTGAGTGTGTGTGTGCGTGTGTTTAGAAGAGAGTAGAAGGAATGCAAAAAAGCAACACTCATCAGAAACGCAGAGACTCCTGACTGGAAGGGAGGGAGGAAGGAGTGGATGGAGGGAGGGAGAGACAGAGAGAGAGAGAGGGGGAGGGAGGGTTTAAGTTGATTCAGCAGCTTTCTGAGCAGGATGCGTGGGGCATCCATGCTCTCTCACCAGGCTTCTCTCAGAGGCAGACGTTTCCAAAGCAAAGCAATGCCTCAACAAACAGACAGACAGACAAACAGACAGACAGACAACACCCAGAATACTGTCTGAAGAGACAAAGGATGCTAAAACCAACAATGGATCTGGTCTCAGAAAGATGGACACAGCTGACACAAAGAGATCTGATAATGAGAGCTATGGACCCTGGTGTTATGATAGACCAAAGGCCCCAGGTTATAATGGTGCCACTGCTAAAAGTGATATAGTGTTATTTTATTTTTATTTTTTTTATTTCACCTTTATTTAACCAGGTAAGCCAGTTGAGAACAAGTTCTCATTTACAACTGCGACCTGGCCAAGATAAAGCAAAGCAGTGCGATAAAAACAACACAGAGTTACATATGGGGTAAAAAACATAAAGTCAAAAATACAACAGAAAATATATATACAGTGTGTGCAAATGTAGCAAGTTATGGAGGTAAGGCAATAAATAGGCTATAGTGCAAAATAATTACAATAGTATTAACACTGGAATGCTAGATGTGCAAGAGATTATGTGCAAATAGAGATACTGGGGTGCAAAAGAGAAAAATAAATAACAATATAGGGATGAGGTAGTTGGGTGGGCTAATTTCAGATGGGCTGTGTACAGGTGCAGTGATCGGTAAGGTGCTCTGACAACTGATGCTTAAAGTTAGTGAGGGAGATAAGAGTCTCCAGCTTCAGAGATTTTTGCAATTCGTTCCAGTCATTTGCAGCAGAGAACTGGAAGGAATGGCGGCCAAAGGAGGTGTTGGCTTTGGGAATGACCAGTGAGATATACCTGCTGGAGCGCAGACTACGGGTGGGTGCTGCTATGGTGACCAATGAGCTAAGATAAGGCGGGGATTTGCAGTGATTTATAGATGGCCTGGAGCCAGTGGGTTTGACGACGAACATGTAGTGAGGACCAGCCAACAAGAGCGTACAGGTCACAGTGGTGGGTAGCGTATGGGGCTTTGGAGACAAAACGGATGGCACTGTGATAGACTACATCCAATTTGCTGAGTAGAGTGTTGGAGGCTATTTTGTAAATGACATCGCCGAAGTCAAGGATCGGTAGGATAGTCAGTTTTACGAGGGCATGTTTGGCAGCATGAGTGAAGGAGGCTTTGTTGCGAAATAGGAAGCCGATTCTAGATTTAACTTTGGATTGGAGATTCTTTATGTGAGTCTGGAAGGAGAGTTTACAGTCTAACCAGACACCTAGGTATTTGTAGTTGTCCACATACTCTAGGTCAGACCCGTCAAGAGTGGTGATTCTAGTCGGGTGGGCGGGTGCCAGCAGCGTTCGATTGAAAAGCATGCATTTAGTTTTACTAGTGTTTAAGAGCAGTTGGAGGCTACTGAAGGAGTGTTGTATGGCATTGAAGCTCGTTTGGAGGTTTGTTAACACAGTGTCCAATGAAGGGCCAGATGTATACAAAATGGTGTCGTCTGCGTAGAGGTGGATCTGAGAGTCACCAGCAGCAAGAGCGACATCATTGATATACACGGAGAAAAGTGTCGGCCCAAGAATTGAACCCTGTGGCACCCCCATAGAGACAGCCATAGGTCCAGACAACAGGCCCTCCGATTTGACACACTGAACTCTATCTGAGAAGTAGTTGGTGAACCAGGCGAGGCAGTCATTTGAGAAACCAAGGCTATTTAGTCTGCCAATAAGAATGCGGTGGTTGACAGAGTCGAAAGCCTTGGCCAGGTCGATGAAGACGGCTGCACAGTACTGTCTATTATCAATCGCGGTTATAATATCGTTTAGGACCTTGAGCGTGGCTGAAGTGCACCCATGACCAGCTCGGAAACCGGATTGCATAGCGGAGAAGGTACGGTGGTATTCGAAATGGTCGGTGATCTGTTTGTTAACTTGGCTTTCAAATACTTTCGAAAGGCAGGGCAGGATGGATATAGGTCTGTAGCAGTTTGGATCTAGAGTGTCACCCCCTTTGAAGAGGGGGATGACCGCGGCAGCTTTCCAATCTCTGGGGATCTCAGACGTTATGAAAGAGAGGTTGAACAGACTAGTAATAGGGGTTGCGACAATTTCGGCGGCTAGTTTTAGAAAGAAAGGGTCCAGATTGTCTAGCCCAGCTGATTTGTAGGGGTCCAGATTTTGCAGCTCTTTCAAAACGTCAGCTGTCTGAATTTGTGTGAAGGAGAAGCGGGGGGGGGGGGGCATGGGCAAGTCTCAGCGGAGGGTGCAGAGTTGGTGGCCGGGGTAGTGGTAGCCAGATGGAAAGCATGGCCAGCTGTAGCAAAATGCTTGTTGAAATTCTCGATTATTGTAGATTTATCGGTGGTGATAGTGTTTCCTAGCCTCAGTGCAGTGGGCAACTGGGAGGAAGTGCTCTTATTCTCCATGGACTTTACAGTGTCCCAAAACTTTTTGGCGTTAGTGCTACAGGATGCAAATTTCTGTTTGAAAAAGTTTGCCTTTGCTTTCCTGACTGCTTGTGTATATTGGTTCCTAACTTCCCTGAAAAGTTGCATATCGCGGGGGCTATTTGATGCTAATGCAGTACGCCACAGGATGTTTTTGTGCTGGTCAAGGGCAGTCAAGTCTGAGGAGAACCAGGGGCTATATCGGTTCTTAGTTCTGTATTTTTTGAATGGGGCATGTTTATTTAAGATTGAGAGGAAATTACTTTTAAGGAACAACCAGGCATCCTCTACTGACGGAATGAGATCTATATCCATCCAGGATACCTGGGCCAGGTCAATTAGGAAGGCCTGCTCGCTAAAGTGTTTTAGGGAGCGTTTGACAGTGATGAGGGGTGGTCGTTTGACCGCGGACCCGTTACGGACGCAGGCAATAAGGCAGTGATCGCTGAGATCCTGGTTGAAGACAGCTGAGGTGTATTTAGAGGGTATGTTAGTCAGGATGATATCTATGAGGGTACCCATGTTTACGGATTTAGGGTTGTACCTGGTAGGTTCGTTGATCATTTGCGTGAGGTTGAGGGCATCTAGTTTGGATTGTAGGATGGCCGGGGTATTAAGCATATCCCAATTTAAGTCACCAAGCAGTACGAACTCTGAGGATAAATGGGGGGCAATCAATTCACATATGGTGTCCAGGGCACATCTGGGGGCTGAGGGGGGTCTGTAGCAAGCGGCAACAGTGAGAGACTTATTTCTGGAAAGGTGGATTTTTAGAAGTAGAAGCTCAAACTGTTTGGGCACAGACCTGGATAGTATGATAGAGCTCTGCAGGCTATCTCTACAGTAGATTGCAACTCCACCCCCTTTGGCAGTTCTATCTAGACGGAAAATGTTATAGTTGGGGATGGACATTTCAGAATTTTTGGTGGCCTTCCTGAGCCAGGATTCAGACACTGCTAGAACATCAGGGTTGGCGGAGTGTGCTAAGGAAGTAGACTTCTGATGTTTACGTGCAAGAAACCAAGACTTTTGCGATTACAGAAGTCAGCAAATGATAGCGCCTGGGGAGTAGGAGTGATACTGAGGGCTGCAGGGCCTGGGTTAGCCTCTACGTCACCAGAGGAACAGAGGAGGACTAGAATAAGGATACGGCTAAAGGCTTTAAGAACTGGTCTTCTAGTGCGTTGGGTACATAGAATAAAGGGGGCAGATTTCCGGGTGTTGTAGAAAAGATTCAGGGCATTATGTACAGACAAGGATATGGAAGGATATGAGTAAAGTGGGGGTAAACCTAAGCGTTGGGTAACAATGAAAGAGATAGTATCACTAGAGGCACCAATTGAGTCGGTCTCTGCGTGTATGGGGGGTGGGACAAAGGAGCTATCTAAGGCAGGTTTAGCTGGGCTGGGGGATCTACAGTGAAATAGTACAATTAGAAATAACCGAAACAACAATAAGCTAACCATGTTTGGGCTGAGGCTAAACATAAACAGGATGTAGTACCGTAAAAAGGAACAGTCCAGCAGACATCAGCTGTATAGCTGAGTTATCATAAGGTCCGGTGAACAGCAATAGGATAGTTCGGAGGCTGCTAAAGCACTAGCAGGTAAGAGGCCACGGCTAGCGTGTGCTAGCGGGCCGGGGCTAGCAGATGGAATCTTCATGGTCGACGTCGTCGTAACCACATCAGACGATTTCGTCGGCAGACCAGTCGTGTAGGATCGGCGGGGCTCCGTGTCAACACTAGGTGGTCCCGTCCGGTTGACAGAGAGGTAGATAGCCGGGAGATGGGCCTAGCTCAGGATGATTAGCCAGACCACAGCGTCCATTTAGTTGAAGCTAGCTGGTAGCGATGAATCCGGAGTTAAAGGTCCAGTGATTCAGTGATTCCGGCAGAAAAACTGATATGTTCTGGGTCGATAACGCGCTGTGCAGACTGGCCGAATATCCGGTGATTAATATCCAGTGATTAAATAAATCCCGCAGAAAAAAAATCCAATGTTCTGGGTGAAATACCGCTAACTGTGGCTAATAGCAAGTAGCTAGTTAGCTGGCTGTCACACCCTGGCTCTGGGGACTCTATATGTTGAGCCAGGGAGTGTAAATTCTATGTGTTTACGTTCTGTGTGGGAGTTCTAGTTGTGGTATTTCTATGTTGGCCAGAGTGGCTCCCAATCAGAGGCAACGAGTGTCAGCTGTTGCTGGTTGTCTCTGATTGGGAGCCATATTTAAACAGTCTGTTTCCCTTAGTGTTTGTGGGATCTTGTTTCCGTTTTGGTTTGTTCCTTGTTGGTCGTGTTGACCGTAGGACTGCACGTTTCGTTTGTTGTTTTGTTCGAGTGTTTTTTCTCTTTAAATAAATATGTTTGCAACTAACGCTGCGCATTGGTCTACTCTCTACGACGATCGTGACAGAAGATCCCACCATACCAGGACCAAGCAGCGTGTCCAGGAGCAGGCAGCCTGGACGTGGGAGCAAATATTGGACGGGCAGGGGTCCTGGACCTGGGAGGAAATCCAGGCCGGGATGGATCGCCGTCCATGGAGTGAGACGGTAGAGGCGCGATGGAGAGAGGAGCAACGGCGTCAACAGTGTCGTCGTCGGACGGACGAGAGGCAACCCCAAATTTTTTTTAGGGGGGGGCATACGGCATGGGCGACGGGGCAGCAGGAGGCAGCTACAGGGCGTAGTAGGAGGTTAGGTGAGGAGGCCACCAGGTTAAGGGGGCTATTGGCGCAGAGGGAGCAGGAGTTAGTGGTGCAGAGGGTGGAGCTATTGGAGGCGTTAAGGGAGAAGGTGAGAATTGAGGCACGGCGAGAGGAACTCGGTAGGCAGCTGAGGGAGCGGAGGGTTATGACGAAACCCAGTCCCGCTCCTCACACCAAGCAAGTGGTGTGCGTCACCAGTCCGGTCCGGCCCGTTCCTGCTCCCCGCACTAAGTGGATGGTGCGCGTCGCCAGCCCGGCCCGGCCTGTTCCTGCTCCTCGCACCATGCCTACGGTGTGCGTCGCCAGCCCGGCCCGGCCTGTTCCTGCCCCTCGCACCAAGCCTACGGTGTGCGTCGCCAGCCCGGCCCGGCCTGTTCCTGCCCCTCGCACCAAGCCTACGGTGCGCGTCGCCAGCCCGGCCCGGCCTGTTCCTGCCACTCGCACCAAACCTACGGTGCGCGTCGCCAGCCCGGCCCGGCCTGTTCCTGCCACTCGCACCAAGCCTACGGTGCGCGTCGCCAGCCCGGCCCGGCCTGTTCCTGCCCTTCGCACCAAACCTACGGTGCGCGTCGCCAGCCCGGCCCGGCCTGTTCCTGCCACTCGCACCAAGCCTACGGTGCGCGTCGCCAGCCCGACCCGGCCTGTTCCTGCCCTTCGCACCAAACCTACGGTGCGCGTCGCCAGCCCGGCCCGGCCTGTTCCTGCCACTCGCACCAAGCCTACGGTGCGCGTCGCCAGCCCGGCCCGGCCTGTTCCTGCCACTCGCACCAAGCCTACGGTGCGCGTCGCCAGCCCGGCCCGGCCTGTTCCTGCTACTCGCACCAAGCCAGGGGTGCGAGTCGTCAGCCTGGTAAGGCCCGTTCCGGCTCCACGCACCAAGCCAGGGGTGCGCATCGTCAGCCCGGTCCGGCCCGTTGCTGCTCCACGCACCAAGCCAGGGGTGCGCATCATCAGCCCGGTCCGGCCCGTAGCTGCTCCACGCACCAAGCCAGGGGTGCGCATCGTCAGCCCGGTCCGGCCCGTAGCTGCTCCACGCACCAAGCCAGGGGTGCGCATCGTCAGCCCGGTCCGGCCCGTTTCTGCTCCACGCACCAAGCCAGGGGTGTGCGTCGTCAGTCCGGCACAACCCGTGCCTGGGTCACCGGGGCCTGGTCAGGTACCGGTCAGCTGCTCCACACCGGAGCTGAAGCGATCCGCTCCTACGATGTCCAGTTCAGCTTCAGCCAGCGGGGCCAGACCGGACCAGGGGCGCTACGGGGGGATTATTGGAGGGTGGTGGTCTAGCCCGGAGCCGGAACCGCCTCCGAGGAGGAATGCCCACCCAGCCCTCCCCTGGTTTGTGTATGTTCAGGCGCGGTCGCAGTCCGCGCCTTTGGGGGGGGGTACTGTCACACCCTGGCTCTGGGGACTCTATATGTTGAGCCAGGGAGTGTAAATTCTATGTGTTTACGTTCTGTGTGGGAGTTCTAGTTGTGGTATTTCTATGTTGGCCAGAGTGGCTCCCAATCAGAGGCAACGAGTGTCAGCTGTTGCTGGTTGTCTCTGATTGGGAGCCATATTTAAACAGTCTGTTTCCCTTAGTGTTTGTGGGATCTTGTTTCCGTTTTGGTTTGTTCCTTGTTGGTCGTGTTGACCGTAGGACTGCACGTTTCGTTTGTTGTTTTGTTCGAGTGTTTTTTCTCTTTAAATAAATATGTTTGCAACTAACGCTGCGCATTGGTCTACTCTCTACGACGATCGTGACACTGGCTAGCTAGTTTCAACTGGAGATTCTAGATAAAAGGTAAGTCAATAATAGAATCCGTTACACATTAAGTAAGGCGGGTTGCAGGAAAGTATATTTTGTAGAAGGATGAAAAGTCTGATAGGGAAATATGTACGAAAAATACAAAAAAACAGGGTATTTACAGGCTATTTACAGACACACGACAAAAACAGAACTGCACTACTTCGCATGAGTCATTTATAGTGTGTTGCTCAACCTGGGAGAGCATCCTTTCCAAAGGAGACCCCCTCCCTCCATTGATGATCCACTGTACCCATCACACACCATCAGCCGACAGCTGTGTTGAGACCACAGAAACACTCCACAGTTTAACACCCCACTAGGGAGAATGTTTGAGTCAGAGGAGAGTTATTAGTGTTTAAAGGTTTGGAAATCACTGGTAAGAGAGCCTGACCACAGGCACATCTTTCTTTCTCCCTGGCCCTCTCATTCTTACACAGACACATATACACATTGCCGTGACAGTTGGGAAGACAAATACGGAAATGCGTACAGAAAACAAGCTCCAGAAGAGACCAGAAATTATTTTGAAAAAAAGGGATGAAAACTTGAAATCGAGGAATTTTAACAGCTCACACCAGGCCAGTTAATTCAAAACAGCATCCCTCTCCCTCCATCTCCCTCTCCCTCCATCTCCCTCTACCTCCCTCCATCTCCCTCTTTCCTTTTCTCTCCCCTCCCTCCCTCCCCCTCTCTGTCTCCCTCCCTCCGTAATTGAAGTCATCAGCTCTCCCTGCTCTCTGCTCTGTGGAGGAGCCGGCGTCTGGCTGCCGACAGCCAGGCAGTGTGTTGGGGGCCTGGGCCCAGGATCTATGTGGCCGCTGCGCTCCCTATCCTGCGGGATCCTTCCCCTTGTAATTTAGCAGTGAGTCGATGACATGTGCTGGCGATATTTCCAGAGGAGCGCAAGGGGCCAGCAGCACACATCTGGAGTCTAGACCTACAGGCTCTATGGCAGGCCCACGCTCTCCGGCTCGGCCCGGGCCTTGGTATCCAGTGTTTGCATAGCTGGCTGTGTTTAATTGAAATTAAAAGTGGCCCTATTTTACCCGCCCCTCTTCTCCCTGCTCGACGAAGGAGAAGCTAACTGGAAAAATGACTATAAGTCATAGAAAACACGTTGGACGCTTCGGGAAATTATTATTCTTTTAAAAAGTCTGGCGCCAGTTTTAGTGTCCACATTAGACAGGAAAATAATCTCTGAAGAATAGCTCTTTATAAATCCTTGCTACTAAAGGGGACAAACCCTGGAAAAACACACACACACACAATTTGAGTCATACAACACTAGTCTGGCAGTTTAAGCCATAGCTACAGTTTACTCCAGTGAAGTAGGTTATTAAAGAGATCTGGTTTTGAGAACAGTGTTTCAAACACTGTTTGTGCCCCGGGTGAACCATTACAGACCATGAGAGATTCACAGTATGCTTTTTCATAGAAGAGTCTAAGAATATTTTAAACGAAACAAGATAGATCAATTGATCTTTTAATTTGTATTTCTGTCTCCAAATACTTTTAGACTTTTACTCAAGTAGGATTTTACTTGAGTCATTTTCTATTAAGGTATTATTACTTTTACTCAAGTATGACAATTGGGTACTTTTTCCACCACTGCACGCACACACACCAGAACCATGGACAGCCACATATGTGTACTTGCTGAGGGGAGAGGTGAGGGTGAGTTGTCAGAGGGCCTCTCTCTCTCTCTCTCTCTCTCGCTCTCTCTCTCTCTCTCTCTCTCTCTCTCTCTCTCTCTCTCTCTCTCTCTCTCTCTCTCTCTCTCTCTCTCTCTCTCCTGTTGTCTGCCTGGTCTCTGAGCTCTGTTAGGTCTCCCTGCACCGCTCCACTGCTCCATTTTCCCATTGTGGGGAGGGAGTTCCAGGCCAGGGCCTGTCAACTGTGATTTTCCTGAACGAGCGGTGCAGATACCCCCGGGCGGAGGCGGATGGAGGAATGGACTGTGCGGCTGGGGCGAGGGCTTAACACCCTGTCAGATCTGGCTTCCCCCTCCAGTATGAAAGCAGGGCCTGGTTCTCTGGCCACTACAGGACAAATTAGTCCTGACATTAAACACAAGCGTACAGTAGCACACTCTAGTAGGAGCTACTCTAGTAGCAGCCATACAGCAGGCAGACCGAGCACACAGCCTGTAGAGCTGCTCTGTGTTGTCTTGTTTGGTTGGCTGTCCACTGTTTTGACTGTCTCCTGTGGCTGTAACAACTGGCTGCCAACTCTCTCTCTCTCTCTCTCTCTCTCTCTCTCTCTCTCGCTCTCTCTCTCTCTCTCTCTCTCTCTCTCTCTCTCTCTCTCTCTCTCTCTCTCTCTCTCTCTCTCTCTCTCTCTCTCTCTCTCTCTCTCTCTCGCTCTCGCTCTCTTTCTCTCGTTTCAGCTCTCCTAAGTCCCAGAGTAAATGTTTAAGAAACTCTAAACTGACTGTAATGTGCACTTGTATTTCACCCCACCGTTTAGCCCGCTGGGAGTGTGTGAACCTTGGACTCTCTCTCTTTCTTTCTCTCTTTCTCTCTTTCTCTCTTTCTCTCTTGCTCTCTCTCTAGGCCGAGGGAGCAGGGGGTGAGAGGGGGAGAGATCCAGGATCCAGGGGTGAGGGTTGGGTGCAGGGTGAGGAGCAGCCAGCAGCAGTTTATGATTGATTGTCCGTGAAAGCGAGAAGGAAAACAGTGGAAATGAAAATAAATGCTTTGATAATCTTTCCCATGTGTGAAAGAGAGAGAAACAGTCCTACAGAGAGAGAGAGAGAGAGAGAGAGAGAGAGAGAGAGAGAGAGAGAGAGAGATGAGAGAGAGATAAGAGAGAGAGAGTAGAGAGAGAGAGAGAGAGAGAGATGTGAGGAGCAAGGGAAGGGGAGAGAGAGAGAGAGAGAGAGGAGAGAGGAGAGAGAGAGAGAGAGAGAGAGAGAGAGGGGGGAGGGAGGGAGGTAGAGAGAGAGAAATGTGAAGAGACAGGAGAGATACAAAGACAAATATGAGAGAGTGAGAGAGGGAGGGAGGGAGGGAGGGAGGGAGGTAGAGAGAGAGAAATGTGAAGAGACAGGAGAGATACAAAGACAAATATGGGCGTTGTTTTTTTTACAAGTTGAGCTTAAATTTTACACGTGAAACCATATCTTCACATATATTACATTTAGAGTTCACATGTTAACTCCACCTTTTCAAGTGAGGAGATAACTTGTTTTTACCTCACATGTGAATTGCAGTTTCACATGTTAAAAACATTCACATGTGAAAATCAGATATGCAGTTTTACATGTGAAAAACATTGACACGTGATTGTTTTTCACGTGAACTTGCAATTCCACATTTGAAAATCAAATTTGCAGTTTCACATGTATGTGGAATTGCAGATTAACATGTGGGGTTGAAGTAATGTTATTCTCCTCACACGTAAAAATATGTTGTTAACATGTTGCAGTAGCAATGTTTCCACCGGTGGAAATAGGGTAACCACATCTAAAAAGCCCAAATACGGGAAAAGGGAATGATTTTGCAGGACACTCGCAGAACAGTGGACAGACTGGTGTATGAAGGGCAATGCCGGTTAAAAGGGCAATCCTTAGTTGCTACATACATTTTGGGACTTATAAATTAATGATATGTACCTATTGATTCTTGAAGAATATAACATATAAATGCCTCATGAGCTTAGTCGTACCCCATCAGAACCCAAAATATAAGCTTATTTTACACCACTGTTTGTAAACAAAGTAATTGTAAGCAACCACTATATAGCCCAAAAAAATTGTTAAAACTATAATTTTGATAACATGGATGGTCAGTCCTTGCATTCATAGCATAGTCTATGGATTTGAGAGTGGTTGCATTTCTTCAGCCCCATCCCTCAGCCTTTTTATAATAATATAATATGCCATTTAGCAGACGCTTTTATCCAAAGCGACTTACAGTCATGCGTGCATACATTTTTGTGTATGGGTGGTCCCGGGGATCGAACCCACTACCTTAGCGTTACAAGCGCCGTGCTCTACCAGCTGAGCTACAGAGGACCATTTACTGAAACTGTGATGGGTAGAACACTTTGTTAATGTTTCAATTAAGGATTGCTGCATTAAACACCGTTAATAGAGTAATAATGTTATTATATGGTGCAGAGAGTTACTTTTGTGTCATTAATATCAAGCAAAAGTCGAGCACAAAATGTTTAGTATTGCATACAAAAATAATGATATTGAAAGCGAAACATGAACCCAAAAGTATTGATAGCAAAATAAAATATTGCAAGGAACTCGAAATGCGAGAACAAATTAATGAAATGGATGCAAAAAATAGTTTTCAGTTAATCTTTTTTTATGATAACGTGATTAAATAAAAAGCTTACCTCTTTCCTGTAAATTTCCCTATCTTTGGTTATGTTACCCTGGCCTTTGCTTTCGCTACCTTTTTTCCGGTTGCATGTTTTTGCACATGTATTACAACAACATAGCACCCTGCATCCCACTGCTGGTTTGCCTCTGAAGCAAAGCAGGGTCGGTCCTGGATGGGAGACTGGATGTGGTGAAAAATACATGTTAAAAAAAAAGATAAACGTGAAACTTCACACGTGTCAAAAAACCACGTCTGACTCGTGAAAATGTAAACAACAACAAAAATATTCATGTAAAATTTTTCACGGGATTTGTTCACGTGTGTTTTTTTAGTACATGTCATTTTTTCATGTGCTTTTTTTGTAAGGTAGGGATGGGGACAGCTATAACGACAAAGATAGATTGTTGCCTGAAAGCCTGTTGCCAGATCAGGTTGAAAGGCTCTGTCAGCACTGCTATAATATCATATAGGAACACTGAATCCATCACACTCAATGTAATCAACACTCTGTCCTGCTGTGCCACCTTTGGTATGGAAAATGTAGCCTAATATTTTTAACACTGTTTTATGGTTTACTCTGCCTAGACCGTATACAGGGGTTACTGTTGAAATACAACAGCTTCTCAATGAAATAATGGAAAATCCAGCCCGGCGTGGACACCCATGTGGAGAGAGGGCTGTCAGTTTAACTCCTTGGATGTGCTGTTGGTGAGTGGCGCAGATATCTAGACTCTCTTTTTCCACAGTGAAAATGTCCAGTAATTGACGACCCGTCTAATATTTCAGCCCCTTAAATATGGTGGCCTACTGTGACCATAGTATTTGGTCACTTCTCAGGTTGGAACTCTCCCCTTCTCACCCTTCTCCCACTCCCCCATGATTTGATCCAGTCTGTCTTTTTGTAGCTTGGTTTTTCCTGAATTCTAAATCACATACTGTATCTGTGTCCTGGGTACATCTCAGGGAGTGATTGAAATGAGTAGAGTACTGTATAGTCTATTAAATCACCTCTCACATGCAGTCTCAGAAGTGGGAAATGATGTGTTGCATTCAGCAAATCTCTCTCACCCATCAACAAGCATTATGTTCTCATGTTCCTTTGCTGTGTTACTCTCTTTTACCTAATTTTTCTGCCTCTGAATTACGTGACTGGTGAGAAACCACCCCATAGAACAGAAAACAAAACCAATGTGGTCTTAACTCCTCAGATTACCAGTACAAATGACTACCTTAGTGAGACAATTGCACAACAGTTATAATTCCCCAGCCCCCTCCCTTGCTAGTACAGTCCCACAGGCATCTAACAGGAAGAGGTTTAGATTAGTTGAATATGTTTGTGGTTGGATCTAACAAAGCTATGAGCTAAATGTATAGCAGAAAAAGGAAATGCAACAAGGAGAAACAGATTAATTATTATAGACATGCATAACAACAAATGTTGATGGCTGTGACATTAGGGGTCTAGGCCCTGACATTAGGGGTCTAGAATGTGACACTAGGGGTCTAGAATGTGACACTAGGGGTCTAGAATGTGACACTAGGGGTCTAAAATGTGACACTAGGGGTCTAGAATGAGACATTAGGGGTCTAGAATGTGACACTAGGGGTCTAGAATGTGACACTAGGGGTCTAGAATGTGACATTAGGGGTCTAGAATGTGACATTAGGGGTCTAGAATGTGACACTAGGGGTCTAAAATGTGACACTAGGGGTCTAGAATGTGACATTAGGGGTCTAGAATGTGACACTAGGGGTCTAGAATGTGACACTAGGGGTCTAGAATGTGACATTAGGGGTCTAGAATGTGACACTAGGGGTCTAAAATGTGACACTAGGGGTCTAGAATGTGACACTAGGGGTCTAGAATGTGACACTAGGGGTCTAAAATGTGACACTAGGGGTCTAAAATGTGAAACTAGGGGTCTAGAATGTGACACTAGGGGTCTAGAATGTGACACTAGGGGTCTAGGCCCTGACACTAGGGGTCTAGAATGTGAAACTAGGGGTCTAGAATGTGACACTAGGGGTCTAGAATGTGACACTAGGGATCTAGAATGTGACACTAGGGGTCTAGAATGTGACACTAGGGGTCTAGAATGTGACACTAGGGGTCTAGGCCCTGACACTAGGGGTCTAGGCCCTGACACTAGGGGTCTAGAATGTGACACTAGGGGTCTACAATGTGACACTAGGGGTTTAGAATGTGACACTAGGGGTCTAGGCCCTGACACTAGGGGTCTAAAATGTGACACTAGGGGTCTAGAATGTGACACTAGGGATCTAAAATGTGACACTAGGGGACTAGAATGTGAGACTAGGGGTCTAGGCCCTGACACTAGGGGTCTAGAATGTGACACTAGGGGTCTAGAATGTGACACTAGGGGTCTAGAATGTGACACTAGGGGTCTAGAATGTGACACTAGGGGTCTAGGCCCTGACACTAGGGGTCTAGAATGTGACACTAGGGGTCTAGGCCCTGACACTAGGGGTCTAGAATGCGACACTAGGGGTCTAGGCCCTGACACTAGGGGTCTAGAATGTGAAACTAGGGGTCTAGAATGTGACACTAGGGGTCTAGAATGTGACTCTAGGGGTCTAGAATGTGACACTAGGGGTCTAAAATGTGACACTAGGGGTCTAGAATGTGACACTAGGGGTCTAGGCCCTGACACTAGGGGTCTAAAATGTGACACTAGGGGTCTAGAATGTGACACTAGGGGTCTAAAATGTGACACTAGGGGACTAGAATGTGACACTAGGGGTCTAGGCCCTGACACTAGGGGTCTAGAATGTGACACTAGGGGTCTAGAATGTGACATTAGGGGTCTAAAATGTGACACTAGGGATCTAGAATGTGAAACTAGGGGTCTAGGCCCTGACACTAGGGGTCTAGAATGTGACACTAGGGATCTAGAATGTGACACTAGGGGTCTAGAATGTGACACTAGGGGTCTAGGCCCTGACACTAGGGATCTAGAATGTGACACTAGGGGTCTAAAATGTGACACTAGGGGTCTAGGCCCTGACACTAGGGGTCTAGAATGTGACACTAGGGGTCTAGAATGTGACACTAGGGGTCTAGGCCCTGACACTAGGGGTCTAGGCCCTGACACTAGGGGTCTAGGCCCTGACACTAGGGGTCTAGAATGTGACACTAGGGGTCTAGAATGTGACACTAGGGGTCTAGAATGTGACACTAGGGGTCTAAAATGTGACACTAGGGGACTAGAATGTGACACTAGGGGTCTAGGCCCTGACACTAGGGGTCTAGAATGTGACACTTGGGGTCTAGAATGTGACACTAGGGGTCTAGGCCCTGACACTAGGGATCTAGAATGAGACACTAGGGGTCTAGGCCCTGACACTAGGGGTCTGGAATGTGACACTAGGTGTCTATAATGTGACACTAGGGGTCTAGAATGTGACACTAGGGGTCTAGGCCCTGACACTAGGGGTCTAGAATGTGACACTAGGGGTCTAGAATGTGACACTAGGGGTCTAGGCCCTGACACTAGGGGTCTAGAATGTGACACTAGGGGTCTAGAATGTGACACTAGGGGTCTAGGCCCTGACACTAGGGGTCTAGAATGTGACACTAGGGGTCTAGAATGTGACACTAGGGGTCTAAAGTGTGACACTAGGGGTCTAGAATGTGACACTAGGGGTCTAGGCCCTGACACTAGGGGTCTAGAATGTGACACTTGGGGTCTAGAATGTGACACTAGGGGTCTAGGTCCTGACACTAGGGATCTAGAATGAGACACTAGGGGTCTAGGCCCTGACACTAGGGGTCTGGAATGTGACACTAGGTGTCTATAATGTGACACTAGGGGTCTAGAATGCAACACTAGGGGTCTAGGCCCTGACACTAGGGGTCTGGAATGTGACACTAGGGGTCTAGAATGCGACACTAGGGGTCTAGAATGTGACACTAGGGGTCTAGAATGTGACACTAGGGGGTCTAGAATGCAACACTAGGGGTCTAGGCCCTGACACTAGGGGTCTAGAATGTGACACTAGGGGTCTAGAATGTGACACTAGGGGTCTAGGCCCTGACACTAGGGGTCTAGAATGTGAAACTAGGGGTCTAGAATGTGACACTAGGGGTCTAGAATGTGACACTAGGGATCTAGAATGTGACACTAGGGGTCTAGAATGTGACACTAGGGGTCTAGAATGTGACACTAGGGGTCTAGGCCCTGACACTAGGGGTCTAGGCCCTGACACTAGGGGTCTAGAATGTGACACTAGGGGTCTACAATGTGACACTAGGGGTTTAGAATGTGACACTAGGGGTCTAGGCCCTGACACTAGGGGTCTAAAATGTGACACTAGGGGTCTAGAATGTGACACTAGGGATCTAAAATGTGACACTAGGGGACTAGAATGTGAGACTAGGGGTCTAGGCCCTGACACTAGGGGTCTAGAATGTGACACTAGGGGTCTAGAATGTGACACTAGGGGTCTAGAATGTGACACTAGGGGTCTAGGCCCTGACACTAGGGGTCTAGAATGTGACACTAGGGGTCTAGGCCCTGACACTAGGGGTCTAGAATGCGACACTAGGGGTCTAGGCCCTGACACTAGGGGTCTAGAATGTGAAACTAGGGGTCTAGAATGTGACACTAGGGGTCTAGAATGTGACTCTAGGGGTCTAGAATGTGACACTAGGGGTCTAAAATGTGACACTAGGGGTCTAGAATGTGACACTAGGGGTCTAGGCCCTGACACTAGGGGTCTAAAATGTGACACTAGGGGTCTAGAATGTGACACTAGGGGTCTAAAATGTGACACTAGGGGACTAGAATGTGACACTAAGGGTCTAGGCCCTGACACTAGGGGTCTAGAATGTGACACTAGGGGTCTAGAATGTGACATTAGGGGTCTAAAATGTGACACTAGGGATCTAGAATGTGAAACTAGGGGTCTAGGCCCTGACACTAGGGGTCTAGAATGTGACACTAGGGATCTAGAATGTGACACTAGGGGTCTAGAATGTGACACTAGGGGTCTAGGCCCTGACACTAGGGATCTAGAATGTGACACTAGGGGTCTAAAATGTGACACTAGGGGTCTAGGCCCTGACACTAGGGGTCTAGAATGTGACACTAGGGGTCTAGAATGTGACACTAGGGGTCTAGGCCCTGACACTAGGGGTCTAGGCCCTGACACTAGGGGTCTAGGCCCTGACACTAGGGGTCTAGAATGTGACACTAGGGGTCTAGAATGTGACACTAGGGGTCTAGAATGTGACACTAGGGGTCTAAAATGTGACACTAGGGGACTAGAATGTGACACTAGGGGTCTAGGCCCTGACACTAGGGGTCTAGAATGTGACACTTGGGGTCTAGAATGTGACACTAGGGGTCTAGGCCCTGACACTAGGGATCTAGAATGAGACACTAGGGGTCTAGGCCCTGACACTAGGGGTCTGGAATGTGACACTAGGTGTCTATAATGTGACACTAGGGGTCTAGAATGTGACACTAGGGGTCTAGGCCCTGACACTAGGGGTCTAGAATGTGACACTAGGGGTCTAGAATGTGACACTAGGGGTCTAGGCCCTGACACTAGGGGTCTAGAATGTGACACTAGGGGTCTAGGCCCTGACACTAGGGGTCTAGAATGTGACACTAGGGGTCTAGAATGTGACACTAGGGGTCTAAAGTGTGACACTAGGGGTCTAGAATGTGACACTAGGGGTCTAGGCCCTGACACTAGGGGTCTAGAATGTGACACTTGGGGTCTAGAATGTGACACTAGGGGTCTAGGTCCTGACACTAGGGATCTAGAATGAGACACTAGGGGTCTAGGCCCTGACACTAGGGGTCTGGAATGTGACACTAGGTGTCTATAATGTGACACTAGGGGTCTAGAATGCAACACTAGGGGTCTAGGCCCTGACACTAGGGGTCTGGAATGTGACACTAGGGGTCTAGAATGCGACACTAGGGGTCTAGAATGTGACACTAGGGGTCTAGAATGTGACACTAGGGGGTCTAGAATGCAACACTAGGGGTCTAGAATGTGACACTAGGGGTCTTGTAGAGGTAGTTGGAACCTGTTGAAAGCTGTTTCCCTACTGTAATGTAAATGTTATTACATTTACATCATTTAGCAGACGCTCTTATCCAGAGCAACTTACAGTTAGTGAGTGCATACATTATTTTATTTTTCATACTGGCCCCCCATGGGAATTGAACCCACAACCCTGGCGTTGCAAACGCCATGCTCTACCAACTGAGCTACATCCCTGCCGGCCATTCCCTCCCCTACCCTGGACAACGCAGGGCCAATTATGCGCCGCCCCATGGGTCTCCCGGTCGCAGCCGGCTACGACAGAGCCTGGATTCGAACCAGGATCTCTAGTGGCACAGCTAGCACTGCGATGCAGTGCCTTAGACCACTGCGCCACTCGGGAGGCTATGAGGGATAGGCTTTAAGATGGACTAAGATGTACAATGTGGGATATCTATTCATTCAGCTTCCTCTCTGCATTCTCAATTATGCTTTTCTTCTTTCACTTTGCTCCCCTCTTCATGCTTATATAGACTTTTTTTTTCTCTGCCTCTCTCTCTCTCTCTCTCTCTCTTCTCCCCTCTCTCTTTCTCATCTCCTCTCCTCTCTCGCTCTCTTCTCCTCTCTCTCATCTCCTCTCTCTCTCTCTTTCCTGTCCTTAGTTTCTGTTTTGGCTACAGTCAAATGAAACGGAAGCCCCTGGCGTCTCAGAGGCTCTCTCTGGCTAATCCCCTTGACTAAGAGGACACATTTTGGTAAACAGAATTGGGTCACAAGACATAAAGAGGCAAATGTTCACCAATTACATCATAGCATTTCCTGTAAGAGAGTGAAAGAGAGAGAGGGGATGGTGTGTGTGCTTGACAGTGGGGGTGCAGGGGAGAGGGAGTTGTTGTGCCCCTGCTCCCGTTTCTGTGGAGATTTCTTTGACGATTCCGTGAGAAAAAGAGACATGTTGGAACAGAATTAAGTATTTCACATGGTTCTCTCTTCACCCCCTCACCCTCTTCTTCTTTCCCCCCTTCACTATCTTTTCCCCTTTCCCTCTTTTCTCCCGTCCCTCTTTTCTCCCGTCTCTCTCCCCGATCTCTCTCCCCGATCTCTCTCCCTCCTCTCTCCAGTTGAAACTGATTAACAGGGTAACGTGTGTCCTCTCTCTCCTGGCTGGAGGAGATTCCACAGGAAGCCATGATGTGACCCAGCAGCGGGCCATGAACCTGTTCTGGCCTGACCTGGTCTGGCCTGGTTGGACCTCCTCAGGCTTGTTGGAGGAACACTCTGTGACCCCGTCACAACCAACGGAACCAACCCGTCACACGGACAGGAAATTTGTTTCCAGGCCTGAATCTGTGACTGGTCTGCTCCAAGCCAGGAGACTGATTTAGGCCAGGTCTGGGAGGATGTCAGCTGCCACATGGACCCTATATCTGTCACCGTTGTTAGCCACCAGTCCTGAAGAGTGAGCAAGGTGACGTGGTGCTGTCTGGAGGATCTTGATACTGATGTACGGTCAAAATGTCTTCCCCACACACGTTTCAGTAGCAGCTGTTTTTGATAATGATAATAAAGATGACGTAAATATGACATGCTAATGGCAATGTCAGGCTGCTCTGAGCATACATAAGTCATCAGAGAAAGGTGGATCTGACGTTCTGTTTTTCTCCTCTATCATACCAGGCTCACTCCTGTCCACCAGCTGCGAAAACTAAGCACACACTGTTCCAAATATTGTAAAAGTGTGTTATTTATTCTTACTGAACGCACCAGATGTGGGACTATAAATCAGAGATTAAAAACACAAATTATTATTTTTCTGCAAAGGATGACTGTTGAACTGTTGAACATAGCCAGTAACTGTAAATTAAAATGTTGTCAAAAAATTGAACAGTGCTGCATGCATATTGACTATGGCTTTACCACTTGACAGGGTTAATAGACCTCCCCTGTGTGACCTATGACCCCCCTACTCTCAGTGGTCAGCTAGGGGCAGGGGGGTGGAGGGTGTGCCGGTGGGGGTGGTGTTGCATGGTGTACCGGTGGGGGTGGTGGTGGAGGGTGGGCCGGTGGGGGTGGTGGTGGATTGTGGGCCGGTGGGGATGGTGGTGGAGGGTGGGCCGGTGGGGGTGGTGGTGGATTGTGGGCCGGTGGGGATGGTGGTGGAGGGTGGGCCGGTGGGGGTGGTGGTGGAGGGTGGGCCGGTGGGGGTGGTGGTGGATTGTGGGCCGGTGGGGATGGTGGTGGAGGGTGGGCCGGTGGGGGTGGTGGTGGATTGTGGGCCGGTGGGGATGGTGGTGGAGGGTGGGCCGGTGGGGGTGGTGGTGGATTGTGGGCCGGTGGGGGTGGTGGTGGAGGGTGGGCCGGTGAGGGTGGTGGTGGAGGGTGGGCCGGTGGGGGTGGTGGTGGAGGGTGGGCTGTTGGGGGTGGTGGTGGAGGGTGGGCCGGTGAGGGTGGTGATGGAGGGTGGGCCGTTGGGGGTGGTGTTGAATGGTGGTGGAGGGATCAGAATAGATCAAAATGAGGTTACCAAGAGAGGGAGAGACCAAGTCACTAGGCAACACCCTGACGACGGGCTGGGACTAATACAGGGGGATTTCTTTAGGGAGCATGACATGGCCAGAGGGTAGGGTCCCTCTCCCTTCCAGTGGGCCCCCTCAGAAGCACACCTGCATGGGGGGGTGGGGGGGGGGGGGGGGGGGCACAGCACAAAGACAGCCTGGAAACAGAGCAGCTTCACTACAGAGCCCCTAAGAGGAGAAGATATAGCAACATCTGCAGATGTTCCAGCTTTGAAACCTGACCCCTCCATTAACATCCTGCCTGCATTATTCAACTACCCCCTACAAACTAAAGTCACACAAACACACACACACACACACGGTATAGTGCATTGTTGCTGCGGACCTACTACAGCACCATCGTCACAGCAGCTGGCTAGTGTTATATTCCTCTCTAAGTGTGTAGCTGTAGGTGTGTGTGTTCTTAGATCATGTTTCCCCGCCGCAACGTTCAGGCCTGTTTGCTCTTCTTAGCCTCTCTGTTGTGGCTTCAGTCTCACCACACCGGAACAGGGGACACGGTTTGCCTGTTGTCATGACACTGGGAGTTGGTGCAGAGTGAATGCTGGGAACTGGTTTGCATCCCGGGACTCAGCAAACACAGCAGGGCAGAAACCCATGAACACCAGAGGAAGCCCCCCCTCCACACACACACCGGACCAGTCAGATATTAACTGAAGGGATACCATTTTACATTTTAATCACTTAGCAGGCGGTCTTATCCAGGACGACTTACAGTTAGTGCATTCATCTTAAAGTACATTTTCCTCAATAAAGCAGCATGGACAAGTCTGATAAGACCTTTTTACTCCTCTATCAGTGAGAGTAGCCTATGTATTGTATATCTCAAGCATCCTGTATCCTGCCTGAGGTGGAGGAAATAGGGTATAAAGGGTTTATTATGTCCTCAGTGATAATACATCCCCATTTCCTATCTACAGGTAATATCTTCATCTTCCTGTCTGTCCACAGAGATCATTGTGATTCATAAAGTACTTCCCCCCTCACAGACACCTAGGTGATGAATGTCAGATGTAGTTGTCATGTTTTATTAGCAAACGGCTGGACGGCAGACAATAGGTCTTTACCTCAGACTCTTCAATCAGTATCACCTAGCTACCAGACTGTCGACACTCACCACCAGATTGACTGGAAGGGGGTCTTTTGACTGTATAATCAGAATCACCTTTATTCACCAAGGACATTTACATATACCCAGATTTTGATTTGGTGAAATGGTGCTGCTACAGTAAACAGAGTATATAGACGATAAACAGAACAATAGATCCTCATCATCATCACCCTTAGTACCAGCAGAACTAGCAGCAGTGTCAACTGTTTTGACACGAGTCACAAAGACCGATACACAAAAACGTTGTATTAGTTTCCTTCTAATCTTAAGCATTAGGAGTCCAGGGCAACATTCCTAGAATTGCTGTCCAATGTTAACAGTGCAGAGTGTAAATAACCTATCTAGAGGATGTGGGGGGGGGGGGGGTGACTAACACATTGAAACAGAAGGATGAATCTGGGGTCCTGCTGAGACATTTCCTCCTCTGCATCCTCTCCTGTACTCGATCTCTCGCTCAGACCACACGGCTCAGTTGCAATGTGAACCACTACACCCCTTGTGGCATCTTTGCAATCCACAACCACTCATAAAATCCCACATTCCTTGAGACAATGTACCCTCTAACACTTTGCTATAGGAGGGACATCATGGTAATTCCTTCACACTTCCTCACTATCCAAGACACCAGATACACGTGTTGTCTTTTTTAATAATCACTCAGCAGCTCTGTTTATCAGTAGGGTGTGTCTGGGTGGCAGGTCTGGGCAGAAACTAGCCTAGCGGTTAAGAGCACTAGGCCAGTAACCGAAAGGCTGGTGGTTTGAATCCCCGAGCCGACTAGGTGAAAATTCTGTTAATGTGCCCTTGACCGTCGCGTCGTCAACAAACTTGGAGTCGTGCGTGGCCACACGGTCGTGGGCAAACAGGGAGCTAAACACACATCCCTTGGGGGCCCCCCCCCCCCCCGTGTTGAGGGTCAGCGCGGCGTAGGTGTTGTTGCCTACTCTCACCATCTGGGGTCAACCCATCAGGAAGTCCACGATCCTGCTGTGTACTGAACAGACTCAGAGCTGCAGTTTTACAAGCAACACTGGAACCTAGATAATGTATATAATCCTAATCTCCTTCCCCTAGTCTTCCATTAGATGAGGTGCCCTCTGCTCTATCCCTTCTACAGCTGAGAGTGCACTTAACTGGTTTGTTTACATTTACGTCATTTAGCAGTGTTTCACTGATAACTACAGTATTTATGATCACCTGCTAAATAACCAGAATAACCCAGTTGTGGGTGTCAACCTCAGTACACCTAGATTAAAGAAATAGACACATTGATTATGCTCCTCTACGGTGATATACACCAACATTTATTGCAAATAAAAATAGATGACATATCAGATCGTGAACAAAGGGTCATAATAAAACTCTGACTTGCACAAGTACAATAGGAGAAAAAAAAAAAGTATATTTATTTGAAATGATAGCAGGGTTACTGAACTTCACCAGGCAGGGCATGAACTTCACCTAAACTCATTACTACAAAACTGCTCAATCTTAAATCCCTAACACGAAAAAGCCCCCCCCCCCCCCCCGTCTATCTGGGCCTGAAACGCACTGCCACATTCTGCAAAAGACCAGAATACATGATCAAAGCAAAACAATCACAACCTAAAGCAAGAGGAATTATTTTGTCCCTTGGGTCTCCACTCTCTGAGGAGACATGGTTCAATTGACACCGTCTCCACCTGCAGGTACCTCTCAGTCACTGCACAGGACAACTCCTACAATAATTCATTTCCATATAACAGACTCCTCTGATTGGATATGAATGAGTAGGACTCACAGAAATAGCAGTGTCATAGCAAATGTCCATACAAATATCAAAATGTGATATCTTGATCGCCCAAGTTCAGTTACTTCCTTAATGCACTGATCTGAATTCGGAACAATTATTACCGTTACACTGACCAACATGTCAGGTGACATGTAATTACATGCACTACTAAATTGGCACAATTATACCTTGAGAATGGTAGGTCTTTAGGCTTACTTCCAGACCAGAGGACCGTGGCAAAGGTGAAGTTCCTTATAAAGCATGTGTATGACAATCGTAGACTCATCTCTAGCCTCCCTTACATCGTCCTATGATGTTTCACATTCTCGATGAGGAAGGGATTTCTATATGAAACCAAGACTAGACTTGGTGCAGAAACCAAACTAAACAATCTTTATAAAAACACATCTGAGACTCCGAGAGCAATTTCAAAAATGTTCAGCTTCCTGTGATTTCTCAAGATTCCCCCCAAAACAAAACAATAGTAAAACTTCTTTGATTAAAACAATTCTGGCCTTTCAAGTGAAATAAAAACAAGAAATATCATATGAGAATGCAAAAAGGAAATGAATACAAAACAAGAAGGGAAACATACGCACCGAAAAGCTGTTTTACAAACCACTTAAACTACAAAATATCCCCAATGCTAAAACAGTTATTTAATTAAAATCAGCCATTTTCATGTACAGCACACGACTCATGGGAAACATGAAGACCCTCCTTGGATGTGTATAGAGAGGTGGGCTGCTGTGAATGTGGTGCTAGAGAGTGATGGACCAGCTTCTAAGACCTTTGCCGTCATTTGTCTTTTTTCTTAACCTCTGAGGTGTCTTCTTTAGCTGCAGCATCTTCCGCAGACACTTCCTCATACCTGTCAGAGGGGCAGAAAATAACATAAATATATTTTAAGGAGACCAGGAAAGACATGACGAACAAAATGGGCGGGCGAGAGGGTAAAGAAGTGAATGTAAAGTGTGTCTAGTCCGAGACACCAGCAGTGTGACAGACAGGAACAAGTCAAAGTACACTGACCAGGCAGGTTGGCACGAAGCCTTGGCACTGCCAGCTTTGACCCCCAGGTCTCTTACCCTCTCTCCACATACTTTGTGCCACCCCAAGGTCACAGCTTTGTGGTTACCATGATGATTATGAAGCAAGGACACATTTCTGTCAGGAGAGGTTTGGGGAATGTTTCCTCTCCTTCACCAGCCCAGACCCTGCGCAGGTGGTTGCCCCAGCTGGGTGTCTAAGCACTGTTATTATGGCTAACAGGCAGCAGTCACCCCTCCACATCCCCAGAGCTAGGAGGACCAAGGCCCTGACCCAGCATGTGTGTGTATGGATGAGTAGGTACATGACCGGGGCATTTACAGTACACACAATACTCCAAGCAGCACTGGGTGAGAGGAATGATATCTATTTATTGTAATCATGTCAATGATCTTTGAGTCTGGAGGAGCAATTGTATGACGGGTGAAGACAGTGGAAAAAAAAAGAAGAGGCATCTCACAGTCTCGATGCTGAATGATCTTGGAGGCACAGATATTATGTCAAGCTAAAACGAGACAGGCAATCAATATCGCCATCTGGTGCTGCATGGTGAAACAGGCTAAACGTTCACTACCACTGGTGATGAGCCTGAGTGAGCTGGGCTGAAAAAACAAATGCCATGATGGAAACAGGGAAGGTGTTATTACCTGAACATTTCAGTCAGTTCTCCTTTCAACAGAGCTACAACCACTGGGAATCCAATACAGGCTGGGACCAGGTACAGCAAGGCAGGCTGGGAAGGAAGAGAGAGAGAGACAAGACAACCAGTTGGTACCAGCCAAGTCGACATAACGGTGACCTGGGAGTCAGAGCCTCTCTCACCTGGGCGTGTTTGAAGGTGTGCATGACCCAGATGGTCAGGCCCAGGCCGAAGATGTAGGCCAGGAAGCTGGTGTAGAAATAGGTCCTGGTGTTCTTCTTCAGACTGGAGGGAGCAGAGACAGAACATTAAACATATGGCAGGTAGGGAGGACATGGGCCATGATATAAGAGAGGAGTTAGAGCTCACCTGACATCAAAGCGGAGGAGTAAAGCAATGAAGATCCCTGAAAAATAAAACGTAATATTAACATTAACAAAGGGGACAGCGCTATTAGAAGAAAATAAGCTTTACTGGAGGTGGATCTAATGCTGAAGTACTACCATTATCTAGTGGATGGGACAAGTCAAGCCAACTTGTATGTAAAATTAGACACGACTGTTGACTGAAGAGAATGTTTACTTGCCTGGAATGACAATATCTCCCAGGCCCAGCATGGCAAATTGACTGGCACCCAGACCCTTCTCCAGCAGGTCCTGGGGAAACACCACTGAGAGAAGAGGAGGAGGAGAAAGAGGAAGAAAATCATGTGTCATATGTCAGATGTGAACCGATTACAGAGACCAAAAGCAGTGTGATGACACAGTGACTGACTGGCATGATTATTAAAATGGCGCTGGAATGCACAGCGGCCATTTTTTTTACAGGCTCCTGACCAATTCTGCTATTTTGTCAGATTTTTTCGCTGATCTTAACTTTTTTTTGTACTGAATGTTTCAGCCAGTGTTTCCTATGACAAAAAATAGCTTCTGGACATCAGCGCAGCGATCACAAACTTCAAATTTGGATGAAGATTTCTACTTCAACGAGTTGGCGGCACAGGACAAACTGTTCACCCCGGACCAGACTCTAATCCCGACACTCGGAAGAGACAGCAATATATAAAGGCCACCGTAAGCGCAAGAGGGCTGGTGCGCAATCTGTAATATTAAGGAAGTCTCAAGGTTCTGCCTGCCCGAGATAGAATACCTCATGGATAAGCTGTGGACCGTACTATTTACCTTCTTCTAATCTATATTTTTCGCAGCCATCTGTTAACCGCCACAAATCGATGCTGTTACTAAGACCGCACTCAACGAGCTGTACAAGGCCATAAGCAAACAAGAAAATGCTCATCCAGAGGCGGCCCTCCTAGTGGCGGTACGGTCATTTAATGCAGGAAAACTGAAATCTGTTTTACCTCATTTCTACCAGCATGTCACCTGTGCATTTAGAGGCAACAAAAAAAACTGGATCACCTTTACTTCACACACAGAGACGCATCCAAAGCTCTCCCTCGCCCTCCATTTCACAAATCTGATCATAACGCTATCCTCCCGATTCCTGCTTACAAGCAAAAACTCATAGGAAGTACCAGTGATGCGTTCAATACGGAATATGTTCAGACTAGAATATGTTCCGGGACACATCCGATGGCATTGAGGAGTTTACCACATCAGTCACCGGCTTCATTAATAAGTGTGTCGACGACGTCATCCCCACATTGACCGTACATACATCTCCCAACCAGAAGCCGTGGATTACAGGCAACATCCGCACTGAGCTAAAGGGTAGAGCTGCCACTTTCAAGGAGCGGGACACTAACCCGGACGCTTATAAGAAATCCTGCTACACCTGTCAAAACATTAACATTTACATTTTAGTCATTTAGCAGACGCTCTTATCCAGAGCGACTTACAGGAGCAATTAGGGTAAAGTGCCTTGCTCAAGGGCACGTCGACAGATTTTTCACCTAGTCGGCTTGGGGATTAGAACCAGCGACCTTTCGGTTACTGGCACAACCATCTTAACCACTAAGCTACCTGCCGCCCCATTAAACAGGCAAAGCGTCAATACAGGATTATGATCGAATCCTACTACACTGGCGCCGACGCTTGTCGCATGTGGCAGGGCTCGCAAACTATCACGGGTTACAAAGGGAAACCCAGCTGCGAGCTGCCCAGTGACGCGAGCCTACTAGACTAGATAAGCTAAATGCCTTTATGCTCGTTTCGAGGCAAGCAACACTGAACGATGCATGAGAGCACCAGCTGTTCCGGACGACTGTGTGATCAAGCTCTCCGTAGCCGATCTCAGTAAGACCTTTAAACAGGTTAACATTCATAAGGCCGGACGGATTACCAGGACACGAACTCCAAGCATGCGCTGACCAGCTGGCAAGTGTCTTCACTGACATTTTCAACCTCTCCCTGACCCAGTCTGTAATACCTACATGTTTCAAGCAGACCACCATAGTCCCTGTGCCCAAGAACGCCAAGGTAACCTGCCTAAATGACTATCAACCTGTAGCACTCACATCTGAAGACAAATGCGTTGAAAGGCTGGTCATGACTCACATCAACACAATCATCATCCCAGACCCAAGCCGCCCCAATAGATCCACAGATTATGCAATTTCTATTGCACTCCACACTGCCCTTTCCCACTTGGACAAAAGGAACACCTATGTGAGAACGCTGTTCATTGACTACAGCTCAGCGTTCAACACCATAGTGCCCTCCAAGCTCATCACTAAGCTAAGGACCCTGGGACTGAACACCTCCCTCTGCAACTGGATCCTGGACTTCCTGATGGGAGGGTAGGCAACAACGCATCCGCCACACTGACCCTCAACTCAGGGAAACCCCTCAGGGGTGCCTGCTTAGTCCCCTCCTGTACTCCCTGTTCTCCCACGACTCCAACACCATCATTAAGTTTGCCGACAACACGCCGGTGGTAGGCCTGATCACCGACGACGAGACAGCCTATAGGGAGTAGGTCAGAGAACTGGCAGTGTGGTGCCAGGACAACAACCTCTCCCACAACATAAACAAGACAAAGGAGTTGATCGTGTACCACAGGAAACGGAGGGGCTAGCACGCCCCCATTTACATCGACGGGGCTGTAGTGGAGTGGTTCGAGAACTTCAGTTTCCCAGTGTCCACGTCACTATGGATATATCATGGTCCAAACACACCAACATAGTCGTGAAGAGGGTACGACAACGCCTCTTCCCCCTCAGGAGGCTGAAAAGATTTGGCATGGGCAGCTGCACCATTGAAAGCATCTTGACTGGCTGCATCACCACTTGGTATGGCAACTGCTTGGCATCCGAACGCAAGGCGCTAGAGGGTACTGCGTACGGCCCAGTACATCACTGGGGCCAAGCTCCCTGCCATCCAGGACCTCTATACCAGGCGGTGTCAGAGGAAGGCCCTAAAAATTGTCAGACTCCAGACACCCAAGTCAGACTTCTCTATGCTTCTCTTGGCCAGCGCGGTACCGAGTCTAGAAACCAACAGGACCCTGAACAGCTTCTAACCACAAGCCATGAGACTGCTAAATCGTTAACCAAATGGTACCCAGACTATCTACATTTACCGTTTTTTGCACTAACTTCTACGCATCACATACGCTGCTGCTGCTACTGTTTACGATCTGTCACTTTATTCCTAGTTATATGTACATATCTACCTCAATTACCTCACACCCCTGCACATCAAGTCGGGACTGGTACCCCGTGTATATAGCCAAGTTATCGTTACTCATTGTGTATATATTATTACGCGTTTTACTTTTCTATTATTTCTCCATTTTCCTTCTCTCTGCATTGTTGGGACGGGCCCGTAGGTAAGCATTTCACTTAGTCAACACACCTTTGATTTGATAGATGCAGCTTTTCACAGGCAGTCTAACAAAAAGTGAAGTGCATGTCTAACAGACATTTACATAGCACCCATTAAAGTAAAGTTACACATTAAATACTGTCTATAATTATTGACTGCATTGACTTCACAATAAATAAATAAAAGTCCCTTTACTCACACTTAATGGGTGCCTCGAACGACTTGGCCACGGTAACCATGACATTGGTGCCAAACACCTACAGGGATAACGGTTGTGTTTATTCAAGTGACTCATCCTCCCAGCTTAACGCTTTGACTGGGCCTGAGGGGTTTACTACAAAGCAGAATCAATGAGTTAGCCAGCTAACTCGTCTAAACATTTGGATATATATCTATCTATAGAGATATTTAAGATACATTTTAAATTGGCATGGTCTAATTGACCCAACAACCAAAAACACATAGAAGTTTAGCTTTCTTAATGAACCTGAACATCAAGTTATTTTTGGTTGTTTATCAAAGTAGCTGGATAACTCATTGATTCTGCGTTGTAGTGTCCCCCTCTGGTGTATAACCTAGTAGTACAGTATTGGGGTCAGGTGGCAGACTTACCCAGAAGACATCATACACAAACAGTCCCCCCAGCAGGATGCAGCCAGTACTGATGTTGTTCAAGTGCAGAAGCTCCACCCCATTCAGGGCAAACGCCAAGCCAAAGAGGTTGTTGGCAATCCAGTGCTGGGAAGAACCAAAGAACACATGTTCAAAGAAGAACATACATAACACCCACACATACAGAAGACTAGGAACCCAAACATAAAATGTATGCACGCATGACTAGGTCACGTTGGATAAAATAGTTTTCTAAATGGCATATATTATTCTAAGACAAACTCAGATGAACACAACCACAGAGTATTAAACTGAGGGAATGTTCTGCAACGAACTCCAGCCTGACCATTTGGTGTCTTCAACTTTTTATCTAGGACTAACTGTAAGCTTACACCATTACCCTCTACACTACCAACAAAATTGCAACACCATAAAAAGGCAAAATACACTACATTAATATACTGTAGTGTAACTTTAACTGACCTTCTTGAGGACGTACCAAACCCCAACCACAGTGCTGATGACCAGGCAGATCATGTCCTTGGTGTCAAACTCATAGTTGACTATTTCTGTTGGAGGGAGGATCATCAGTGACTGATGTTAAACGTGTGCTTTTACAGTGTATTAACCACATTACTGTTTCTAGCTCTCATTCCGTTTCATCCTCACCTTCTTTGGTCTCTCCTGAGCCCTGAGTGAAGAGCAGCTGGTACTGCTTGATGGGAATGTTAGCAGGGAAGATCCTGTTCATGAAGGGACTAATGGAGAGACGGTGGGCAGAAATTATGTTGAGACTGTTTAATCAGGCTATATCAATGTCATATAAAGTGAAAGGAGAACCTAATAAAGTGATCAAACAAGCCTCACCTCATTGTATGAGACAGTGCCAAAATCCCCAGGACAAAGAAATACATTGACAGCAGCAAGTTGATGTACTCTTGTGAGAAAATCTATGATTGAAACAAATCCAATTTAGTACTACTCCCCAACATACAGTATCCCACCACTAGTCTCAGGGAGCTGAAAAGGGGAATCAATAACGACAGAGCATGCATGATGTGAGCATGGCGTGCAAGGCAGGATTAACGCAGATACAGCTGATCGTATGGTAAAGCAGAGGTACAGAGCTATGCGGGAGATTGTTGGAGGGGAAAGCAGTAGCTTATTCAATTGTAATACTGCGGGAAATGATTCAGGACAAAACACAAGTGACGCAGAGAGAGGTGGTGGGGGTGATGACACTCACTTTGAAGAAGAGATAGAGGCCGAAAAGGGTGCAGCTGGCGATGATGGGGAACCGTGCAGCATCTCTGCCTGTGATGGTCTCTGGCATGTCTGAGGAGTTCTGGGGAGAGAAACGAGGGTTGACGTGAGTGGACGAGCATAAGCAGCGCACTTCCTAAGTTCCTTCAAAACACAAATGAATCAATATGCAGGGTTTTTTTCTGCACAGAAAAGTATTGGGGGTATTTTTTTAATGTATTTTTTACACAGGTCGCCTATGTCCAGTGTGTAGAATAGCAGGAAATTAGCTTTAAAAACAGCTACATTTTGTCACTGCGTCCAACAGGAGGGCCTACCTCAGCCCCATTTTGATCCAGAAAAAATAAATGTTTCAATGCACATTGCCAAAGTTCCTCTTCAAAAGAGAAAGCACTAGAATGTCTTAATTTAATATCAACCTGCCTCTAAAAACACAGTCATAACCTTTAGTGGCTCATCGCATCACAGACTAATTCTTCACAAAATAAGTAGTTAGGTGAATGACAAACTCAGGCAGGTTACATGTTCATGTCCCACTAGAGATAGGCCTATCTGAATTAAATGAGCAAATCTGCACAGGGAATAGAATAAAAAAATGGGTCAATGTGGTGCGATGAGCAGCAAGGAACAAGACAGGACTGCAACGGGCAAGCGATTCATTCCATCCAACTCTAAAGACCACATGTCCAGTAGATTGGTCCTCTGTAGCTCAATTGGTAGAGCATGGCACTTGTAATGCCTGGGTAGTGGGTTCGATCCCCGGGACCACCCATACGTAAAAATTTATGCACACATGACTGTAAGTTGCTTTGGATAAAAGCGTCTGCTAAATGGCAAATTATTATATTATATTCTAGAGGCCTAAATGTATCACCTTCTGTGCCAGTTTATTCTATAGCACAGTCCTTTAACCTTTTCAGCTTACACCCACCCTGTTCAGTGTGATTCTGGTCCAGGGGACTTGCCCTGTACACGAAACGGACCCACATCCTCATTGATTATTAACCTGTACCCCCCCCCCCCCCCATCTTCCAGACTGCCACGAACAATGAGGTGTCAGTAAAAAAAAAATAGTTA
Source organism: Coregonus lavaretus (assembly GCF_964263955.1). Taxonomy (NCBI): domain Eukaryota; kingdom Metazoa; phylum Chordata; class Actinopteri; order Salmoniformes; family Salmonidae; genus Coregonus; species Coregonus lavaretus. The sequence continues at coordinate 8,677,247 of NC_140009.1, read as the reverse complement.
AGCTAAAATAGAAAATACTGTCGACTGACTGTTCTGAGTATCAGTTCTAATACTCACTCTGTACTCATAATCGCAACCATTTTCTCCAGCAACCTAAGGACGAAATAAGTGCACAGAAAGTCATTAGCGGAGTATATTGTAAGAGCATAACGTTAGTAAGTAATCTATAGTAAGCGCCAGCCGAGATTCTGGATGAGGCAGCAACCAACCACAAATGAAAAGCTCGTTAGTAGAGTGCAAGTTAGTTCAACACACCAACAGAAAAGTAGCTAGTTTAGTTTCACGTCACTCAAAAAGCCTGTTCTCTCTAATCGGTCATGTCATCAGACAACCAAGTCATGCATCATCCGTTTCCGTCCACCCACCGACTGAAAGACCAGAAGTGATGGCAGTAAGGACACGTGTAATTAAGAGAATCAAACTATGATTAGCATATTCCTACTATACATTGAGCCCAGGCACCTTAGAGAAGAAACACATTTTTATAAAAACTGAACCTTGCACACATCTCTCAATCACCTACTACTCGCACAAGACTTGGCAGTGGCACCCTCCTGGCTGAAATGAATGATTCGAATAACATCTTGCCAACTAGGTAAATGTCATGATTAAAAATAGTATTGGCTACTATCAACAATAAACGAATCTAGTTAGCTAGGAGTAAACTACCAGGCAAATCGGCTTAACATTTGGCGTATTGACAGCCCCAGTCAAGGCCTGCCAGTCATTCATTGTAGTTACCTTAGCCATGATTAAATAACTGGCTGACTAGCTACATCAGACTTGTCTGGATGTGGAACAGAAACACGGAATGTGGAACGTGAGTGACAACTGGCTAGTGTTGCACCCTGGACAGACTACTGACAGGTGAATGAGGATCGTTGCATCCTTTGTTTATTGCCTAACAGGAACCAAGTTAGCTAGCTAGGTTCCCACTGTTAGCTGCGTAAACTACCTAGCTAGCTTGTAAATTGCATTCATGTTAACAATACCTTGCTTTTGCCACAGCTGACTGACCGCAGTGCACCGAAGAAGATGGGCAACAGAGCCATGAACACAAGGCTGCCATATGCCAGTGCCGTTCCCTCCGGTGTTGCCACAAACTTGGCCACAGTCGCGTTGACAGCTTCGGTACCATTTGAGTCGGTTGCATTCAGTCCGTCCAGAACGGGAGGTGAAGTTTCGCTTGGTAAAACCGATCCTTGATTAACATCGGCCATGTTTGCAAGTTATCCACCAACCCAACGGAGTCGTGTACGCTATTTGCGGTCTTTCAAGATTGCTTGTTTCTATTATGTTGGGTTCTCTTTTGCTAAGGCCACGTTTCCTAACTCTTTGGCAATTGACAAACCTCTTCTTTGTTAGTTCACTTGTTGTCAATATCGTTTCAAACCCGTACTTACTGCCGCCCAGTGGAATGGATGGTTTGTTTGAGTAGAGACGGATTTTTATTTTTATTTCACCAGGTAAACCAGTTCAGAACAAGTTCTCATTTACAACTGCGAACTGGCCAAGATAAAGCAAAGCATTGCGATAAAAACAACAGAGTTACATATGGGGTAAAACAAAACATAAAGTCAAAAATACCACAGAAAATATATATACAGTGTGTGCAAATGTAGCAAGTTATGGAGGTAAGGCAATAAATAGGCTATAGTGCAAAAAAAATTACAATTAGTATTAACACTGGAATGATAGATGTGCAAGAGATGATGTGCAAATATTGATACTGGGGTGCAAATGAGCAAAATAAATAACAATATGGGGATGAGGTAGTTGGGTGGGATAATTTCTGATGGGCTGTGTACAGGTGCAGTGATCGGTAAGGTGCTCTGACAACTGATGCTTAAAGTTAGTGAGGGAGATAAGAGACTCCAGCTTCAGAGATTTTTGCAATTCGTTCCAGTCATTGGCAGCAGAGAACTGGAAGGAATGGCGGCCAAAGGAGGTGTTGGCTTTGGGAATGACCAGTGAGATATACCTGCTGGAGCGCAGACTACGGGTGGGTGTTGCTATGGTGACCAATGAGCTAAGATAAGGCGGGTATTTGCCTAGCAGTGATTTATAGATGGCCTGGAGCCAGTGGGTTTGGCGACGAATATGTAGTGAGGACCAGCCAACAAGAGCGTACAGGTCACAGTGGTGGGTAGTGTATGGGGCTTTGGAGACAAAACGGATGGCACTGTGATAGACTACATCCAATTTGTTGAGTAGAGTGTTGGAGGCTATTTTGTAAATGACATCGCCGAAGTCAAGGATCGGTAGGATAGTCCGTTTTACGAGGGCATGTTTGGCAGCATGAGTGAAGGAGGCTTTGTTTTGCGAAATAGGAAGCCGATTCTAGATTTAACTTTGGATTGGAGATTCTTAATGTGAGTCTGGAAGGAGAGTTTACAGTCTAACCAGACACCTAGGTATTTGTAGTTGTCCACATACTCTAGGTCAGACCCGTCGAGAGTAGTGATTCTAGTCGGGTGGGTGGGTGCCAGCAGCGTTCGATTGAAGCGCATGTATTTAGTTTTACTAGTGTTTAAGAGCAGTTGGAGGCTACTGAATGAGTGTTGTATGGCATTGAAGCTCGTTTGGAGGTTTGTTAACAGTGTCCAATGAAGGGCCAGATGTATACAAAATGGTGTCGTCTGCATAGAGGTGGATCTGAGTCACCAGCAGCAAGAGCGACATCATTGATATACACGGAGAAGAGTCGGCCAAAGAATTGAACCCTGTGGCACCCCCATAGACTGCCATAGGTCCAGACAACAGGCCCTCCGATTTGACACATTGAACTAAATAGTTGGTGAACCAGGCGAGGCAGTCATTTGAGAAACCAGATCCTTCTCAAACCCACAACAAAAAGGTGTCCTACGTTTTAAAATCCAATTAGTTTAATTCAAATACTGTGTACAATACATGCATTGGACATTTAAAACAGTGACAATGTTAAAACCACATCACATTATCATAGAATGTTTTAAAAACCTTATTGAATTTGAAATATCACAACCATTAATTTACAAAATAGATTTGTTATTAAAAGCAAAGACGATTGTCAGAAGTGGTGGCTTCAGGAAGTTGTAGCCTTCCATTCAAGATATTGTGTGCCAAATACCTGAAACCACATGTCTGAGCAGAGCAAATTGGGATCAGTGATCCAACACCAGAGCAAATCCAGATATTAATTGAAAGAGGTGAGGGACATTATGCTGTCAACTTGTGTAGTGATAATGTTGCTGTCTCTAAACATCTACAATCTGCATGCAATCTCATTGGGACCAGTCAAAGATGGAATCACTGTTTATTAGAACAGTGTTTCTCAAACCTCTCCTCAGGGACCCCCAGCAGTTCCATGTATTTGGTCTATTCCTTCTCAGACCTCTCCTCAGGGACCCCCAGCAGTTCCATGTATTTGGTCTATTCCAGAGCTAGCACACATGATTCACCTTAGCAACTAATCATCAAGATATTGATTAGATATATCCGGTGAGCTAGTTCAGAGCTGCAACAAAATAGTGAAGCGTCTAGGGGTCCCCTGAGATAGGTTTGAGAAACCATTGCACGAGTGAACTAGCTGCTCGTGGAAGTTTTAGATGTCTATACCATTATATTAGAATGAATGCTATTTCTATGATCCTCTATTTCTATGAGCCATACCCCTGAGAAGACAAATCAGTCCTCCTCACACCATACTGGTTGAAGGTAAGATGTGCAGGACGGAGGTGATGACGGAGAGAGCGATTAGCAGGAGAGGCTGAACCGGAGCTTGAAGCTGCCCTGACGATTTAGTCTTCAGCTCCACCTCAATAGGGAAGTGGTCACTCACTTCCAGAACCTGAAATTAAGAATTCAAGTTTATTCTGTGTTGTGATATCTATGACACAGGAAACTGACATAAAACAGGTGACTTTAGCATCTCTGGGATGTTACATCTTCTCCTGTTTTTTTGTTTAAAAAAAATAAATGGATAGGGGTTTGAAAGACTAAACAAAAATATTGTTTGTAAAGAGAAAAGGAAGTATTACCCTTCCCATTGAGAGTTTATACTCATTAGCAATGTTGAAGACCTGAGCTGAATAAGGTTTGATGGCCTTCAGGAAGGGCTGTCCATGTACCACAATCCTAAGAAAAACAAAAGTGTCAAGTAAATAGAGCTGAAGAGTAATATCATGTTATTGGATCCATCAACACAGATAGTCTACAATCAAAATGCCCTCATTCAAACAATGTATCATTTCTGTGTAGCTTATTTTCGAATTTCCACCCACCTGTCATAGGCACAGCTGGTGGTATCCCCAACAATGGTGTCCACCTGGTCCCTGATCAACCAAAAAAATCCAGGTTTTGAGAAAAGTCGGATGTCCGCCTTGTCCTGCCTTGTCATGTGGCCACAACCAGCATTGAAGGCTCCAAGGAACATCACGTTCTATGGGACAGAGTGGCATTACATTGGTGAGAGGAGTATGTTCCAAAAGTTAGATATGGGAATCATGTAGCATGACAGATAAACAGTAACTGCATTCATCTTACTGACACACTTTATGGAAGAAAAAAACGAACAAAATACACCAACAGGTAATTGTCATGCCTCACCTCAGTATTCCACTTCATTTTGATTTCCTCAAAGACATCATAGAGCTTGTCAATCTCCTTGATTGCGTCAGAGGCCGCAGTGTGCAACGGGATCAGAGCAAAGTCTCCAATCACTGCTCAGAGGAAGATCATTGGAGTTATCCAAACAGTACAGTACACATTGAATTTCAATTCTCATGAACTTAAAAGAACCAACCTGTTTCCTTGGCTTGAAATCTAACAACAAAGGGGTCTCTTGAGAAAGCATCCACACCCCCCTCCTTTTTGTCAGCGTACTGGTACTGATCTGTCAACTCTACGGTTTCATTCCTGTGGAGGCGGTTAGTTATAGCACCATTCACTTGGGCTTAAAGTCAAGCAGGGTGACATACAGTTTATCTAGCATGTAGGGCCGAGATTCAAAAGGGTAGGACAGGGGAGGCGGCATATTTAGGATTTCTCAAATGAATGCAAGCTTATGTCATGAGAATAGCATTTATAAATGAAGGTGAAGTAAGAGCTCTGAAATACATGTAAAATAATGTATCCCTTACCTGTACAGATAGACATACTGCTCCTGGTCTTCAGGTGTTCGCCCCAGACCTCCACTGGCAACATATTTATAGTGATGGTTATCATATCTAAGAAGGAATTAACAAAAGGGGTCTGTCCATAAATTAAGTGAAACAAAGACTATCATAAATACATTATTTTCTTTATAATCAAAATCACAATTTATTTAAAGTGCATTTAACAAAAGCCTCAATACACTTTACAGGAAACAATAATCCCCACCCCACCCCCATTCAACCCCACCAGGGACTGTTTTAGACCTGGGACACCAGGTGGGTGCAATTAGTTATCAGGAAGAACAGAAAACCATAAGGCTCCGGACCTCGTAGTGTAAGATTGGAATACGCCTGAGGTAGAGTATTAGATACTTGTTACATTCATAGAATCAAATGGATTTTATTTCTATGGTAACAGTATCTAGATGCAACTGTACCTGTTGAGTGTTCCCACCAAAGTTTTAATTGCATTGCCCCGTGTGTCTTTAACCTCCTGAAGGACACAGATGTCACAGCGAGACACAATCTGTGGACAATCAACAAACCGGGTCAGAACAAGAATGTCTAACAATCATGGAAAGATACCTGGATGATGATGATGATTATTATTATAATAAATAGTAATAATAATACATGTAATTGAGACTGATTTACCCAACAGTATGCAACTATAGTTAAAATGTTTAAGTTTAGTTCCCTCCTTGGCCACTCGTCAAGAAAAGCTACTGTATGATTGTGAAAAGACGAGGCAGTCTCACCCTGGTCAGAGTGTGCATCACCCTGAAGTTGGCAGATTTGGCGTCGTCAAAGTTCTGGACATTGAAGGCACAGATCTTGAAGGCTGAACATGGCCCAAAAATACCAAGGAGAAGGAGGAGGAGAGGAGAGTGGCAACTCATGACTGAGCTGCTTGCTATGAATGGAAAAAACAGATGTGAGATTACTGGTCATGCACATATTCATTGTTCCTTTTGTTTTTACTACACTGAACAATACACTATACAGTGCATTCGGAAAGTGTTCAGACCCCTTCCCTTTTCCACATTGTTACATTACAGCCTTATTCCAAAAAAAAGGATGATGCCCCCCCCAATCTACACACAATACCCCATAATGACAAAGCGAAAACGGGTTTAGACATTTTTGCAAATGTATTAAAAATGACAAATACCTTATTTACATAAGTATTCAGACCCTTTGCTATGAGACTCCAAATTGAGCTCAAGTGCATCCTGTTTCCATTGATCATCCTTGAGATGATTCTACAACTTTATTGGAGTCCACCTATGGTAAATTCAATTGATTGGACATAATTTGGAAAGGCACACCTGTCTAGATAAGGTCCCACAGTTGACAGTGCATGTCAGACCAAAAACCAAGCCATGAGGTTGAAGGAATTGTCCATAGATCTCCGAGACAGGATTGTGTCGAGGCACAGATCTGGGGAAGGGTACCAAAACATTTCTGCAAGAACACAGTGGCCTCCATCATTCTTAAATGGAAGAAGTATGGAACCACCAAGACTCTTCCTAGAGCTGGCCGCACGCCTAAACTGAGCAATCGGGGCAGAAGGGCCTTGGTCAGGGAGGTGACCAAGAACCCGATGGTCACTCTGACAGAGCTCCAGAGTTCCTCTGTGGAGATGGGAGAACCTTCCAGAAGGACAACCATCTCTGCAGCACTCCACCAATCAGGCCTTTATGGTAGAGTGGCCAGATGGAAGCCACTCCTCAGTAAAAAGGCACATGACAGCCCGCTTGGAGTTTGCCAAAAGGCACCTAAAGACTCTCAAGACCATGAGAAACAAGATTCTCTGTTCTGATGAAACCAAGATTGAACTCTTTGGCCTGAACGCCAAGCGTCACATCTGGAGGAAACCTGACACCATCCCTACGGTGAAGCATGGTGGTGGCAGCATCATGCTGTGGGGATGTTTTTCAGCGGCAGGGACTGGGAGACTTGTCAGGATCGAGGCAAAGATGAACGGCGCAAAGTACAGAGAGATCCTTGATGAAAACCTGCTCCAGAGCACTCAGGACCTCAGGCTGGGGCGAAGGTTCACCTTCCAACAGGACAACGACCCTAAGCACAAAGCCAAGACAACGCAGGAGTGGCTTTGGAACAAGTCTCAATGTCCTTGAGTGGCCCAGCCAGAGCCCGGACTTGAACCCGATCAAACATCTCTGGAGAGACCTGAAAATATCTGTGAAGCAACACTCCCCATCCAACCCGACAGAGAAAATAATGGGAGAATTTCCCAAATACAGGTGAGGGGAAAAAAACAGTGCATTCGGATAGGATGACCCATCAGTAGGGGGAAGCACAGAGACCGTGAGGGATGACTGCTCTAAGATTTCCCTCATTAAAATGCAAATCAATTTATAACATTTTTGACATGCGTTTTTTTTGGATTTTTTGTTTTGTTATTCTGTCTCTCACTTTTCAAATAAACTTACCATTAAAATTATAGACTGATCATGTCTTTGTCAGTGGGCAAACGTACAAAATCAGCAGGGGATCAAATACTTTTTTCCCCTCACTGTAAGATTTCAGATTTCAGTCTTCAATAGCTCTTACACAAAGTGTTCCATGACTCTGACAATTATATATTTTGAATCAGTCGCGGATGGACAAAAATCCACAGCTTTCATTTTAAATAAAAAAAGACATTTCTATCTTCAATAGCCATAACACCAGGGTTTCCCAAACTCAGTCCTTGGGACCCCAAGGGGTGAACATTTGGGTTTTTGCCCTAGCACTACACAGCGGATTCGAATAATAAACGAATCAGGCTTTGACCATTTTAATCAGCTGTGTAATGTTAAGGCAAAAACCAAAATGTGCACCCTTTGGGGTCCTGTGGGTCGAGTTTGGGAATCGCTGCTTTACACAAAGCATGCCATGACTATGAAAATTATGTATTCTGAATCAGGGGAGGAGGGACAAAAATGTTCATAGCAAGAGCTATTGAAGATTGTTTTTTTGGGGGGGGGGGGGGGGGGGGGGGGGGGGCTTTCAATCTAAATCATAGTCATGGAACACTTTGTGTAAAAGCTATTGAAGATTGAAATCTGAAATCTTATTATAAAAAAGTGGATTTTTCTCCATCCACCCGATTCAGAATATACATTTTACATTTTAGTAATTTAGCAGACACTCTTATCCAGAGCAACTTACAGTTAGTGAGTGCATACATTTTTCATACTGGCCCCCCGTGGGAATCGAACCCACAACCCTGGCGTTGCAAGCGCCATGCTCTACCAACTGAGCTACAGGAGGCCCATCTTCATAGTCATGGCATGCTTGGTTCAATAGCTATTGACGAGAGAAAACCAAATATCCAATATAAAACGAATTGTACCTTGGTACTGCTGGTATAATTTCGCGGCAGGTAGCTTAGTGGGTAAGAGCGTTGTGCCAGTAACCGAAAGGTCGCTGGTTCTAATCCCCGAGCCGACCAGGTGAAAAATCTGTCGATGTGCCCTTGAGCAAGGCACTTAACCCTAAATTGCTCCTGTAAGTCGCTCTGGATAAGAGCGTCTGCTAAATGACCTATTTATTTATAATTCCACTCCAGGGCCCGGTTTCCCATAGCAATGGTATTTAGGCTTACCAATGCTCCGCCATATCCTTGTTGCTAAAATTCCAATAGTTCGCCTAATTTCAGTTTGTTGACAAAACTAGCAATGTAGAGTGTGGAGAATCATTGTACCATCTAAACCGCTGTGAAATATATTTTCAATAACCAAAAATATTGTATTTTCAACTGGTGCACAAAAAAACGTAACGAGAAGCATAGAAATAGCGCACAAGGCATATCTATTGCGTCTTAGACTTGCGTTAAATGAAAATTACATCTAACTAATATTTCTAGGTGAATTTGTCGGGGCACAAAAAGTTTCAAATTGCAGCTTTAACATTAGAATTATTCACAATACTGATGATGGATCAGCTCCTAAAAATTATGGAAAATTATGAAACACAGAAGAAAGATACATAAAATATCTATATTTTTTCTTGGTACATTTTTGGGGGAAGCCTGGCTTCCCTTGGCCCCCATGAATATACGCCACTGCTCCTATAAAGATATCACCTATGGCTGCACGTATTTGGCACATCATTGCGCAAATTAGGTTACACATCATGAAATATATTGAGACAAATTACAGACAAGTAGCATACAAGTATCAAAATAGAACTCAATTGATTGAACCTGTAATGTATTTCAATATGATTGAAATAGGCCTATAGACTACTGTAGGCTATTTATATTTTAATGCAGTCATCTCGGTTTTAATTTGAAGCATATTGTGAGGCGGGTGGGCAAAAAAGAATCTAATGACGCACTTTGCTGTTCTTCGAGTGGTCTTAGGCAGGCGTCATGTGCAACGTTAATAGAGATGGTTTTGGGAAACAGCTCTGAGATTTAAAGATGCTCCTACGAAGGATCTAACGATGAACTTAGAATTAAGATGTTTTGGGGAAACCGGGCCCAGGCTGTTTTGTACGGTTGGATTCATCAAACTAGAGTCCCACTGTGATCTATGTTCCAAGATGGGGGAGGGGGGCTCTAGAAATGAGGAAAAGTCCAGATGAAGTGTTTACCAAATAAAATAAACACACCCAACATGACCCTGCTTAAAGTTAGATATAAGTCTGAGAATTCAAGAATTGTCTCTAAACATTCACACCTGAGGAAAAGTGATATATATACTGCAGCAGACTCAAAAAGAGTCATTTCCTCCATGCGAGTATGTAGGCTACAGCAAAGGCATTGAAGCAGAATTACATTTAGAAGCTTTTGGTGAGCAAGGTGAAGATACAATATTTGAACAGAAAGTGAATATCATTAGGCTACCTTGTTTGAAGAGAATTTGGTCAATTCCAAGTACACAGGTGTTGAATTAGGCTAATCTTTAAATAACTTCACAAAACTCCCGTCTGGCTGCCACTGTCTGTAGGTCAGGTATCAGTTTTCCCCACACCTTTAACACATCTTCCTGTCAGGTGATGTCCCGACCTGGAATCAACCAACCTGTATGAGTCAACGGCATTTTTATATATATGTCTCTAAGGGGCAGTAGAGAGCATGACTATGACTGTGCTACCGATTATTGGTTACACAGTCTGACACAATGCACTCCACAAATATGGAAAGTTTCCACTCAAGCCAGAATGTTGAATTCAATTATATTTGAACGTACTCTACCGGTTGTCTGTGCGGTTGGTACTTGTGTGGATCTAAATTAGATACAATATATCTGAAGTAAAGTATTATTTACCCGAATTTTTAGAGCGCCGGTAGGTATATGGTTTTGTCAGCTTGTATTTTCAATCTCCTGATGCATTCGCATGTGATGCACACTATGTAAACAATCGCCTAATGTAACAATCGCCTAAACCTTGCTTTTTGCAATCTTACTGCACATCACCCGATAATATAATAGCTCATCTGTCGTTCGGTTGGCTATTGTTTATATGTTGTGCAAGTGTTTACTTTGCATGCATCAGTAGATTGAAAATACAAACCAGAAATACAAACCGCCTGCACCATATACAGACCAGCGTTCTGAAAGTCGGGTTAATAACACTTTACTGTAGATATTGTGTCTCAAATTTCCACTCACATAAGGATGAAATCAGTGGACAACAGGTAAAGTTCAAATTACGTTTATTCAACATTCTAACTTGTAAAGGGACTGTTTGGAATTTGTGACCCTATATGTTAGAGAAGCGTGAGGAAGGAGACTTCCACAGGGGCAGAGATGTTAGAGAAGCGTGAGGAAGGAGAATTCCACAGGGGCAGAGATGTTAGAGAAGCGTGAGGAAGGAGAATTCCACAGGGGCAGAGATGTTAGAGAAGCGTGAGGAAGGAGACTTCCACAGGGGCAGAGATGTTAGAGAAGCGTGAGGAAGGAGACTTCCACAGGGGCAGAGATGTTAGAGAAGCGTGAGGAAGGAGACTTCCACAGGGGCAGAGATGTTAGAGAAGCGTGAGGAAGGAGAATTCCACAGGGGCAGAGATGTTAGAGAAGCGTGAGGAAGGAGACTTCCACAGGGGCAGAGATGTTAGAGAAGCGTGAGGAAGGAGACTTCCACAGGGGCAGAGATGTTAGAGAAGCGTGAGGAAGGAGACTTCCACAGGGGCAGAGATGTTAGAGAAGCGTGAGGAAGGAGACTTCCACAGGGGCAGAGATGTTAGAGAAGCGTGAGGAAGGAGATTTCCACAGGGGCAGAGTGAGCAAACTACACATATGAGTCAGTCATGGCCACTTCTCAAAATCTTTAAATAAAAAATATAAACATGTAATTCTTATGTGACAGCTTTACAAATTCTCAAATAATGCTTCTTACATAAACACATTGTTTCATGTGGGCGATCAGTTAATTTGGGACTTTTAGCCAAACTCACAATTAACACCAATACAAATAATTTATATTTTTTATTTAAAGATATTTGAGAAGTGGCCATGACAGCAATCCACCAGACTGTCTAGTAAATCTCAAAAACTCTTAAATTGTTCTACTGAGAAAATAAAAAAATTATCCTCAGTGGAAAGCAATCTGAAAGTGATATCAACTATGCAATGAAAATGTAATAGTCTTATCAATGCTTTGTAGAAGGCACACTCATATTGGTAGAACATTTGCACTTTTTCTCAACCAGATTTCAAGCATTGCAGTTAATGAATCAATGTTTATCAAGCATCCCACCCAAACATTCAACTGTCTGCAATGTTATGTTTTCAAGTGTGATTATGTCTCTCTGTGCACGTTCCTCTGCCCAGGCATTGCTGACACAGGAGGAAAGTTTGGCATGGGCCCTAAAATCCTGAAAAGGTTCTACAGCTGTACCATTGTGAGCATATTGACTGGCTGCATCACTGCTTGGTATGACAATAGCACCGCCCTCGATCGCATGGCGCTACAGAGGATTATACGGACAGCCCAGTACTTTACTGGGGCCGAGCTCCCTGCCACCAGGACCTCTATATCAGGACAGCCCAGTACTTTACTGGGGCCGAGCTCCCTGTCATCCAGGACCTCTATATCAGGTGGTGTGAAAAGAAGGCCCGGAAAATCGTCAAAGACCCCAACCACCCAAGCCATATAATATTTTCTGTGCTGCCGCACGGCAAGAGGTACCGGTGCATCAAGTCTGACACCAACAGGCTCTTTAACAGCTTCTATTCCCAAGCAATACGACTGATAAATAGCTAACAAAATAGCTACACGGACCGAGTTTACCTTTTATCGTTATTGAACTTTTATTTCAATATTTGCACTGTCTCTATGCACACTCATAAGGCCCTACACACTTACACACACTGTCACTCCATCATTTGCTCACTCACACATAATATACACATACATTTTATACTGACTCTACACACCCGCACACCATCCTGTTGCCTAGTCCCCTTACCCCTATACATATCTACCTCCATCACTGCAGTATCCCTGCACATGTACATTTGAAATTGTAACTGACTTTTAAAATATTTTCTGTTCTTACTTACTTTGTGTATTTCTTATTCTTCGTGTTTTTTTTCTAGTAATACATTTTTATTGATTATGGCATTGTTGCGTTTTGAGTTCGCAAGAAAGGCGCTGTACTTGTGCATGTGACATTAAAACTTGAAACATGCCTGATCTTACAACGCCTGGATAGGTATTTTATGTATGAGCTAACCATGCATGTCATATGTTCTAGCAATCAGTTGATGATGTGGCACGCCACCATTGGTTGAAGCGTGCAACGTCTGAGCAGGGGATGCGACCTCTGATAGATCCACGACAGATAGAACATCTTTGGATCCATCCAGGATGATGACAGTGCACGATAATGACGCTTCGCTCCAGACCCGACTAGTGATGGGCATTCCGAGTCTTTGCGGTGAGCAGGCTCATTTGGCTCCTAAATGTGTATATATTTTTATTTTATTTAACCTTTATTTAACTAGAAATCGACCTAGAACCATGGAAAAAAAATGCAAATATCCAATGTAAAGCCCAAAAGGTAGACGATCATTATGTCAGATCGTGAAATGCGCGTTCAAATAAATGTGTACCTGTCCAAATTATTAGATGGTCTGCAAAAAAATCAACTTTGTTTATTCACTGACAAAATCAACATTGACCAGATTGATGCGCTCTCCGCACTATTTATTGTTTCTGCAGTGAGGATTCACCCTCTTTAGATAATTATTTTGTAATTTATCTGCAGAAAAACGTTGTTTTGAGCTCAAAAAGCAGTAGTGGCAGCAGAGATACTTTTGAGGAGATGAGAAACTCAATTGCAATCATATTAACGCCCATTGTGTACATTGCCCATGCGTCGTGATTCTGGGACAAGGAGAGCTGTCCTTCAGGGAGTGAATTTGAGTCAATTAGGCGCTAGCTCAAAAACCCAACATTAGCATGAATTTCGTCAACATGAAGTACAACATTAAATATTTTCCGAGGTGTTAGATAATTAACTTGTTCTCTGTAATATCGTATAGCTTTGGAATTGTGACATTACGTACTTTAGAGGAAAATAAGCAGGTTTCTCGACGTATACCCTGTATTAAAAAAGGTATTGTGTTGTGATTAGTTTAGCATCTACGTGACGCCGCATGATAACGTGAACGTGATTGGTCGACCGTCGATAGCTGCAGTTTATTAGAGCCCGACGGTGGAGGTGTCATATTTACATTTACGTCATTTAGCAGACACTCTTATCCAGAGCGACTTATAAATTGGTGCGTTCACCTTATGATAGCCAGTGGGACAACCCCTTTACATTTAAAAAATATATATTTTTCAAAAAATTTTATTCTTAATTTTTAGAGTATATTTTACATTTTCATTTGTTTTATATATATATTTGTTGTATTTTTATTTTTATTTTTCCCTATAATTTTTTGTCTTTCTACTATTTTTTAAAAATATTTATAATTTTATCCTCGTATTTTTATTTATTGTATTATTATTATTATTATTATTATTATTATTATTATTATTATTATTATTATTATTATTATTATTATTATGTGGGGGTGGGGGGGGGGGGGGTAGAAGGATTACTTTTATACTATCCCAGGTATTCCTTAAAGAGGTAGGGTTTCAAGTGTCTCCGGAAGTTGGTCAGTGTCCTGGCAGCGAACAGTTTTGACTGGGCTGAGCGGGAACTGTGCTTCCGCAGAGGTAGGGGGACCAGCAGGCCAGAGGTGGAAGAACGCAATGCCCTCGTTTGGGTGTAGGGACTGATCAGAGCCTGAAGGTAAGGAGGTGCCGTTCCCCTCACAGCTCCGTAGGCAAGCACCATGGTCTTGTAGCAGTTGCGAGCTTCAACTGGAAGCCAGTGGAGTGAGCGGAGGAGCCATGTGACGTGAGAGAACTTGGGAAGGTTGAACACCAGAAGGGCTGCAGCGTTCTGGCTGAGTTGTAGGGGTTTAATGACACAGGCAGGGAGCCCAGCCAACAGCGAGTTGCAATAATCCAGACGGGAGATGACAAGTGCCTGGATTAGGACCTGTGCCGCTTCCTGTGTAAGGTAGGGTCATACTCTGCGAATGTTGTAGAGCATTAACCTACAGGATCGGGTCACCGCTTTGATGTTAGCAGAGAACGACAGGGTGTTGTCCAGGGTCACGGCAAGGTTCTTTGCACTCTGGGAGGAGGACACAACGGAGTTGTCAACCGTGATGGCAAGATCATGGAGCGGGCAGTCCTTCCCTGGGAGCTGCTCGCAGCTCCGTCTTGCCGAGGTTCAGCATGAGGTGGTGATCCGACATCCACACTGATATGTCTGCCAGACATGCAGAGATGCGATTCGCCACCTGGTTATCAGAAGGGGGAAAGGAGAAGATTAATTGTGTGTCGTCTGCGTAGCAATGATAGGAGAGACCATGTGAGGATATGACAGAGCCAAGTGACTTGGTGTATAGATAGAATAGGAGAGGGCCTAGAACTGAGCCCTGGGGGACACCAGTGGTGAGAGCACGTGGCGCGGAGACAGATTCTCGCCACGCCACCTGGTAGGAGTGACCTGTCAGGTAGGATGCAATCCAAGAGTGAGCTGCGCCGGAGATGCCCAACTCGGAAAGGGTGGAGAGGAGGATCTGATGGTTCACAGTATCAAAGGCAGCAGATAGGTCTAGAAGGATAAGAGCAGAGGAGAGAGAGTTAGCTTTAGCAGTGCGGAGAGCCTCCGTGACACAGAGAAGAGCAGTCTCAGTTGAATGACCAGTCTTGAAACCTGACTGGTTTGGAACAAGAAGGTCATTCTGAGAGAGATAGCAGTAGAGTTGGCTATAGACGGCACGCTCAAGAGTTTTGGAGAGAAAAGAAAGAAGGGATACTGGTCTGTAGTTGTTGACATTGGAGGGATCGAGTGTAGGTTTTTTGAGAAGGGGTGCAACTCTCGCTTTCTTGAAGATGGAAGGGACATAGCCAGCGGACAAGGATGAGTTGATGAGCGAGGTGAGGTAAGGGAGAAGGTCTCCGGAAATGGTCTGGAGAAAAGAGGAGGGGATAGGGTCAAGCGGGCAGGTTGTTGGGCGGTCGGCCGTCACAAGTCGCAAGATTTCATCTGGAGAGAGAGGGGAGAAAGAAGGCAAAGCATAGGGTAGGGCAGTGTGAGCAGGACCAGCGGTGTCATTTGACCTAATAAATGAGGATTGGATGTCGTCAACCTTCTTTTGAAAATGGTTGACGAAGTCATCCACAGAGAGAGGGGAGGGAGGGGGAGGAGGATCCAGCAGGGAGGAGAAGGTGGCAAAGAGCCTCCTAGGGCTAGAGGCAGAGGCCTGAAACCTAGAGTGGTAGGAAGTGGCTTCAGCAGCAGAAACGGAGGAAGAGAATGTAGAGAGGAGGGAGTGGAAAGATGAGAGGTCTGCAGGGAGTCTAGTTTTCCTCCATTTCCGCTCGGCTGCCCGGAGCCCTGTTCTCTGAGCTCGCAATGAATCGTCAAGCCATGGAGCAGGAGGGGAGGACCGAGCCGGCCGGGAGGATAGGGGACATAGAGAGTCAAAAGATTCAGAGAGGGAGGAGAGGAGGGCTGAGGTGGCAGAATCAGGAGATCGGAGGGAGAAGGATCCAGCAGAGGGAAGAGATGATATGATGGAAGAGGAGAGAGTAGCGGGAGAGAGAGAGCGAAGATTGCGACGGTTAAAGTCACCCAGAACTGTGAGGGGTGAGCCATCCTCAGGAAAGGAACTTATCAAGGCGTCAAGCTCATTGATGAACTCTCCAAGGGAACCTGGAGGGCGGTAATTGATAAGGATGTTAAGCTTGAATGGGTTAGTGACTGTGACAGTATGGAATTCAAATGAGGAGATAGACATATTCTGTAAAAGTCCAAGTCCATATTATGGCAAGAACAGCTAAAATAAGCAAAGAGAAACAACAGTCCATCATTACTTTAAGACATGAAGGTCAGTCAATACGGAACATTTCAAGAACTTTGAACGTTTCTTCAAGTGCAGTCGCAAAACCATCAAGCACTATGATGAAACTGTCTCTCATGAGGACCTTCACAGGAATGGAAGAGCTAGAGTTACATCTGCTGCAGAGGATAAGTTCATCAGAGCTACCAGTCTCAGAAATTGCAGCCCAAATAAATGCTTCACAGAGTTCAAGTCACAGACACATCTCAACATCCACTGTTCAGAGGGGACTGTGTGAATCAGTCCTTCGTGGTTGAATTGCTGCAAAGAAACCACTACTAAAGGACACCAATAAGAAGAAGAGACTTGCTTGGGCTAAGAAACACAAGCAATGGACAATAGATTGGTGGAAATGTGTCCTTTGGTCTGGAGTCCAAATTGGAGATTTGTAGCTTTCTGAAACGCGGTGTTGGTGAACGGATGATCTCCGCATGTGTATTTCCCACCGTAAAGCATGGAGGAGGAGGTGTTATGGTGTGGGGGTGCTTTAACCAGCATGGCTACCACAGCATTCTGCAGCGATACACCATCCCATCTGGTTTGGGCTTAGTGGGACTATCATTTATTTTCAACAGGACAATGACCCACACACCTCCAGGCTGTGTAAGGGCTGTTTTACCAAGAAGGAGAGTGATTGAGTGCTGCATCAGATGACCTGGCCTCCACAATCACCCGACCTCAACCAAATTGAGATGGTTTGGGATGAGTCGAACCGCAGAGTGAAGGAAAAGCAGCCAACAAGTGCTCAGCATATGTGGGAACTCCTTCAAGACTGTTGGAAAAGCGTTCCAGGTGAAGCCGGTTGAGAGAATGCCAAGAGTGTGCAAAGCTGTCATCAAGGCAAAGGGTGGCTATTTGATTAGCTGTTCAGCAGTCTTATGACTTGGGGGTAGAAGCTGTTAAGAAGCCTTTTGGACTTAGACTTGGCGCTCTGGTACCACTTGCCATGTGGTAGCAGAGAGAACAGTCTATGACTAGGGTGGCTAGAGTCTTTGGCAATTTTTAGGGCCTTCTCTGACACTGCCTGATATAGAGGTCTTGGATGGCAGGAAGCTTGGCCCTCTGTATTGCCTTGCGGTCGGAGGCCGAGCAGTTGCCATACCAGGCGGTGATGCAACCAGTCAGGATGCTTTCGGTGGTGCAGCTGTTTAACTTTTTGAGGATCTGAGGGCCCATGCCAAATCTTTTCAGTCTCCTGAGGGGGAACAGACGTTGTCATGCCCTCTTCATGACTGTCTTGGTGTGTTTGGACCATGATAGTTTGTCTTGATCACGTTGAGGGAGATGTTGTTGTCCTGGCACCACACGGCCAGGTTTCTGACCTCCTCCCTATAGTCTGTCTCGTCATTGTCAGTGATCAGACCGACCACCGTTGTGTCGTCGGCAAACTTAATGATGGTGTTGGAGTCGTGCTTGGCCACGCAATCATGGGTGAACAGGGAGTACAAGAGGGGACTAAGCACGCACCCCTGAGGAGCCCCTGTGTTGAGGATCAGCGTGGCAGATGTGTTGTTGTCTACCCTTACCACCTGGGGGCGGCCCGTCAGGAAGTCCAAGATCCAGTTGCAGAGGGAGGTGTTCAGTCCCAAGGTCCTTAGCTTAGGGATGAGCTTTGAGGGCACTATGGTGTTGAACGCTGAGCTGTAGTCAATGAACAGCATTCTCACGTAGGTGTTCCTTTTGTCCAGGTGGGAAAGGGCAATGTGGAGTGCAATAGAGGGCATCATCTGTGGATCTGTTAGGGCGGTATGCGAATTGGAGAGGGTCTAGGGTTTCTGGGATGATGGTGTTGATGTGAACCATGACCAGCCTTTGAAAGTACTTCTCGGCTACAGACGTGAGTGCTATGGGTCGGTAGTCATTTAGGCAGGTAACCTTGGGGTTCTTGGGCACAGGGACTATGGAGGTCTGTGTGGAACATGTAGGTATTATAGACTCGGTCAGGGACAGGTTGAAAATGTCAGTGAAGACACTTGCCAGTTGGTCAGCACATGCTCTGCGTACACGTCCTGGTAATCCGTCTGGCCCTGCAGCCTTGTGAATGTTGACCTGTTTAAAGGTCATACTCACATCGGCTACAGAGTGCATGATCACACAGTCGTCCAGAACAGCTGGTGCTCTCATGCATGCTTCAGTGTTGATTGCCTCGATGCCCACATAGAAGTCATTTAGCTCGTATGGTAGGCTCGTGTCTCTGGGCAGCTCGCAGCTGGGCTTCCCTTTGTAGTCCGTAATAGTTTGCAAGCGTCGGAGCCGGTGTAGTAGGATTCAATCATAGTCCTGTATTGATGCTTTGCCTGTTTGATGGTCCGTCGGCGGGCATAGCGGGATTTCTTATAAGCTTCCGGGTCAGAGTCCCGCTACTTGAAAGCGGCAGCTCCAGCCTTTAGCTCAGTGCGGATGTTGCCTGTAATCCATGGCTTCTGGTTGGGGTATGTACGTACGTTCACTGTGGGGATGACGTCATCGATGCACTTATTGATGAAGCCGGTGACTGACGTGGTATACTCCTCAATGCCATCGGATGAATCCCGGAACATATTCTTGTCTGTGCTAGCAAAACAGTCCTGTAGCTTAGCATCTGCGTCATCTGACCACTTCCGTATTGAGTGAGTCACTGGTACTTCCTGCTTTAGTTTTTGCTTGAAAGCAGGAATCAGGAGGATAGAATTATGGTCAAATTTGCCAAATGGAGGGCAAAAGAGAGCTTTGCATGCGTCTCTGTGTGTGGAGTAAAGGTGGTCTAGAGTTGTTTTTCCTCTGGTTGCACATGTGACATGCTGGTAGAAATGAGGTAAAACGGATTTAAGTTTCCCTGCATTAAAGTCCCCGGCCATTAGGAGCGCTGCCTCTGGATGAGCATTTTCTTGTTAGCTTATGGCCTTATACAGCTCGTTGAGTGTGGTCTTAGTGCCAGCATCGGTTTGTGGTGGTAAATAGACAAAAAATATACAGTGGGGGAAAAAAGTATTTAGTCAGCCACCAATTGTGCAAGTTCTCCCACTTAAAAAGATGAGAGAGTCCTGTAATTTCCATCATAGGTACAAGTCAACTATGACAGACAAATTGAGAAAAAATAATCCAGAAAATCACATTGTAGGATTTTTAATGAATTTATTTGCAAATTATGGTGGAAAATAAGTATTTGGTCACCTACATACAAGCAAGATTTCTGGCTCTCACAGACCTGTAACTTCTTCTTTAAGAGGCTCCTCTGTCCTCCACTCGTTACCTGTATTAATGGCACCTGTTTGAACTTGTTATCAGTATAAAAGACACCTGTCCACAACCGCAAACAGTCACACTCCAAACTCCACTATGGCCAAGACCAAAGAGCTGTCAAAGGACACCAGAAACAAAATTGTAGACCTAAACCAGGCTGGGAAGACTGAATCTGCAATAGGTGAGCAGCTTGGTTTGAAGAAATCAACTGTGGGAGCAATTATTAGGAAATGGAAGACATACAAGACCACTGATAATCTCCCTCGATCTGGGTCTCCACGCAAGATCTCACCCCGTGGGGTCAAAATGATTACAAGAACGGTGAGCAAAAATCCCAGAACCACACGGGGGGACCTAGTGAATGACCTGCAGAGAGCTGGGACCAAAGTAACAAAGCCTACCATCAGTAACACACTACGCTGCCAGGGACTCAAATCCTGCAGTGCCAGACGTGTCCCCCTGCTTAAGCCAGTACATGTCCAGGCCCGTCTGAAGTTTGCTAGAGTGCATTTGGATGATCCAGAAGAGGATTGGGAGAATGTCATATGGTCAGATGAAACCAAAATATAACTTTTTGGTAAAAACTCAACTCGTCGTGTTTGGAGGACAAAGAATGCTGAGTTGCATCCAAAGAACACCATACCTACTGTGAAGCATGGGGGTGGAAACATCATGCTTTGGGGCTGTTTTTCTGCAAAGGGACCAGGACGACTGATCCGTGTAAAGGAAAGAATGAATGGGGCCATGTATCGTGAGATTTTGAGTGAAAACCTCCTTCCATCAGCAAGGGCATTGAAGATGAAACGTGGCTGGGTCTTTCAGCATGACAATGATCCCAAACACACCGCCCGGGCAACGAAGGAGTGGCTTCATAAGAAGCATTTCAAGGTCCTGGAGTGGCCTAGCCAGTCTCCAGATCTCAACCCCATAGAAATCTTTGGAGGGAGTTGAAAGTCCGTGTTGCCCAGCGACAGCCCCAAAACATCACTGCTCTAGAGGAGATCTGCATGGAGGAATGGGCCAAAATACCAGCAACAGTGTGTGAAAACCTTGTGAAGACTTACAGAAAACGTTTGACCTGTGTCATTGCCAACAAAGGGTATATAACAAAGTATTGAGAAATGTTTGTTATTGACCAAATACTTATTTTCCACCATAATTTGCAAATAAATTCATAAAAAATCCTACGTGAATTTCTGGAATTTGTTTTCTCATTTTGTCTGTCATAGTTGACGTGTACCTATGATGAAAATTACAGGCCTCTCTCATCTTTTTAGTGGGAGAACTTGCACAATTGGTGGCTGACTAAATACTTTTTTCCCCCACTGTAGATTAAAACTCTCTTGGTAAATAGTGTGGTCTACAGCTTATCATGAGATACTCTACGTCAGGCGAGCAAAACCTTGAGTGCTGTGTTTCGTGTAGGCTTACCCTGGCCTGATAACCATATACATCTCTCTTGGACAAGGTGACTTATCAATATATTTGGCTCTATTTACTCTCAGATTCGAAAATGCTAGTTAGCATCAAAGCAGACATAATGCAAGACTACAAATCCCTGCAAGCTCCTGCACATCATCTCAAGCTGACACCTTTGCGAAGATGTATTATGTCAATTTAAGACAGTTCAAAGAATTGTCAATTTAAAGAAATGTGGCCAATTTATTCATTACTAAATGTAGCTAACATTTGATAGTTAATCCAGAGATTCTTACCTTTGCCTCGATTCGGCAGTCTCGTTCAGATCATGGCATTTGTAGTTATTTTTGATAGCCAATTTAGCAGCTAATTAGCATTTCATTTTTGTGGGGTAAATACAGGCAAATATATTGATAAAAGTCACCTTGTCCTAGAGAATTTACACGGTTATCAAAACGTCACGCCAGGTTAAGCCTACACGAAACACAGCCCTTATTTTAAGTGTTTCTAAAATCCCCTATGGGAAAAATGAATGGTTGAAAAACGATTGGAACCATTTCATTGTTTGACAGCTGGTTTTTATGGGTATTATGACTCATAGTGTGGTACTCGATATGGCAACCAGAGTATGGTCAAGTGGGTGTGTTGAAAGGAGTGGGTGTATGGAAAGCAAATCAGCTAATTCAGCTTGGTCTCATAGACTAGACGTAATATAATAAATGTAAATCTGGGCCACTCAAATTAGTATGATATGTTACGTTTGGTATGGTTGCGTAAGACAGATGGTTACTTAAAGGAAAAATCCACCCAAACCACTCATTCCTATAATTTACAGTGGTACATAACAGTATGTGAGAACAATATTTTTTGTGAACAAATGTTTCATTTTGTCGTTATAATAAGGTTGGTAGCAACGTGAAAATCATTGTGGAAATATGTCGGCTACAAAACCCACAATGCAATGCTCTCTCTATCGGCTAGCTAGTTAGGTAGGTAGGCAGGTAGGTAGGTAAGTACAGTGGGAAAAAAAAGTATTTAGTCAGCCACCAATTGTGCAAGTTCTCCCACTTAAAAAGATGAGAGAGGCCTGTAATTTTCATCATAGGTACACGTCAACTATGACAGACAAATTGAGAATTTTTTTCTCCAGAAAATCACATTGTAGGATTTTTAATGAATTTATTTGCAAATTATGGTGGAAAATAAGTATTTGGTCACCTACAAACAAGCAAGATTTTTGGCTCTCACAGACCTGTAACTTCTTCTTTAAGAGGCTCCTCTGTCCTCCACTCGTTACCTGTATTAATGGCACCTGTTTGAACTTGTTATCAGTATAAAAGACACCTGTCCACAACCTCAAACAGTCACACTCCAAACTCCACTATGGCCAAGACCAAAGAGCTGTCAAAGGACACCAGAAACAAAATTGTAGACCTGCACCAGGCTGGGAAGACAATCTGCAATAGGTAAGCAGCTTGGTTTGAAGAAATCAACTGTGGGAGCAATTATTAGGAAATGGAAGACATACAAGACCACTGATAATCTCCCTCGATCTGGGGCTCCACGCAAGATCTCACCCCGTGAGGTCAAAATGATCACAAGAACGGTGAGCAAAAATCCCAGAACCACACGGGGGAACCTAGTGAATGACCTGCAGAGAGCTGGGACCAAAGTAACAAAGCCTACCATCAGTAACACACTACGCCGCCAGGGACTCAAATCCTGCAGTGCCAGACGTGTCCCCCTGCTTAAGCCAGTACATGTCCAGGCCCGTCTGAAGTTTGCTAGAGTGCATTTGGATGATCCAGAAGAGGATTGGGAGAATGTCAGATGAAACCAAAATATAACTTTTTGGTAAAAACTCAACTCGTCGTGTTTGGAGGACAAAGAATGCTGAGTTGCATCCAAAGAACACCATACCTACTGTGAAGCATGGGGGTGGAAACATCATGCTTTGGGGCTGTTTTTCTGCAAAGGGACCAGGACGACTGATCCGTGTAAAGGAAAGAATGAATGGGGCCATGTATCGTGAGATTTTGAGTGAAAACCTCCTTCCATCAGCAAGGGCATTGAAGATGAAACGTGGCTGGGTCTTTCAGCATGACAATGATCCCAAACACACCGCCCGGGCAACGAAGGAGTGGCTTCATAAGAAGCATTTCAAGGTCCTGGAGTGGCCTAGCCAGTCTCCAGATCTCAACCCCATAGAAATCTTTGGAGGGAGTTGAAAGTCCGTGTTGCCCAGCGACAGCCCCAAAACATCACTGCTCTAGAGGAGATCTGCATGGAGGAATGGGCCAAAATACCAGCAACAGTGTGTGAAAACCTTGTGAAGACTTACAGAAAACGTTTGACCTGTGTCATTGCCAACAAAGGGTATATAACAAAGTATTGAGAAATGTTTGTTATTGACCAAATACTTATTTTCCACCATAATTTGCAAATAAATTCATAAAAAATCCTACGTGAATTTCTGGAATTTGTTTTCTCATTTTGTCTGTCATAGTTGACGTGTACCTATGATGAAAATTACAGGCCTCTCTCATCTTTTTAGTGGGAGAACTTGCACAATTGGTGGCTGACTAAATACTTTTTTCCCCCACTGTAGATTAAAACTCTCTTGGTAAATAGTGTGGTCTACAGCTTATCATGAGATACTCTACGTCAGGCGAGCAAAACCTTGAGTGCTGTGTTTCGTGTAGGCTTACCCTGGCCTGATAACCATATAAATCTCTCTTGGACAAGGTGACTTATCAATATATTTGGCTCTATTTACTCTCAGATTCGAAAATGCTAGTTAGCATCAAAGCAGACATAATGCAAGACTACAAATCCCTGCAAGCTCCTGCACATCATCTCAAGCTGACACCTTTGCGAAGATGTATTATGTCAATTTAAGACAGTTCAAAGAATTGTCAATTTAAAGAAATGTGGCCAATTTATTCATTACTAAATGTAGCTAACATTTGATAGTTAATCCAGAGATTCTTACCTTTGCCTCGATTCGGCAGTCTCGTTCAGATCATGGCATTTGTAGTTATTTTTGATAGCCAATTTAGCAGCTAATTAGCATTTCATTTTTGTGGGGTAAATACAGGCAAATATATTGATAAAAGTCACCTTGTCCTAGAGAATTTACACGGTTATCAAAACGTCACGCCAGGTTAAGCCTACACGAAACACAGCCCTTATTTTAAGTGTTTCTAAAATCCCCTATGGGAAAAATGAATGGTTGAAAAACGATTGGAACCATTTCATTGTTTGACAGCTGGTTTTTATGGGTATTATGACTCATAGTGTGGTACTCGATATGGCAACCAGAGTATGGTCAAGTGGGTGTGTTGAAAGGAGTGGGTGTATGGAAAGCAAATCAGCTAATTCAGCTTGGTCTCATAGACTAGACGTAATATAATAAATGTAAATCTGGGCCACTCAAATTAGTATGATATGTTACGTTTGGTATGGTTGCGTAAGACAGATGGTTACTTAAAGGAAAAATCCACCCAAACCACTCATTCCTATAATTTACAGTGGTACATAACAGTATGTGAGAACAATATTTTTTGTGAACAAATGTTTCATTTTGTCGTTATAATAAGGTTGGTAGCAACGTGAAAATCATTGTGGAAATATGTCGGCTACAAAACCCACAATGCAATGCTCTCTCTATCGGCTAGCTAGTTAGGTAGGTAGGCAGGTAGGTAGGTAAGTACAGTGGGAAAAAAAAGTATTTAGTCAGCCACCAATTGTGCAAGTTCTCCCACTTAAAAAGATGAGAGAGGCCTGTAATTTTCATCATAGGTACACGTCAACTATGACAGACAAATTGAGAATTTTTTTCTCCAGAAAATCACATTGTAGGATTTTTAATGAATTTATTTGCAAATTATGGTGGAAAATAAGTATTTGGTCACCTACAAACAAGCAAGATTTTTGGCTCTCACAGACCTGTAACTTCTTCTTTAAGAGGCTCCTCTGTCCTCCACTCGTTACCTGTATTAATGGCACCTGTTTGAACTTGTTATCAGTATAAAAGACACCTGTCCACAACCTCAAACAGTCACACTCCAAACTCCACTATGGCCAAGACCAAAGAGCTGTCAAAGGACACCAGAAACAAAATTGTAGACCTGCACCAGGCTGGGAAGACAATCTGCAATAGGTAAGCAGCTTGGTTTGAAGAAATCAACTGTGGGAGCAATTATTAGGAAATGGAAGACATACAAGACCACTGATAATCTCCCTCGATCTGGGGCTCCACGCAAGATCTCACCCCGTGAGGTCAAAATGATCACAAGAACGGTGAGCAAAAATCCCAGAACCACACGGGGGAACCTAGTGAATGACCTGCAGAGAGCTGGGACCAAAGTAACAAAGCCTACCATCAGTAACACACTACGCCGCCAGGGACTCAAATCCTGCAGTGCCAGACGTGTCCCCCTGCTTAAGCCAGTACATGTCCAGGCCCGTCTGAAGTTTGCTAGAGTGCATTTGGATGATCCAGAAGAGGATTGGGAGAATGTCAGATGAAACCAAAATATAACTTTTTGGTAAAAACTCAACTCGTCGTGTTTGGAGGACAAAGAATGCTGAGTTGCATCCAAAGAACACCATACCTACTGTGAAGCATGGGGGTGGAAACATCATGCTTTGGGGCTGTTTTTCTGCAAAGGGACCAGGACGACTGATCCGTGTAAAGGAAAGAATGAATGGGGCCATGTATCGTGAGATTTTGAGTGAAAACCTCCTTCCATCAGCAAGGGCATTGAAGATGAAACGTGGCTGGGTCTTTCAGCATGACAATGATCCCAAACACACCGCCCGGGCAACGAAGGAGTGGCTTCATAAGAAGCATTTCAAGGTCCTGGAGTGGCCTAGCCAGTCTCCAGATCTCAACCCCATAGAAAATCTTTGGAGGGAGTTGAAAGTCCGTGTTGCCCAGCGACAGCCCCAAAACATCACTGCTCTAGAGGAGATCTGCATGGAGGAATGGGCCAAAATACCAGCAACAGTGTGTGAAAACCTTGTGAAGACTTACAGAAAACGTTTGACCTGTGTCATTGCCAACAAAGGGTATATAACAAAGTATTGAGAAACGTTTGTTATTGACCAAATACTTATTTTCCACCATAATTTGCAAATAAATTCATTAAAAATCCTACAATGTGATTTTCTGGATTTTTTTTCCTCATTTTGTCTGTCATAGTTGACGTGTACCTATGATGAAAATTACAGGCCTCTCTCATCTTTTTAAGTGGGAGAACTTGCACAATTGGTGGCTGACTAAATACTTTTTTCCCCCACTGTAAGTAAGTAGCTAGCTAGCTAGCAAGCAAGCAAACGTAGCTACACACAATAATACCAAAGTCAATATCAGCATGTGAAGTAGCTAGTTAACTGTAAAATCGCCTAAACAAACTGCACTATCAATTTAGGAGTCTACAATCTCACCATGTTCAACCTGCAGATCGATGTACCTCACAGAGTGGAGTCTGACATTTGCAACGGCACCATGCAATAAACCCTGGACTGAAGAGGCAGACAAATAGGATACATGTGTTAGACCCTCTGTATAACGCAAATGTCTAGCAACTCAAAGGTTGTGAGTTCAAATCTCAACATGGACAACCGTAACATTTTAGCTAATTAGCAACTTTTCAACTACTTACAACTTTTTTGCTACTTCGCAACTACTTAACATGTTAGCTAACCCTTACCCTAACCTTAACCCTTTTAGCTAAACCTTCTCCTAACTTTAACCCTTTAACCGAACTCCTAAACTTAACCCTAAGCACACACATACATACAACGCATGAAGCAACAGTACACCCATCATAAATACTTTTAATAAAAAGTAATTAATCATCAGTTTTATAACTGAAAATGTACAATTATTTGTGTAAAACTAATAGTGAAATACGACTCGGACGCATTGCAGATCGCTTTCCACACGCCCACTACTTTCCTTTCAACACACGCTCCATCTTCTCCCACTGTCGGCCACTGGGATTCCTCTCATCACCATATATTTGGTAGTGAGCTGAAACCCCAACCGGAAACTTCACATTTATACATCTGGTGAAATGTCTGGCTCATTGTTATATCTGTGGTTATATCTTCCTCCATTTATTGCCCAATGGGATTCCTATCTCCTCCTTTCTCCAATATCTCAGGTAGCAGTATTGAAAGTAGAGAATATTATGAATAAACATGGTATGGGGGATTGATTTACACAGGCCACAGGAAACATCTGGTGAAGGGGAAGAACGTGAGGAAATTGAGTGACGAGAGTGAGGATGAATTAGATGTGGTGGCAGGTGCAGTGACTGTTGAGAAGAAATTGATTGTAGCTCAGTTGGTAGAGCATGGTGCTTGCAATGCCAGGGTTGTGGGTTCCATTCCCACGGGGGACCAGTGTAAGTCGCTCTGAATAAGAGCGTCTGCTAAATGACTAAAATGTAGAGGGAAACAGTGTGGCGAGGAAAATTGGCATCAAGTGTGCAAAGCTGTCATCAAGGCCAAGGGTGGCTATTTGAAGAATCTCAAATATATTTTGATTTGTTTAACACTTTTTTGGTTACTACATGATTCCATGTGTTATTTCATAGTTTTGATGTCTTCACTATTATTCTACAATGTAAAAAATAGTAAAAATAAAGAAAAACCCTTGAATGAGTAGATGTGTCCAACCTTTTGACTGGTAGTGTACCAGTCAAAGGTTTGGACACCTATTCAATCTGTCCGGTATGATGAGTCCAAATTTGAGATTTTTGGTTCCAACTGCTGTGTCTTTGTGAGACGCAGAGTAGGTGAACGGATGATCTCCGCATGTGTGGTTCCCACCGTGAAGCATGGAGGAGGAGGTGCTATGGTGGGGGGGGGGGGGGGGGTGCTTTGCTGGTGAGACCATCTGTGATTTATTTAGAATTCAAGGCACACTTAACCAGCATGGCTACTACAGCATTCTGCAGCAATACGCCATCGCATCTGGTTTGACTATCATTTATTTTTCAACAGGACATTGACCCAACACACCTCCAGGCTGTGTAAGGGATATTTGACCAAGAAGGAGAGTGATGGAGTGCTACATCAGATGACCTGGCCTACACAATCCCCCGACCTCAACCCAATTGAGATGTTTTGGGATGAGTTGGACCGCAGAGTGAAGGAAAAGCAGCCAACAAGTGCTCAGCATATGTGGGAAGCATTCCAGGTGAAGCTGGTTGAGAGAATGCCAAGAATGTGCAAAGCTGTCATCAAGGCAAAGGGTGGCTACTTTGAATATAAAATATATTTTGATTTGTTTAACACTTTTCTGGTTACTACATGATTCCATATGTGTTATTTAATAGTTTTGATGTCTTCACTATTGTTCTACAATGTAAAAATAAAGAAAAACCCTTGAATGAGTAGGTGTGTCAACTTTTTTGACTGGTAAAAAAAGAAACGTCCCTTTTTCAGGACCCTGTATTTCAAAGATAATTCGTAAAAATCCAAATAACTTCACAGATCTTCATGTTAAAAGGTTTAAACACTGTTTCCCATGCTTGTTCAATGAACCATATACAATTAATGAACATGCACCTGTGGAATGGTCGTTAAGACATTAATAGCTTACAGACGGAAGGCAATTAAGGTCACAGTTATGAAAACTTAGGACACTAAAGAGGCCTTTCCACTGACTCTGAAAAACACCAAAAGAAAGATGCTCATCTGTGTGAACGTGCCTTAGGCATGCTGCAAGGAGGCATGAGGACTGCAGATGTGGCCAGGGCAATAAATTGCAATGTCCATACTGTGAGACGCCTAAGACAGCGCTACAGGGAGACAGGACGGACAGCTGATCGTCCTCGCAGTGACAGACCACGTGTAACAACACCTGCACAGGATCGGTACATCCAAACATCACACCTGCGGGACAGGTACAGGATGGCAACAACAACTGCCCGAGTTACAGCAGGAACGCACAATCCCTCCATCAGTGCTCAGACTGTCCACAATAGGCTGAGAGAGGCTGGACTGAGGCCTGCCTGTTGTAAGGCAGGTCCTCACCAGACATCAGCGGCAACAACGTTGCCTATGGGCACAAACCCACCGTCACTGGACCAGACAGGACTGGCAAAAAGTGCTCTTCACTGACGAGTCACGGTTTTGTCTCACCAGGTGATGGTCGGATTTGCGTTTATCGTCGAAGGAATGAGCGTTACACCGAGGCCTGTACTCTGGAGCAGGATCGATTTGGAGGTGGAGGGTCCGTCATGGTCTGGGGCGGTGTGTCACAGCATCATCGGACTGAGCTTGTTGTCATTGCAGGCAATCTCAACGCTGTGCGTTACAGGGAAGACATCCTCCTCCCTCATGTGGTACCCTTCCTGCAGGCTCATCCTGACATGACCCTCCAGCATGACAATGCCACCAGCCATACTGCTCGTTCTGTGCGTGATTTCCTGCAAGACAGGTATGTCAGTGTTCTGCCATGGCCAGCGAAGAGCCCGGATCTCAATCCCATTGAGCACATATGGGACCTGTTGGATTGGAGGGTGAGGGCTAGGGCCATTCCCCCCAGAAATGTCCGGGAACTTGCAGGTGCCTTGGTGGAAGAGTGGGGTAACATCTCACAGCAAGATCTGGTGCAGTCCATGAGGAGGAGATCCACTGCAGTGCTTAATGCAGCTGGTGGCCACACCAGATACTGACTGTTACTTTTGATTTTGACCCCCCCCCCCTTTGTTCAGGGACACATTATTCAATTTCTGTTAGTCACATGTCTGTGGAACTTGTTCAGTTTATGTCTCAGTTGTTGAATGTTGTTATGTTCATACAAATATTTACACGTTAAGTTTGCTGAAAATTAACGCAGTTGACAGTGAGAGGACGTTTCTTTTTTTTGCTGAGTATATATATATATATATATATATATATATATATATATATATATATATTATATAGATTGGGCTATTAGTTGGCGGGATAATTTTTCCTTTCCCCAATTTTATAGTACAGTATCACAAATAAAATAAATGTAGGTAGGTCGTGAATGGCCTCACACTTCAGTACATTAGGTGGTGGTGTATCTACATTAAATTGGATGCGATCCGCCAACACAATCCCAGGATGAGATCTAGTATGAGGGAGAAGGGGATACAGGAAATTAGTTTAAAGAGTATATTGAGTAGAACGTCATTAGATATAGTCTCAATGTTGTTATCATTTTTAAGAGCAATGGGGCTGGTAGGTAGGATTTATATTCTCCCTGTCTCTGGCCCACACTCCTGCACAGTAGGTGGCGGTAATGCACCATAACGTTGGATGCCAACCGCCGATAAACCCCACTGAAGAAGAAACACAATCCCAAAGAAGAAGAAGACAATGAGCGCTGTAGCCAGTGGTAAAGAGGTCGGATAGACTGTCCTGTCCTAAATACGTTTGGGAGAGAGACCGAAGCTGCATAATGCTGATGAAATAAGGACGGGTGCTTTACTGATCCATCATAACAGTGAGTAAGAGTTGCAACTCCGTTAGCTATAGCTACTTTGTAGCTCGACCGCTAGGTTTATGAAAATGTATGCACTCACTAACTATAAGTCGCTCTGGATAAGAGCGTCTGCTAAAATGAAGAAAAAAAAAAAGTTTCGCTAGCGAAATAAAGTAGCTAAATTAGCTTACCTAACTACAGTAGCATGTTGCATAGTTGCTATAGCTACGTTAGCAAGCTAACTAGCTAAATAAGCCGACTTGACTTGCTAGCTAGCGATTTGTATTATTTGCTAGCTTCGCTTAACGACCTAGTTAGATGGTCCCTGCTATCTGGGATCCTTGGGACGTCCCTACCCCACCACTGACGTTGACATTTTAAAGTGGTTAGGGTAAGGGTAGGTAACCCTGCTTAGTTAGATTGGCTAGCTCGCGAGCCTATTTTACATTCGTAACTAGCTAGCTTGTCTGCTACTGTAACTAGCTAGGTTTTCTTTCCCTTCTAGTTCAAGTCAGTATGAAAAATGTATGTACTCACTAACTGTAAGTCACTCTGGATAAGAGCGTCTGCTAAATGACTAAAATGTAAAGTCGCTGACAATACATTTGCACGTTGGAGCGCTTGCATTGGTTCTCCATCTTGCATGCATGGCTGTTTTTAGTGTTTAAACAATCAGGCAAAGGCAATATTCAAAGAAACGCTAACTAGTTAGATACAAAAGTATATATTTTCTTTATTAAGACCCCTACTTGGAAGTGTCTAGTTTCAGGATTTCCATTATTCATAAGCTAACGTTACAATGTTTCCATCCGAACTTGCTAGCGGGGGTGGAACAGTAACGTTAGTAGTCAGAGTTAACTAGCTAGTTGATCTGACACGTTACCATACAAAATAATGATTATGATGATATTTACCATTATAAGCTGACTTACACCTACATGGATTTCTTGTAGGTTGTACACTAAAATATACTATCTGAAATCAAATCAATTGACAAACTATTTCCTAGTGGTCTGATGGGATGGCTTCTAAGCTATTGGACAGACTGAGACGGACACTGTTCAAAGAAGGAGAAGTAGTCTCTAGGGAGCCAATTGATGTACAAGAGGACAGCTTCCCAGAGAGTTCTGAGTTAGAGGACGATACAGAGTGTCTATCAGAGCGGCTTGGGGGAACACTCCGCTTCGATGTGGAGAGCGCCATGGAATCAGAAGACCCAGGTGAGGCCTCAGGACCAGACAGTGATTCAGACTTCCTTGGAGAGTCCGTAGAGGATGGATTCAGCAGCACAGGTAATGTAGACCTTAGCAGCAACTGAAATAGGTGCCGGTACTGTTTTGTGTTTAGTTGCAGGAACTTCGCAATACTTTTAACCCAATATTCTACGAGGTGCAGGAACTCAAGCAGTATAATATTTGAGGTGCCGGTACTCAGTTCTGGCTCTATTCACAACTGTGATATGTATGGACAATAATGTACTATTAGGCCCAGTAAACTGAAACAGTCTGACCAGAATAACAGTAGCATTCATTCATTCCACAGTATCCTGTTTTCTTGAAATTGCAAATTTCACTTCAGGTTTTTCAGTCTGTGATCTTTCTCAGTTTAGATGAGTGGTTTTAGGGCAGTCTGATCTTTTTCAGTTTAGATTAGCGGTTTTAGGGCAATCTGAGCTGACATTTCTCTGTCTTTCTTTCTCAGACACCAGCCCAGTGGGCCCATCTCCAGGAGGCTCATCCCTGCTCACACATCAGCTGCAGGAGAGCTGGAGGAGCTTACGGAGCCGTAGTGTGCCTGACAAGCTGGTGTTTGAAGTGACTGATGCCAGTGTGGTGCAAGAGAGCTCCTCCAAGTATGTGGTAAGTGTGAAAACAGCAGAGATGAAAGTCTAGTCCCTGGCTAAGCCTGTGTGTGACACCTCTCCCCCTCCTCAGCTCTACACCATCCATGTGATCCAGTCTGGGATGTTTGACAAAACCCCGGCCGTCATCACCCGGCGATACACCGACTTCGAGCGTCTGCACAGCCGACTTCGTCGTTGTCACAGGGTCGACATGGAGCGCGTCTGTTTCCCCCGCAAGAAGCTGCGTAAGAACTTTGTGGCCGAGACCATCGCCAAGCGTAGCCGGGCGTTTGAGCAGTACCTGACCCACATGCACTCGCTGGCTGAGCTGCGGAGCTCGGCCACCTTCCTGGAGTTCTTCTACCTGGGTGACCTGCAGGCTGGTCAGATGCTGATGCGTGTGGGCCGTTACCAGGAGGGCCTGGGCCCTCTGCTCAACGGCCTGAGGCTCCAGGAGAAGCTAGGCTGTGAGCAGCAGGGGAAGCAGCAGCCTCACCACCAGCAGCGCACTCACTGGCTCTTCACCCTGCTGGCCCTGGTGACCTGCTTCCAGGAGCTGGAGCAACTGGGGGAGGCCCAGGAGTACTGTGACCGAGCCTTGAAGGACCTGGCCCCCTCACCGGAGGCCCTGCAGCAGCACCACTTTCACCCACTGCTCATCCCGCTCCTCCAGGCAAACGTCAGACTGTCGTGGAAGATCTCCAAGGATAAGCGGCGGTGGGAGGTGCTGCTGCAGGAGATCCAGGACTCTGGGGCTGATGTAGGGAACCAGCCCAGCCTGAAGGAGTACCTGATAAAGGAAGCCCTGGTGGAGAGCGAGGGAGACACTAAGGCCAAGGTCAAAGGGGACATCATCACTTAATCCAAAGATAATGGTACTCATAGTTAGTTATGAGGAATGCACTTCATGTAGCCTATCCTAGTAATGAGGGCGTTGGTCTCTTTTGACATGTATTTTCCACAGCACTCTAGAGCAGTCTGGATTGTTACTGACGTTCTAATTAATACACTCAACTGACCAAGTCATGCACAATAAGTAGAAAACAATCAAGTATTTACTTTGCTTTACCTTGTAAATTGAAAACACTAAAGTTATTTTGATCATCATTATATTTATGATACAGCTGCTTTGTAGCAAATACAAATATTTTTATTAAACTTATTTTCCCAGGTCAATATTTCAAGTATTGCTGCTTTTAAAACCTTTTTTATTTCTTACCTTTTAATTAACTTTTAGGATGATAAAAGGATCGAACAGTTAATTTTGATAAGGGAACAGGAATTTAAGGCAAATCTTCCACTAACTATGTACACGCAATAGTGAAAGCAAGACAGAGTAGTTAAATCATTTTCTACCTGTTACAGGTGGATATTATTTGCTTGTTTACACATTAAAGAATTAAGGGAAAACAAATGTCAACAAAGCACTCCTACTCGTTAAATCTGGAAATTCAATACCTTTCGGCAAGGAATTGTGGTAATTCCTAATAGCCCAGATTATTCAGAGAATGTTTTTATTGATATAGTATTATGCTTCATGAGTATGCAGCCTCTGTACTTTTATTAGATTTTAGTCACTTTGTCAGTATAGATTTGCATGAGGGAAAAGCATGCTAGTCTACGGTGAGTTCCAAATCTCCGATTAGAGCCGAATCGGAACGCACCGCTGGAATTGTGTGTGAGTGAATGTTTTAGACTAAAGGTATGACTTATTTTTGCCTTACTTTTGTAACTAAAATAGGTCCTGTATCACTAAGGCCATTATTACAGAGTACAACTACAATAATCCTGTGAAAGTGCAAAAAAGGTACCTCCCTACTGTGTGAAAGAACAGGCTAGTAGTCTTCATACTTTAATTACTTGAGTGTCAAAATTCCAAACAAACTTAACATAATCTAGGCTATTGACAAAATAATTAAAATACTAAGCACTTGGAACAATGCTTTCTCTGAAAGTGCCTGCCTTTTTACCTTTATATATTATGAACTTTAGCCTTAACTCTGTTTATACTTAACAAAATCATATTTTCAGAAAGTACTTCCTCAGTTATGTCCTTTGTCTATGTATTAACTTGTTTTCTAAAATGATTGGAATGTATTTTGTTGAATAAATCTATCCTAAAAATGTAGTGAAGGTTTTACTACCTCATTTTTCATTTGGAAGAAATTGCATACTATACTGGCATGTTGTATAGAAGTGAAAACAAACAGTTAAAATCAAATGAATTTTACTGATGCCTGTCAGAAGATAACATTCAGTTGTCAAGTTTAAATTTCTGAGTGCAATGGAGACATTTCTCAGAGGGCCAATACAATGGCTCTGTGACAAGTGAACGTGTTCCAAATCTCTGCATGCTTCAGACAATCAAACATTTGGTGGTACTCATGGGCCTACTGTAGTAATCTGTAAATCATTACTATAGTTATAAATAATGGATGGATGTGTTGCCATAGTATCACTTTCCCATGTTGTCATCATGTGGTGTGTTTACAACTGTACAAATGCCATTAATAAATAGCTCTGAGGACATGAACATGCATGGACCAAGAACCGAGATTGATAATGTTCCTCTATTTCTTCAGACATTACTGGAGGTGCTGAAGGAGCCCCTTTTTTAAGGAGAAACAAATGGAGTGGATTTACAAAGAACCCAACAGCAGTAACTCAGTCCTGTCAGCATCAGTCACAACTGAGAACATCTCCACTATGTTTAACACATGATTGATGATTCCATCACAGAGTGTTGGCTGATCTTGGATAGTATCGATAGGCTTGGCGGACTCCGTCTATGGCAAAGTGTGGCGGCGATGGTGATGCAGTAAGATAGGACATCGATCAGGGTTTGTTGGACATCTGATGGTTTCCTCCAGCAACACTGGGTGACATGCTAGCAGCACCTGCTCCTCCTCCCGACTGGACATCCACAAAGCCCATCCTCTGCCGCCTCTTCCTCTGATCCGTCATCTACACAGGAAACAGTATGTCAGCCAGCCAGGCCAGGGGCATCCTCCTGGAAACACTAGCCTATCATGAGGACATCAGTTAACCAAATTGTACTCCAGACTTTTTTTTCTCCCAAATAGATCAGCATCATAGGCATCTTATTCATTTATCATTATACAGGTCATTTTTATATTACGTTACTTGCCCTGGATAAGAGATCATGTGAATACGTGCATTGTATTTTGTGTGCTGTGTTATCGGGGTAACCAGAACCAAATATTGTTCTGGAGCTGGCCAGCTCCTCAATGTCTCTCACAAGAGACTAGGGGCTAGATTCTATCCGTATTGCTTTAAAGCTGTGACATCATGTAATTTCCGATTGAGCTGACATGCAGCATTTACCGTGAATGAAGGCTCCGCGAACACAAGGACATTGCCTTTATATTTCAATCACACTACAGCGCGGATCTTCTGCAATACGGATCGAATCTAGGTCTGTGTGCTATACCTGCTCTTTGAGCTCTGTTAGCTGTCCTGTGAGTTGGCTGACCACGATCATAGTGGACGTCAGTCTGTCCTGCAGGTTCCTCATCTCGTTCTGGTCCCCGTCTCCATCCGTCACCACCAGGGACATGGCCTGCATGCGGGGGAACCAGTCCAGGTTCTTACTCTGAGACAGACCGGGGAGGACATGTGGAGTCAGTGGCAGTGCTCTTCCCTAGCAACATGACCCCAGAGACCAAGGTATCCAATGCTACATACAATAAGGAGACGTAAACTGGTTTCAGTGATAATTA
This sequence comes from Coregonus lavaretus, assembly GCF_964263955.1. NCBI lineage: Eukaryota > Metazoa > Chordata > Actinopteri > Salmoniformes > Salmonidae > Coregonus > Coregonus lavaretus. The sequence goes on along the minus strand of NC_140009.1, from coordinate 8,640,981 downwards.
TTCTAGAGGTGGTTGTGTTTCCAATGAAACTAGAACCAAACCTGCTTACTGTACCTTTATCATGAGTGCCACATAACTCTCTGGTCCAGTGTAGTCAGTCTTGTTCTTCTCGCGAACAAGCACAATGAAGTAAAGGTACTTCCAAATGTTGTGCTCCAACTTTATGTGCTCCTCAAACGACACGGTTTTATTGTCAAACTTGTCCCTCTCCAGACCTACAGGGAGTTTCACATTGCATAACATGAGCTCATATCACACAATTTATTTTTTTTCTCCTTTCTAAAATCTATTGGTCTCTCACCACAGATGAAGCAGGTGGTCTTGAGGATCTCCTCTTTCTTCTGTTTCTCACTACGCAAGTCAGCGAAGGTGTCGATGATGACGCCAAAGATCAAGTTGAGTACGATGATGATGACGATGAAGTAGAAGAGGAGATCGTAGATGACGCGGGCTGGGAACAGAGGCTCCTACAGGGTACAATATGACGTTGGCTTGTGGAACATTTTCTACTCTTTGACATGATGTGATACTGATTTGTGTACGAGATGGATTGTAAGTAGGTGAATGTGTGTGTGGGGGGGGTCTTTTGTTCGTACGTTTTTGGAGGGCCTGCGTAGCACGTCTCCCACCCCGCCGCCGTTCCTCAGGCCGTGGTTCAGCACAGTGACAATGCACATGAGCAGAGTGTCACAAGCCCGCTCCGAATTGTTCTCCTCTGCTAAACCGTAAATTGTTTAGCTATGTACCTCTCATTCATCATCTGACATCCAAAATGTGTTTTATATTATTTAACATGTATTTCCTGGCCAAACCTGTAATACAACGAGGGCGACTTAACAATAAAAGGAGCAATAGATGATTTACTAAGTGTAGACAATAGGTTGAGACTAACCCTCAGGTTCAGCAGGGAGTCCTGCCTTGGCAGTGCAGCTGACTCCATCTCTACTGCAAGAGTTCAGGAAGTCTTGGGACGCCTCATTGCCATGTCCTCCTGTAGAAGAGATCACAAATTAATCACAACCCTATAGTATACCATACACCGACCATAAAGTACATGTTTTCGTAACTAACTTGGTTCACCTTATCAACCAGCTAGTTATTAGAATCAGGTGTGCTAGATTAGGGTTGGAGCGAAAACCTACAGGATGGTAGCTCTCCAGGAACAGGGTTGGAGTGAAAACCTACAGGACGGTATCTCCAATACTCAAATAAAAGTACTTGTTTTGGGATGTGTATTTGAAAATACTCAAATACACAGAAAGTATTTAAATACCAAACCCAGGTCTGAACAGGACACTATAGTCTATTGCAGGGCCTTAGGCTCAGTCTATCTCCTTAATGCTGAGTGCCAAGCAGAGATGCATCGGGTCCCATTTCTTGCAGTCTTTGGTATGACTCAGCCAGGGATTGAACTCCCAATATCAGACACTCTAACCACAAGGCCACTGAGTTGGTGACGGTCCAGTAAGTCAGGTGTCTGTCTGAGTCTCATGGTCCAGTACCTGAGGTTATCTGAGGCAGGGGGTCCACCTCCATGATGAAGTCGTTCTTGAGGCAGAGGAAGCCCACGATGGAGAACAGGTAGACCAGGATGAGAGCCAGCAGGGCAGTGAGCAGGATGGAGCGCCCATTACGGGTCACACTCTTTATCACGTTGAACAGCGTCTCCTCTCGGTAGATCAGATCAAACAGCTACACACACAACAAAAAGAGAAAAAATACATCCTAGGGTCTTTGTGTGTGTGTAGATGTGTGTGTGTGCTGAATGATGTATTGCCGGGTGATTGGTACTTCATGCCAGTAGTATTATTAACATAATATTGTGAGTCATGAGGGTTACCCACCAGGAAGCTGTAGAACAGCTCGTGGACACAGAGCCCCAGGGTGCTGGTCAGAACGTAGGCCAGGTGGTAGAGGAACTCCACGTCCATCACCATCGCACGGTAGCCCATGATAAATGTCCCGTTGTTGCCCACGAAGCTCACCACAAACACTATCTTATTTATCAGCTGTGGAGAGGAACAGATGAACAGTCATTGGATCACCATGTTGTCATTGATATTCAGCACATCATCAAGATTCATATTTATCAATACGTTTAACAGAACCGGCTCTGGCCTAAGAGGCCAATCCTAACCTCCACGTAATGTAAATGTTTCACTTAGTCTCCCAGTTGGAATTCACTCGAGTGAGTCTTACATTGAGGGTGCCCAGTAGGACGAGAGTGGGGCCGATGCCAAAGTAGTATACGGAGCGCAGTATGAGCGCCACGGTGAAGGGCCTGAGGCCGTAACCCTGGGAGAACATGCCCATGACAGACAGACCCAGGAAGCCCCAGAACAGCATGGACAGCATCGAGTCGTCTATCGCACCTAGGGGATAGCAATCACAACAGGATGAAATCAATATATGAAACATTTAGTCTGTTTCATGTGTTTGGTACCATTCACTCCATTCCAGACATTATTATGAGCCGTCCTCCCCTCAGCAGCCTCCACTGACACACACAAGCAGAGCCTCACCTTGGCCTGAGTCATAGGGGTAGAAGAACGCGATGATGAGGTTGATGAAGACCGCCAGGTTAAAGGAGATGCTGCCCCAGGTGCTCATCCTGCGAGAGAACCAAAACAGCACTGGCATACCTGAAACACAAACATCCTTCAGCCTTCTATCATCGCACAACATCCAAGAGAGAGAGAGAGAGAGAGAGATTCAAGACAGTAGAAAACACACAGGAGGATCAGAAGAGCCAAGCTTACATTTGAATCATTTAGCAGACACTCTTATCCAGAGCGACTTGCAGTTAGTCTATTCATCTTAAGATAGCTAGGTGAGACAACCACACATCACAGTCAGTACATGTTGGTCTCAATAAGAAGTTATCAGCAAAGTCGGTGCTAGTAGGAAAAGACAAGTGCGAGTGTTAGTTCCTTTTCTGTTGTTGTGCTTACTGCGGAGCTTCTTCTGCCACTCCATCTCGTTGTGGAGGAAGGAGGCCTGCTGGAAGAAGTGTGTGATCTTGCTGCCCTGCTCGTCCTGCTCTGTGGTGTTGAACACACGGATCTTGGACTCCTCCATCAGGAACTCACAGATGGGATGAATGGGGAACACGATCTGCTCCATGCTGCGGTCCTCACGCACAATCTGACCGGACGACACAGACGGACAGGGACAACAAGTTAGGATTGTAGTCTTTTGCAGTGGGCACTTCAGTTCAAGTGAACTTCAGACTATTTACAATGAGCAAGATTGACTACTGTAGTATGGGGTGAATTGAGGGGAGAAGTGTGGCTGTGGAGACCTCGATCTGTGAAGTGTGTTGGTCATAGAACTCCAGTGGGTCCTGCTCTTCGATCTCCACCGGCACCGTAGATTTCAACATCTGAGAGAGAGGCCTGTTTTTCAGGTTCAGCTGCAGGAAGTCAACAGGACAAACACTATTTTTGAACTTTTCCTTTTGAAAAACAATATCCCATGTATAAATACAGTAATGTACACACACTTAATGGTACAAAATATATTGTTTTTGAGCAAAATAATGTTTAGACAATTGCAAACTTCATTGAGTAGGCCATTCAAGGAGTTAGTCTGATGCTTCCCTCTCATCAGCCTCTCCCCTTGCTTGAGGAGCAATAGAGAACAAAAGGAAAGCCCCTCCACACCTACTACTTCAAACCATTTCCAGGCATGTAAATGAAGCACGGATATGCAAATATCCCCATGTGACGGCATGGTGCTTGCAACGCCAGGATAGTGGGTTCGATTCCAGGTCCCACCCATATGTAAAAAATGTATGCCCACATGACTAAGTCACTTTGGATAAAATCGTCTAATTGGCTTATTATTATTATTATTATTATTATTATATTAAAATCAGTTGTTAAAGTTTGCAGTGAGTCTGCTGCCATTGATGCGAGCAGCTGTAGCACAGACGTAGAGGTAATGTGAAGTGAGGCTGTTCACAGGACAACTTACTCCATTAATGAGAGAACCAGATATGCTGAAGCTTGCCTTGTTCAAACAAACTGACTTCAAATAAACACATGTTAGAAAGGCTACAAAGAATTCTGCCAAGTAGGGAATTAATAGACAAAAGTGATCAAATGAATGCAAAGCCTGACTCCGAGAGAAAGAGACACTAACCATAGAGGATATGCCCTCCTCTCCCTCCTCCTTGGTCCTCTTTGCAGGTTTCAGCAGATTGAGCAGGATCTTATTGTGCCTCGCCAGCTGACGAAAAAAATGGCCCACAATCATAAGCAAAACAGGTGAAAGCATTATTCTCTAACATTAACTTATTACGTTATTATAGGAGTGCATAAATATACTCCATTAATCTGAAGGGGAGCGTTACCTGAAGTGCCAGGATGTAGATGTTGTGGCCGACCTCTTGAGGCGACACCTCTCCACCTTCACACTCACTCTCCTGCTGGTAGGCTTTCTTTATTACCTTCACCTGGGGACAGAGTGGAATAGTGATATTGGCTGAGGTCTTCTGTACTATTCTGCCCCTTCCTGTGTGTATACAATGGCTGTACACAATGGCCGTTTTAGAGGCTAGTTATGAAGAAGAATGAGGAGGAAGAATAGAGGGAGAAGAAGAAATAGAGATCGGTCTTTGCTTTGCTCTGACCAGTTCCTGAGGTCGGAGGTTAAACAGTATCCTCTCTGCGTTCTCGCTGTCATGGCGACTCTCCATCAGAGCCAGCAGCAGCTTGGAGGCGTTGTCCTGGAAACAGGAGAGACAATACCGTCACTGACCATGTAATTTCAGAGGTAGGACACAGAGGAGTTAGGACACACAGATCTGTATTTATAAAGCAGAACAACAGGAAGTTAACCTTGAGCTTCAGCACCATCTCCATGCGGTAACAACACAGAGGACTGATGTCGTTCAGTATGAGGGCTGTGATGATGTCGATGCCGTTGGACTCATGGGTCACTATACAGGTCTACAGAAACACAGTTATTATCACAACATGACAAAGTATCTGTGTTATGTCTTCAAACTCACAGAACTTTTAATAAACCTAATTTCTGGCAATATTATCAAAGTATCTGTCTGAAGTAATCATTTCCGTAGCACTGTGTGCGATTTATCTGACCTGGTTCTCGTGGCAGGGGCCCTGGCAGTACTCTGTGAGCGTCTCCAGGGTCTGGGTGATGAGGCCCACGTTGCTCTCGTTGATGTAGAGGCCCAGCAGGCCCAGGCCTCCCGTGGTGCTGCCACACATGATGTCCAGAAACTGCAGCGTCTCACACACCAGGTTGTAGTTGGTCTTGTTGTTCTGGCAGCGCAGGAAGTTCTGGGAGGGAAAGGGAAGAGTCATCTAGGGTCGCTGGGTTAAACAGAACATTTTCAGCTTCATCACCCGTAGCTAGTAGCTACCTCATAGGTGAGTTCTGTATAAAGACGTCTGTCTGTTTAGACCTCAGCAGAGAGTAAATGGCAGTATCAGTAGTAGTAGCAGCAGCAGTAGCAGTAGTAGCAGAAGCAGAAGCAGCAGCAGTGGTAGTGGTGGTAGTAGTAGTAGTAGTAGCAGCAGTAGTAGTAGTAGCAGTGGTAGTAGTAGTAGCAGCAGTAGTAGTAGTAGTAGTAGTAGTGGTAGTAGCAGTAGCAGTGGTAGTAGTAGTAGCAGCAGTAGTAGTAGTAGCAGTGGTAGTGGCAGTAGTAGTAGTAGCAGTGGTAGCAGTAGCAGTAGTAGCAGTAGTAGCAGTAGTAGTAGTGGCAGTAGTAGTAGTAGCAGCAGCAGTGGTAGTAGTAGTAGTAGTAGCAGTAGTAGTAGCAGCAGTGGTAGCAGTAGTAGTAGTAGTAGTAGTAGCAGTAGTAGAAGCAGAAGCAGCAGCAGTGGTAGTGGTGGTAGTAGTAGTAGTAGTAGTAGCAGCAGTGGTAGCAGTAGTAGTAGCAGTGGTAGTAGCAGCAGCAGTGGTAGTAGTAGTAGTAGTAGTAGCAGTAGTAGTAGTAGCAGTAGTAGCAGCAGCAGTAGTAGCAGCAGCGGTAGCAGTAGTGGTAGCAGTAGTAGTAGCAGTAGCAGCAGTGGTAGTAGTAGTAGCAGTAGTAGTAGTAGCAGCAGCGGTAGCAGTAGTAGTAGCAGTAGTAGTAGTAGTAGTAGTAGCAGTAGTAGTAGTAGTAGTAGTAGCAGCAGTAGTGGTAGTAGTAGCAGTAGCAGTAGTAGTAGCAGTAGTAGTAGCAGCAGCAGTGGTAGTAGTAGTAGCAGCAGTAGTAGTAGTAGTAGCAGTAGTAGTAGTAGTAGTAGTAGTAGCAGTAGTAGTAGCACTAGTAGTAGTAGTAGCAGCAGTGGTAGTAGTAGTAGCAGTAGTAGTAGCAGTAGTAGTAGCAGTAGTAGCAGTAGTAGTAGCAGCAGTAACAGTAGTAGTAGTAGCAGCAGTAGTAGCCGTTTCAGCTGAATCAGTGGTACTTGTTCTGCCTCTCACCCACCTGTAGGTCCTGGTTGTGGTTCTCACAGAGCAGCTGGAGGAAGCGTAGGATGGGTTTCATGATGATAACTGCAGGGCCCATCTCTGTCTCCTGCTGCTCAGACTCAGAGGCCGGGACAGGGACAACGGAGCTGGGTGGAACCGACCCACCAGAGCCTGGCAGGACACATAGCAGGAAGGGAACCATGAATAAAGTGAAATGATAGTTTAAAAACACCAACAATATATCCATACCATATAGACTTACGTACAATATGTAGTCATTGACACACAGTCATTGTTTTTTCAGCAAATTACCATAATTATTTTCATAATCACTACAGTCACTACAGACTAAATGAGATCAGAGTAGTGTCCCTCTCACCAGTCTGGAGGGCTTCGTTGTCATTGGCTTTGTTAGTCATCTCTCCTACACTGACTGATACGTTGGCCTTAATGTCCATCTGGGCGTTTCTCATCAGGTCGTAGAGAACCTTGAAGAACTTCTCTGACTTGTTGTCCCCCATCATCAGCTTGTAGAAGGAGTTCTGAAGTAAATCCACAGAAAGAATGAGGATCAGTGTGTTGCCCCCCCTCCAGCAGACATATGGCCAGCTGGATGCTCTCCTGTGTTATATCCTACCTGTATCTCTGTGTTGCCCCCCTCCAGTAGACATATGGCCAGCTGGATGCTCTCCTGTGTTATATCCTACCTGTATCTCCGTGTTGCCCCCCCTCCAGCAGACATATGGCCAGCTGGGTGCTCTCCTGTGTTATATCCTACCTGTATCTCTGTGTTGCCCCCCCTCCAGCAGACATATGGCCAGCTGGATGCTCTCCTGTGTTATATCCTACCTGTATCTCTGTGTTGCCCCCCTCCAGTAGACATATGGCCAGCTGGATGCTCTCCTGTGTTATATCCTACCTGTATCTCCGTGTTGCCCCCCCTCCAGCAGACATATTGCCAGCTGGGTGCTCTCCTGTGTTATATCCTACCTGTATCTCCGTGTTGCCCCCCTCCAGCAGACATATGGCCAGCTGGATGCTCTCCTGGAAGATCTTGTTGTTCTTGGTACTCATTATGAGGTCAGTGAAGAGCTTTGTCCCACCTTCCCTGTCCAGACGACACTGAATAGCAGCTACAGCCGCCCAGTCCCTCTCCTGCTCAGCACCTAGACATGAATACATTAAAACACTAAGTAGGAACACATTCCGTAGACATACACATGAATACAATAAAACACTGTAAATAGGAACACAATCAGTATAGACATACAGTGGGGAAAAAAAGTATTTAGTCAGCCACCAATTGTGTAAGTTCTCCCACTTAAAAAGATGAGAGAGGCCTGTAATTTTCATCATAGGTACACGTCAACTATGACAGACAAAATGAGAAACAAAAATCCAGAAAATCACATTGTAGGATTTTTTATGAATTTATTTGCAAATTATGGTGGAAAATAAGTATTTGGTCAATAACAAAAGTTTCTCAATACTTTGTTATATACCCTTTGTTGGTAATGACACAGGTCAAACGTTTTCTGTAAGTCTTCACAAGGTTTTCACACACTGTTGCTGGTATTTTGGCCCATTCCTCCATGCAGATCTCCTCTAGAGCAGTGATGTTTTGGGGCTGTCGCTGGGCAACACAGACTTTCAACTCCCTCCAAAGATTTTCTATGGGGTTGAGATCTGGAGACTGGCTAGGCCACTCCAGGACCTTGAAATGCTTCTTACGAAGCCACTCCTTCGTTGCCCGGGCGGTGTGTTTGAGATCATTGTCATGCTGAAAGACCCAGCCACGTTTCATCTTCAATGCCCTTGCTGATGGAAGGAGGTTTTCACTCAAAATCTCACGATACATGGCCCCATTCATTCTTTCCTTTACACGGATCAGTCGTCCTGGTCCCTTTGGATGCAACTCAGCATTCTTTGTCCTCCAAACACGACGAGTTGAGTTTTTACCAAAAAGTTATATTTTGGTTTCATCTGACCATATGACATTCTCCCAATCCTCTTCTGGATCATCCAAATGCACTCTAGCAAACTTCAGACGGGCCTGGACATGTACTGGCTTAAGCAGGGGGACACATCTGGCACTGCAGGATTTGAGTCCCTGGCGGCGTAGTGTGTTACTGATGGTAGGCTTTGTTACTTTGGTCCCAGCTCTCTGCAGGTCATTCACTAGGTCCCCCCGTGTGGTTCTGGGATTTTTGCTCACCGTTCTTGTGATCATTTTGACCCCACGGGGTGAGATCTTGCGTGGAGCCCCAGATCGAGGGAGATTATCAGTGGTCTTGTATGTCTTCCATTTCCTAATAATTGCTCCCACAGTTGATTTCTTCAAACCAAGCTGCTTACCTATTGCAGATTCAGTCTTCCCAGCCTGGTGCAGGTCTACAATTTTGTTTCTGGTGTCCTTTGACAGCTCTTTGGTCTTGGCCATAGTGGAGTTTGGAGTGTGACTGTTTGAGGTTGTGGACAGGTGTCTTTTATACTGATAACAAGTTCAAACAGGTGCCATTAATACAGGTAACGAGTGGAGGACAGAGGAGCCTCTTAAAGAAGAAGTTACAGGTCTGTGAGAGCCAGAAATCTTGCTTGTTTGTAGGTGACCAAATACTTATTTTCCACCATAATTTGCAAATAAATTCATTAAAAATCCTACAATGTGATTTTCTGGAAAACATTTTTCTCAATTTGTCTGTCATAGTTGACGTGTACCTATGATGAAAATTACAGGCCTCTCTCATCTTTTTAAGTGGGAGAACTTGCACAATTGGTGGCTGACTAAATACTTTTTTCCCCCCACTGTACACATGAACACACTGTAAATAGAAACACAATCAGTATACAGTCGTGGTCAAAAGTTTTGAGAATGACACATTAATTTTCACAAAGTCTGTTGCCTCAGTTTTGATGATGATAATTTGCATATACTCAAGAATGTTATGAAGAGTGATCAGATGAATTGCAATTAATTGCAAAGTCCCTCTTTGCCATGAAAATGAACTTAATCGCCCAAAAACATTTCCACTGCATTTCAGCCCTGCCACAAAAGGACCAGCTGACATCATGTCAGTGATTCTCTCGTTAACACAGGTGAGAGTGTTGATGAGGACAAAGCTGGAGATCACTCTGTCATGCTGATTGAGTCAGAATAACAGACTGGAAGCTTTAAAAGGAGGGTGGTGCTTGAAATCATTGTTCTTCCTCTGTTAACCATGGTTACCTGCCAGGAAACACGTGCCGTCATCATTGCTTTGCACAAAAAGGGCTTCACAGGCAAGGATATTGCTGCTAGTAGGATTGCACCTAAATCAACCATTTATCGGATCATCAAGAACTTCAAGGAGAGAGGTTCAATTGTTGTGAAGAAGGCGTCAGGGCGCCCAAGAAAGTCCAGCAAGCGCCAGGACCGTCTCCTAAAGTTGATTCAGCTGCGGGATCGGGGCACCACCAGTGCAGAGCTTGCTCAGGAATGGCAGCAGGCAGGTGTGAGTGCATCTGCACGCACAGTGAGGCAAAGACTTTTGGAGGATGGCCTGGTGTCAAGAAGGGCAGCGAGGAAGCCACTTCTCTCCAGGAAAAACATCAGGGACAGACTGATATTCTGCAAAAGGTACATGGATTGGACTGCTGAGGACTGGGGTAAAGTCATTTTCTCTGATGAATCCCCTTTCCGATTGTTTGGGGCATCCGGAAAACACCTTGTCCGGAAAAGGTGAGCGCTACCATCAGTCCTGTGTCATGCCAACAGTAAAGCATCCTGAGACCATTCATGTGTGGGGTTGCTTCTCAGCCAAGGGAGTGGGCTCACTCACAACTTTGCCTAAGAACACAGCCATGAATAAAGAATGGTACCAACACATCCTCTGAGAGCAACTTCTCCCAACCATCCAAGAACAGTTTGGTGACGACCAATGCCTTTTCCAGCATGATGGAGCACCTTGCCATAAGGCAAAAGTGATAACTAAGTGGCTCGGGGAACAAAACATAGACATTTTGGGTCCATGGCCAGGAAACTCCCCAGACCTTAATCCCATTGAGAACTTGTGGTCGATCCTCAAGAGGCGGGTGGACAAACAAAAACCCACAAATTCTGACAAACTCCAAGCATTGATTATGCAAGAATGGGCTGCCATCAGTCAGGATGTGGCCCAGAAGTTAATTGACAGCATGCCACGGCGGAATGCAGAGGTCTTGAAAAAGAAGGGTCAACACTGCAAATATTGACTCTTTGCATAAACGTAATGTAATTGTCAATAAAAGCCTTTGACACTTATGGAATGCTTGTAATTATACTTCAGTATACCATAGTAACATCTGACAAAAATATCTCATAACACTGAAGCAGCAAACTTTGTGAAGACCAATACTTGTGTCATTCTCAAAACGTTTGACCACGACTGTAGACATACACATTAACACACTGTAAATAGGAACACAATCCGTAATAATCTCGTTCTAAGCCTAATATAAACAAACCTGTTGCTCCAAGTTCAACCAAATCTGCCTTGTTGTTGTTGTTGTTGTTGTTGTTAGTGAACAGGTAGTTTTGTAGCAACACCTTCCTCAGTGCAATCCCCTTATTGATGAGAAATTCAGCCACACACAGACATGGTTAGCACCCTACACACACTGGATAGTTTCTTACCCAAATAGGACCTCAATACGCACCTTCATAAAACCTTTATTAAATACACGCAGATATTATATTGGTTAATCTACAAGACCTACACTGACTGGTCATAAGTCTTTACCTTCTCGTCAAAGTCCAGTGTACGTATGAGCATCTCCTGCAGCGTCCTCAGAACCTTGATACAGAGCTTCTCCTCAGAGTTCATCAGGGCTTTAGTGTGCTGAATCAGTCTGGGATTCACACGTACACAGTGTTAGACCTCCTCCAACTAAAACTATTCCTGGAATGCTCCTTCTTTAACTTAGCATTCGTAAATATTTGTACCCCCCCCCCCCAGCCACAAGGTCAGTCCCTTGGCTTACTTTGAGATGAAGCCTCCTGATTCGCAGCATTGCCGTGCGTCCGTTCCCTCCAGGAAGAGGAGTTCAGGCTGCTGCAGGACGTCCACCAGAACAGACAGCTCAGCGTTCACCAGCGGTTTCAGACGCTGCTCTAGAGTGCTGATGATGTCCTGAACATAAATCAAATCTAGCTTTATTTAAAAAGGTGCATTAAACATCGCAACACACTTTAGTTAAACAAAAAATGAAGTAGATAAAAGATAACATCAGTGTAGAGGAACAATGTTTACATCACAGACAAACCGACAGAAGGGACAGGGTTATATCCACGCTGTCAAACACCAAACCCTCAAGAACAGGAAACAAACCAGAGCGACAGAGGCCAAGGAAATGTGTCATTTCTCATTCTGTTGTGGCTATGGCTGAATAAAGTGATGGATACAGGAGGGGAATGGGAGCAGGGTGGATTATGGGTCCAACCTGCAGCTTCTCAATGATGTTCTTGTAGTCCCAGGGGTTGTTGGGGGGGCGGCTGGAGCGGGTGGAGCTCTTGTAGTTGGGGTTGGAGCGGGACAGAGAGTTGGTGGCACTGCTGCTCAGCATGGTGGTGATCTGAGACTCCAGCTCCAGGGGCAGGGAGATGGAGCGGTTCTTCGCTGCACACATAAGATTGGAGAAAGTCATCACTGAGTTCAAAAAGGTACTCGCACTCAAACAATGTAGAACAATCTTAAGTAACATTTACAAAGAAGATGAAAGGAATGTGACCTTAATTTGACCCTGCGTGTCTAGGCCCAGTATGCCCCTGAATGTAGCCCGCCTCTGGGCCCTGCAGTAGGTCCGTCTCACCTGTCATGGCCAGGGTGCGGATGCAGGTCTCCACCAGGCCTCTGTGTTGCTGCTGCAGCCAGGGACAGTCCAGCAGACGCATGCTCGACTGGAGCAGCTGCGTCACTGTGGTGTGGTGGGTCTGTTTACAGGCACAGAGGAAGGAGAGTCACAGGATGAGAATTCATTACACATCATGACTACACATATACTGTTAAGACAATACAAAAGAAAATCCACGTGCTCTACTAAAACAGTGTAATACGGTAAACGTTATAGCATGACAAAGCCTCTCAGTAGGCAGCGTCACTGAGCGGACTGACCTGTAGAGAGGTGCTGTTTTCAGAGACTGAGCGGACTGACCTGTAGAGAGGTGCTGTTTTCAGAGACTGAGCGGACTGACCTGTAGAGAGGTGCTGTTTTCAGAGACTGAGCTGACTGACCTGTAGAGAGGTGCTGTTTTCAGAGAAGGGGGAGCTGAAGAAGGCATTGATGGTGTCAAACACCACGTTGATGATGTACTTCTCCAGGATAGGGTCAGTCAGATGCTTCTCTCTCTTGTTACACACCTAGAGAGGGAAGAGAGATTAGAGAGGACAAGAACTGTAGATGAAAGGCCGGGGTCACTTTACCCAAAGACCCACGGGTCAGATCAGGCAGTATGACCCTGGTAGGGCCCTCTGTGTTGCACAATCATGTGACATGCCTGGATTTCAACCTTTTATTGAAAGCTTTTTCATCAAACTTTTCTTTTCATGTTAGATGGACCAGCACCATCCTCAGATAATCGCTTTCATGTTTGGTCTAATTCTCATTTCTGGATAAGGCTTAAAATACAGGATAAAATCGTGCTATGTCATATGATTGCGCAAAACACAGAGAGGATGATTTAGTCATTTAGCAGACGCTTATCCAGAGCGACTTACAGGAGCAATTAGGGTTAAGTGCCTTGCTCAAGGGCACACCGACAGATTTTTCACCTAGTCGGCTCGGGGATTAGAACCAGCGACCTTTCGGTTACTGGCACAACGCTCTTAACCACTAAGCTACCTGCCGCCCACTTGTGGGTGAGAGTGGTCCCATTGATTGGGGAGTAAGACTTACCCTGGCCATGTCCACGATGAAGTCCTCAAACAGTTTCCAGATGTGGTTGCTGGTGTAAATCTCCTTCATTTCTACCTCTGTGTCTACGTAGCAGTGGTTCACAAAGTTCACATAGGCAACCTTCACCTGAGGAACGCACGCACACGCACACGCACACAGCTGAGTCAGGGGTCTATACATTTTGGAATGATAATGTTAACATTATCTTTGCAGTTGTATGACTGCAGATCATTGCACGCTGCTGTGGTTTTTCTAAATGAGGACGATGTAGGGTACTAACTAACTAATGATATGCCTGTTCCATTTGAGACGTACCTCTGTGATACAGTCCTCGTGTGTGACCACTCTCACCGCGTCCTCTAGGGGCAGCAGCGAGGTACATTTGATCTCCGTGTAGACGTTTTTGCCCTCAGCGCAGGCAGCCAGCAGCTCCACCAGAGAGATGTGGTAGCGCAAGGGGCTGTGCTCTTGAATCCCCTCCCTGGACTCTGCCATCAGCTCCAGCATGGTGAAGAACGACGCCTTGTCGTTATAAAACACCACCACATCCTCACCGGCGTTGGTTAACTAGAGGGGAGACATTGCTGATATGATTAATGCGGCTTGTCAATGGCTGGAGGTGGTTCATCTGTTATTTTAGCAGGGTTTCACACAAACTTTGGATTGTAAAACAGACTAGACTAGATAAACATTGAAAAACTGCAGCATTATTTACAACTTTCAGAGGTTGATTCCATACCAATGAAAAGGGCAGGGTTAAAAGCAGGTTGTGGGGGAGGTTCCCTTACCTCAGTCATGATCATGTCCTGACACTTCTTCACATACTTCCCCTCGGCCTTGATGATGGTGTGCAGGAAGTTGAGGTACTGGACGTGGCGTCCGTGAGTGGCCAGGCAGTGAATGAAGTGCTGCAGCACGTGCTCACTGATCTCTGCACACAGCTGGTAGTTATTACTGAAGATGTGCTGCACCGTCTCAGCCTCTATGAGCTGAGGAGAGAGAGGGGAAAGGGGAGGGAGAGAGAGGGGAAAGGGGAGGGAGAGAGAGGGGAAAGGGGAGGGAGAGAGTGGGGAAAGGGGAGGGGGAGAGAGGGGAAAGGGGAAGGGGAGAGAGGGGAAAGGGGAGGGGGAGAGAGGGGAAAGGGGAAGGGGAGAGAGATGGGAAAGGGGAGGGAGAGAGAGGGGAAAGGGGAGGGGGAGAGAGGGGAGGGAGAGAGAGGGGAAAGGGGAGGGAGAGAGGGGAAAGGGGAGGGAGAGAGAGGGGAAAGGGGAGGGGGAGAGAGAGGGGAAAGGGGAGGGGGAGAGAGGGGAAAGGGGAGGGGGAGAGAGAGGGGAAAGGGGAGGGGGAGAGAGGGGAAAGGGGAGGGGGAGAGAGGGGAAAGGGGAGGGGGAGAGAGAGGGGAAAGGGGAGGGGGAGAGAGGGGAAAGGGGAGGGGGAGAGAGAGGGGAAAGGGGAGGGGGAGAGAGGGGAAAGGGGAGGGGGAGAGAGAGGGGAAAGGGGAGGGGGAGAGAGAGGGGAAAGGGGAGGGGGAGAGAGAGGGGAAAGGGGAGGGGGAGAGAGAGGGGAAAGGGGAGGGGGAGAGAGAGGGGAAAGGGGAGAGAGAGGGGAAAGGGGAGGGAGAGAGAGGGGAAAGGGGAGGGAGAGAGAGGGGAAAGGGGAGGGGGAGAGAGGGGAAAGGGGAGGGGGAGAGAGGGGAAAGGGGAGGGGGAGAGAGAGGGGAAAGGGGAGGGGGAGAGAGAGGGGAAAGGGGAGGGGGAGAGAGAGGGGAAAGGGGAGAGAGAGGGGAAAGGGGAGGGGGAGAGAGGGGAAAGGGGAGGGGGAGAGAGAGGGGAAAGGGGAGAGAGAGGGGAAAGGGGAGGGAGAGAGAGGGGAAAGGGGAGGGAGAGAGAGGGGAAAGGGGAGGGAGAGAGAGGGGAAAGGGGAGGGGGAGAGAGGGGAAAGGGGAGGGGGAGAGAGGGGAAAGGGGAGGGAGAGAGAGAGAGGGGAAAGGGGAGAGAGAGGGGAAAGGGGTGAGAGAAGGAGGGGTCATTATTATGTCTGATGAGAACAGGATGAATAAAGTAGAAAACAACAAGGTGTGTGAATTCACTCACTCCTGGGTTCAGGAAGAGGCTGAGGTTCTTATGAAGCAGCACCTGGTTCTCCGGGTTCCCCATGCAGAACTTATGCAGGAACAGGTGAGTGCACCTGATGATCCCTTGCATTTTGGTGTCATGCTGAAACCCAGGAAGGTGTGTGAGAGAGAGACAGAAGTCATGTTATTTTGGGTGGTTTTAGTAGATATGTTAGTATTGGACTATGTGTTTGGTTGTCAGAGTGGGGGTAAGACACCGTTCACGTACATCCCTCACCTGATCGTGTGACACCTGCAGCAGGTCGAGCATCACTTTGTGGGCTCCCATGTTTTTCAGGAGTCTCTGCTGCTTCTTCCACACCCCCGTGCTGCACATCTTATTCAGACGCTCCATGATCTGGGGGAAAACAGAACGTCTTCAAAAATACAGCCCAACACTACAATGGGACATGCTAGCCAGTGTGAAGGAAAACGTGACAGTTCCAATGGAAAAGAAACACACCTCTTTGACCTTCTGGTAGTTCTCGTTGCTCTTATCCGACATCTCTTTCTTCAGGGTCACATCCTCTAAGTCCATCTAAAAGGAAATCAGAAGTACTGTTAGCATGGTGTAGTTACTACACTGGTAATAATGGAGTTCCTTCAACCTAAAGCCCTCACCTCTACTTTTTCATTTTTGTCCTCGTCTTTCTTCCCCTCCGCTCCTCCAGAGCCGCTCTTCTTGTTCACCCAGAGCTCAGACTTCTCCACCATGGTGCGGAGACAGTCAAGGTCACTCTTTATCAGCTTGTAGTTATCAACATCCTGACCCGAGATCAGCAACTGGACCTGAGAGAAAGAGAGAGCATATATAACAAAGCTGTATAACAAAGAGACAGTAATATTTACATTTTTTACATTTTTAGTCATTTAGCAGACGCTCTTATCCAGAGCGACTTACAGGAGCAATTAGGGTTAGTAATAGAGAGAGTACTGGCAGATACTGTACCAACTTTATATTGGAGTGCAGGTCATTATTGGCCGCCCCTTTGTTTGCCTTCAGTGATTTCAGAATGTATCACCTTACCTGTTTAAAGGTGTGCAGGACCTCCTGTCTCTGGCTGAAGTGTTTGAAGAGCAACTGGAGCGCCCCAGACACCAGGGGAGGGTACTCATGCATGGTGAGGTGGATCAACACCCTCAGGAACATACAACCTCCCTCATCATCTACCTCTAGTATGCTGTTCCCCTTCCTGACAGGAGGACACAGTCACAGGTTAGTATCCTGTTCCCCTTCCTGACAGGAGGACACAGTCACGGGTTAGTATGTGCTCCTCTGTAGCTCAGTTGGTAGAGTATGGCTCTTGCAATGCCAGGATAGTGGGTTCAATTCCCGGGACCGCCCATACGTAAAATGTATGCACGCATGAACGTAAGTCGCTTTGAATAAAAGCGTCTGCTAAATGGCATATATTATTATTACTATATTTTTACATTGACATTTTAGTCATTTAGCAGACGCTCTTATCCAGAGCGACTTACAGGAGCAATTAGGGTTAAGTGCCTTGCACATCGACAGATTTTTCACCTAGTCAGCTCGGGGATTAGAACCAGCGACCTTTCGGTTACTGGCACAACACTCTTAACCACTAAGCTACCTGCCGCTATATATAGTAGTGAACCTACCCCACGCCAAACATGGCCTCTGCTTGATCTCCTATGTGCTGCAGGTTGATGGTGGCTGTTGAAAGACAGAGTTAAGAATGTTATGTATTGAGGTGGAGAGAAGCTATTCAAAGAGGAATACTGTATAAGGCCTGGTTAGTGGAGAGCGATGGGTCCCTCACTGCACTACCTGCTTGCTCCATTGATGTTGTAGCATCGGCCTCTGCCATGGGATAAACATCAACAAACTCCTTCTTGAAGACAGACAGCAGGAAGGAGAGCCGATAGTCCAGGCGGACATTCAGGATAAACTGAAGATCAACAAGAGATAAAGAACAGCGCTTAGTATAAAAGGGATACATGAAGGGCTATGACTTGTTTTCCATTACGAGCATAAACCCAACCCTATGCCACATCTCTGTGTTAATTGTCATGAGAAGATGTCGTAGTTTCCAGTAGGTTTATCGAACCTGCATTATTTCCAGTATTTTCAGCTTGGTGTCCATGACTGTGATGTCCTGTTTGTCGATGCTGTCCTTGCTGCGGTTCGGTCCTTCTATAATGGAAGCACTCCTCCCTGGACCTCCAAACATGGACTGTTTCCTGCTCAGTACCATTGTGGACATCATGTGACCCACGCCATGGATGGAACGCTTCATGTTCTTTCCTAAAATGGAGAATGGGATATGTAAAGAACCTGAAACTCTACTTCTTCACATCATTATTACGGAGATGGTGAAAACCATGAGGAAACCCGAATATGAACGTCATTTGTACCAATTTGTTTGATAAAAATGACACTGTGTCGTAGTTCTCCCGTAATACTGTTAAATGCAGAGAACATGTGTTTCTCATTATCTTACCACTGCCATCGTCCTGGAGCATGGGGTTGACCAGTGAAGGTTTGGGGATACAGTCGATGATTCCCAGAAGTGTACGTGTCAACCTCAGCAGCTCAAATAAACTGTAGAAACCGAAGTAGATGAGGTGTCTGGCCAGGCTCACCACCTGAGGGCACAAAACATTCTAGCAGTTATCATTCTAGCAGTTATCATTCTAGTAGTTATCATTCTAAAGTGGTAGAGAGCCAGAGAGTAATTTTCCATGACCAAATATAGGTGTTTTTGAAGTATTCACAGTATTGTTAATGAGAATAGGAATGAGGTGTGAATTGACACCTCATAGGTCAGCTTGTTCTTCTCCTCGTCAGCGAAAGGCAGGTCTTCATTGAGGACGACGTTGAGGTACTCCTCCATGAACACCATGGTGTTGGCAAACTTGTTCTTCTTATTGTCCCGCAAGTCATCCATGTTGGAATCATAACTAAGCAAGGGAAGAGGTAAAAAACATAGAAATAAAACGCCCTTAGTTGCACTGTACCTCAATGTTAACAATGCAATGACACTATGCACAAAACATTGATCTGGGAAAAAATTTCGAAGTCTAACTCTTTAATTGAGATGGAGGTTGGGATCTCTGTCCAGAGACGTGCAAACTTGACGGGGGTCACCAGCTCCTGAGGGTCTCGGTCGACGTGTGTGTGCAGCATGAGTCGGCAGAAGGAGGCTCTGAGGTCAAAGGGCAGCGTCTCGTCCATCATACACAGGAAGATGAGCTCCACATCCAGCTGCTTAGAGATCTCATCTATGGCCAGGTACTGGCGGTCCAGACATATCCGTGCATACAGCTTCAGCTGGTACCTGCAGGGACAAAGGGGAAGGTTTGAGAATGAAGCATACACAAGACTTCAAAGTAGGTCACAGGGTTGAAATACTTCAGATTAGTACAATTTCCTTTTCAAAAGATCCCCTGTTTACATTACCTTTAGTAACAGTACATTCCCATATCTAGGAAATCATAACGGCAGGGGTGCAACTTTCACTGGACGGGGGGGGGGGGGACATGAAATTGCATTTTTGTCCAGTTTTATCATTGCACTGTGATACAAAACACACGGCACGGTGTGCTTTAGGACCATGCTGATGCCTCAGAGCGGTCGGTTAGGTTGTGTGAAGGCAAAGCTTCTGATAGGACCAGCATGGGAAAGATGAACAGAGGCAGCTGCTGTCTGTGTTGCGCTTTTTCAATGAGTTGTTCAAAAGCAAGCAGAGCAGAAACTGGCTACTCTTTAGTTAACTGATCTAGCTGGCAAGGTAACTGCTGTTTTGACAGAAAAAAGTATTTATTCCCAATGCTGAGCTAGTAGTGTGACTGACATGTTAAATGTTCGCTAATGTTTCATTTTTTTACATTTTAGTCATTTAGCAGACGCTCTTATCCAGAGCGACTTACAGATAGTGAGTGCATACATTGTTTCATCCACTCTCGACTGAAGTGAATGAACTACTAGCAGCTAGTTAGCTAGCTAGTAGCTACCACAGCCAGTTCAGCTCTAGCTAGCCTCTAACTATGTCAGGTAGCAGTATCTAACAACTTTTCTTGTGTGTATGGAAATGTTTTGTAGCCTTAGTTTTGTCCCATTTCAGTAGAAGTAAATGTGATGACGTACCATTAGCTAGAGCTAGCCAAAGTTGGCTAACACTAGCTAGCTCACTAACTTGAGCTATTATTGTTGTCTCAATCACACTAAACCTGAATCAAATGATGAAACCAGAGGAAAAACGATTGAAAACCGACATTATATTTGTTTTTTCAGCGCAATGTGAGTTATTATTAGTCAGTATAGCAATGTAACGTTATTGATCTGTCAGTTTCCCTAGCTAATTCCCTCATTTTTCACACTGACACGGAATAAACAGCTCTACATGCTTCACTGTCATGGTGCACAGTCAGTACACAACACTATGCTCATCATATGTCTTAGCAGGATCAGATGGTGACAGGTCTACCTGCAGGGTCAGACAGCCAGGGAAGACCAGTCTACGGAGCTCAGGTGAATTTTGCAGTATATTATAACAATCAGTGACTGGATACAAAAGTTCCATCTCAAGTTGATGGGTACAGTCTGGGATCTGGGAATAATGGTCATTTCAATTATTTAACCATTTCTATTCTTGGATAATATAGCGTATAAATGTATACCAAGGTCATTATTTGTCACGCCTCATCTGAGCAGAATCAGATGGTGACAGGGTTCTCATCAGGCAGCCAGGGAAGACCAGTCTGTGACGTTGCAGAGTTGAACTTTTGCAGATACAACACTTTATTCTCTTTGTGCAGTAAACAAGATTGAAACTATTTTAAAGGCAGTCTGACAAACCTCTAAAGTTGATTTCCAAATGGTTCAAGGGTTGATAGAGGCTTTTCCCAATGACACAAAACATGTAAAACAAAAAATGTGAGGAAGACCTTGGAGACGCTATTGATGATGATGAATGGATACAGATATGTTAGAATTCCCAGTCATGTTCATATAATAACAGACACAAATTACTGCAGTTTAAGACCATCCATAGAACGTACTATATGCCAGTGAAACTGAATATCATGCACTCAGAAATGTAATTATTCTGCTAGAGGTGTAAAACACAAAAGGGAACATATTTGCATATGTTATGATCTTGTGAAGGCTGGCTGAATTCTGGCAAAGAGTATGTTATTTTATCTCAGCATGTCTACAGATTCTCCCTTCACCCTGTTTTTGTTTGCTTGCAAATGTTGATACTTGGAGCCTGTTATCAGAAGAAACTGTGTAACCTAGAATTTATAGCGGCTAAGAAATGCATTGCCATTAATTGGAAGGTTGGTTATCCTCCCACAACGGATGGAAGAAAATGTCAAGTTATGTATCACTAGATTTGATTTATTACAAGATGAAGGGTATACTGTGCAACTTTCATAATTTCTAAATGCCTTATATGGAATACTGTACGACAAAAGGAGTCTACATTGAAAACATGCCCACGTCAGGGGAGATCCCTATTTAGGCAATCCCTAGCTGCTGGGCTGCTCAGACCTGGCCCTGGGGGTCTGCCGTACTGCTCAGACCTGGCCCTGGGGGTCTGCCGTACTGCTCAGACCTGGCCCTGGGGGTCTGCCGTACTGCTCAGATCTGGCCCTGGGGGTCTGCCGTACTGCTCAGACCTGGCCCTGGGGGTCTGCCATACAGTTGGTTGTCAATCTGGCCTTGGCCTAACACACCTGAAAACAATAATGAATGTTTCACTAAGATCATAAAGCTGAGTGGGGTGTGTTGGGTTGGGGCACTGCAGGGCCGTGGACCCCTATGGGCAGGACGGGGCGACCCAGCTGTATTGTGTGCAAGTAAAAAGACCTCTACAGTACTATTAGGCCTATGATATTAATTATATGGAGGATGTACTTTTTCTGTGTGTTAATGTGTAGGTGTATGTGTGTTTGTATTAAACTTTTGTTTTCCTAAACTTTCCCTTGAGACATACAAAAAAAAAACACAGGAAGGAAGTTGTGTTGGGGAGAGACTTGAGTTGTTGACTACACTGTAGCTAGCTTAGGCCTCCTGTAGCTCAATTGGTAGAGCATGGCGCTTGCAACGCCAGGGTTGTGGGTTCGATTCCCACGGGGGGCCAGTATGAAACATTTATGCACTCACTAAACTGTAAGTCGCTCTGGATAAGTGCGTCTGCTAGATGACTAAAATGTAGACTGGTGGGGGTCGGGGAGAGAGTTGAGTAATTGACTAGACTGGTGGGGGTCGGGCGTGCAGGTGGCTCGGGCTGGCTGGGTGGCCTGGCTGAAATTTGATATAGAGGATGTCTTAATAAAGAGAACCAAAAGTTGTCTTTGTCCTTTATTTGTAAGAGTTGTTAGCAATCACTTAAACATATTTAATAACGATCTCTTACCTAGCTTGATGACTGTGGCCATTTTTGCTTACATTTTGTTGTTCTAAATAGAGACAGTTAAAAAGGGCCATGGGTCATATTAGATTGTATAGAAATGCAGGAAAAATAAGCTTTAGATGTCCCCCCAAAACAATGGGAGGACACCCAGACCCCCCGCCAAGTTATGTCCCCCCCACTTCTTATACCAAAGTTCGCCCCTGCATAAGGGTACTGTTAGTCTCCTTCAGGATAAATAAAGGTGAAATACTATAAATAAATCTACCTATAGTATGTGAGCACGTTCTCGTCATGAGCGTTCCCCTGTCTGGCCTCCTGGGCTAGCTGTCTGATGCCCTTCTCTTGCTTCTCATTGGTCTTGTCAGTCCAGACCAGCCACACCTCATCATCGTCAGCATACTCCTCCATGCCCATGTATTCAGTGGGATGGGGCATCTCTTTGGGCACACGCCGTCTGCATGGGCAAACACAGGCATAGACATTAAATCATGAACACTCAACCCAGAAGAAAACACACACACACACACACACAGAGAGAGAGGCCGTCGCATGTCAACTGTTTGTTTGTGTGTGTAGGAATATACACAGTAAAGAAGAGCACCACTCACTCAGTCTTGATGAGAATGTCTTGGTTCTTGGGATCCAGCACACACTTACAGATCAGCTCCTGAGTTACAGAAATGGCTACGTTATTGGACACACACAGATCTGACAGGTAGTCCAGAAACCTGAGGGGAAACAGGCCGATGTTTAAGTTACACCACAACAGTTTTGAATAAACATGGATATTATTTGAATGCACAAGTTGAGGGGGGGGGGGTGGGAATCGCTCTTCTCACCTGGGTTCCCTGTTCTTGCGGACCAGGCTAACGAAGGTCTCCACCTCCGTCTTGGTGATGTGCTTCTCCAGCAGCTTGCGGTTGTTGTGCAGCAAGGCAGTGATGGTGTCCTCAGCCAGGATGTCATAGCCAATCTGAGACTGCATCAATCCAAACTGCTTGGCTATGTGCTCCTGAGGGGGGGGAAGCAAGAGTGGGGATTTTTAGTGGTGTAAGTCACTTTTGTGTATCTCCAAGTGGCCTGTTGCTCTACATTTAGCTTTAGCAGCAAAGGAGGCCCAGGTATCAATCATTTTATATTGGGCCAGGAAAAGTACCGTATTTTCCGCACTATAAGGTGCACCGGAGTATAAGCCACAGCAGCTAAATTGAATGATATTGAATGATGTGTACATATATAAGCCGCACTGGACTATAAGCCGCAGGTGTTTTAATGTTTAATTACCATATTTAAGGGTTCGTGCACAGAGGGGATTGTCGGGAAAGAGACAAACTGTCTCGCTCTCGTAATGTCTGTCTGTCTTGCTCTCGTTCTCGTTCTGTCTCTCGTTCTGTCTCTCGTACCACTCTCGGTTCCACTTTTACTTTTGCGCGCTACCTGTCTCACTCTTTTCCGGCCTCCAGCTTTTCCTGCTGGAGCCCGCCGCTTAAAGGTGGGGGGCGCGGACCGGTCATAGAGCCCATAGAGTTAAAGTTGGTGGACTGTAACCTGTAAAATCCATAGATTTAGGAGGTCTTCTAGTGGCCGTTAGCTGTAAAAATCCATAGATTAGCCGCACCGTTATATAAGCCGCAGGGTCGAAAAATGGGGAAAAAAGGCGCGGCTTATAGTCAGAAAATTACGGTAATCTACCCTGTTACAGAATGTGAGTCAATGTGGTGTACAGTACCTGGTTCTTGCGGTAGTCCTCCTGTGAATGTCGCAGCAGCCGGTAACAGAGACGAAACATGTACTGGTAGGGGGAATTCTTCTGGTCTGACAGCTCCTCCAATCGCAGCAATGGGCCTTCTGCCCCTTTATCCTTGAACGGGGCCTTCAGGATCCCAAAGATCTTCAGCGGGACAAAAGAACAGAGGAATATTCAAGGTAACATGTGACAATATGGATATAATTACGACAATAAATGATAAACCTATATGTCATCATCAATCTGATGTTTAGGGAGGCGCCATTACACTAGGCTTGTTTAAAGTGGTTCTTCTGACCTGTTTGAGGATGTTTTGTTCCCTCATGAGTTTCTGTCTCTCTCGGTTGACCTTGGTCATCACCACATCCAGCACAACCTGACCGCTGTTGGGCATGTCCACCACAAAGAACACCAGGTCCTCCAGCAGCTTAATGGCAAACCTGCAGTGTCAAAGACGGGACACAAACACAGCTCTTACTGGTCCGGCCCGGTTGGTCTGGGCTAGGGAACTAACCCTCATGACTGTGTTACGGTGCCAGCTCTGAAAATGCTGACTTCAATCAAGTAGAACGGAGAGCAAACAGACCAGAAGCTTTCTTTCGCAAAAGTTGTTTGATTTCATTGATGTACACTACCAGTCAAAAGTTTGGAAACACCTACTTATTCAAGGTTTTTATTTATTTATTTTTAAACCAAAATATATTTTATATTTGAGATTCTTCAAATAGCCACCCTTTGCCTTGATGACAGCTTTGCACACTCTTGGCATTCTCTCAACCAGCTTCATGAGGTAGTCACCTGGAATGCATTTCAATTAACAGGTGTGCCTTCTTAAAAGTTAATTTGTGGAATTTTATTTCCTTCTTAATGCGTTTGAGCCAATCACTTGTGTTGTGACAAGGTAGGGGGGTATACAGAAGATAGCCCTATTTGGTAAATTACCAAGTCCATATTATGGCAAGAACAGCTCAAATAAGCTTCTTAAGTTTCTTCAAGTGCAGTCGCAAAAACCATAAAGCGCTATGATGAAACTGGCTCTCATGAGGACCGCCACAGGAATGGAAGACCCAGAGTTACCTCTGCTGCAGAGGATAAGTTCATTAGAGTTACCAGCCTCAGAAATTGCAGCCCAAATAAATGCTTCACAGAGTTCAAGTCACAGACACATCTCAACATCAACTGTTCAGAGGGGACTGTGTTAATCAGGCCTTCATGGTCAAATTGCTGCAAAGAAACCACTACTAGACACCAATAAGAAGAAGAGACCTGCTTGGGCCAAGAAACACGAGCAATGGAAATGTGTCCTTTGGTTCCAACCGCCGTGTCTTTGTGAGACGCGGTGTGGGTGAACGGATGATCTCTGCATGTGTAGTTCCCACCGTAAAGCATGGAGGAGGAGGAGGTGTTATGGTGTGGGGGTGCTTTGCTGGTGACACTGTCCGTGATTTATTTAGAATTCAAGGCACACTTAACCAGCATGGCTACCACAGCATTCTGCAGCAATACGCCATCCCATCTGGTTTGGGCTTAGTGGGACTATCATTTGTTTTTCAACAGGACAATGACCCACACAGTGAAGGAAAAGCAGCCAACAAATGCTCAGCATATGTGGAAACTGCTTCAAGACTGTTGGAAAAGTATTCCAGGTGAAGCTGATTGAGAGAATGCCAAGAGTGTGCAAAGCTGTCATCAAGTCAAAGAGTAGCTATTTGAAGAATCTCAAATATAAAATATATTTTGATTTGTTTAACACTTTTTGGGTTACTACATGATTCCTTATGTGCTATTTCATAGTTTTTATGTCTTCACTATTATTCCACAATGTAGAAAATAGTAAAAATAAAGAAAAACCCTTGAATGAGTAGGTGTGTCCAAACTTTTGACTGGTACTGTATTTTAAGCCTTTTCTGCAGACCCTTTACCTTCTGTCATTGGGGCTGATAAATCCCTCGTTAAACCTGTCCACTACGGTGCTCAACATAAAACTGGCATCGTTGGCAAAGTCCAGGTCCCAGATCTCCATCACTGGCACTGACACGATGGCAAAGGCCTCCTTATCCTCCTTGGTAGGACAGGTGCCCAGCTGAGAGCGGGATGGAACAGAAAGACTGTCTGTGTCTGACAGGAAGTCGGTGTCAAAGTTAGTCAAGCGACTGTGCAACAGGCTGTACTTACCATGAGCCTAATAGGTCTCTCCTCATCTAGATCTATGGGCACGTTGGTGCTCTGGATCCATGTGTTGGTGCATAGGTGTCTGAGGCGCACATACGAATTCCTGAGAGGAAGAACGTTTACAATAGAGAGCCAGTGAAACATACTGTAAGTCTTTACTTTATTGTACAGTCTGTGCAGATGGCTTGAAGAGGATTGGAGTTGATGCAGTATAGTACCTTGGCACAAAGGAGTCTGTTTTCTGCAGTGTGGTGGGGTCTAGCTCAAACAAGGAGGCAATGTCATTCCCATGAGACACAGCCGCCAGCTTGTACTTGATCCTCTCACCCAACATCTTCAGTTTTCGTCTATTGTCCAGCTACAGAAGGCAGGGGTCAAGGGTCAAGGGTCAAGGGTCAGGGTTTAGCACACTGACTGTCATATCAACTGGATGAATGACAGCATCACACTGGCATGAGTAGCACTAGACAGTCATAATATAGTATGCTTACCGTTTCTTCAATCACCGAAGTCTGGATTTCAACGCTGTCACCTTTGTAACCCGGATTTTCCTAAAGCAACGACAACACGGGTGCTCTATGAACTGAAACGACCCAACATCCGTACAGCCTGTGTAATGACCAAAAGCCATGGTCCAATAACCAGTAGTGCAGTAAAGCCATGGTCCAATAACCAGTAGTGCAGTAGTGTTTTACCTCAGCTGCCAGGTAGTTCCCTGTGGCAAGGTGTTTAAAACGATACAGAGTGTTCCAGTGTCCAGCCCCTCCTCGACACGGATCATGATGCACCACCTTGGAACAAATCACGTCATCAAAACAAACCTCATTCATTCCTGAAACCATTTAGCTACTGCTATTTGTAAGTCGCTCTGGATAAGAGCGTCTGCTAAATGACGTAAATGTAAATGTACAACAGAGCATATTGAAACTGTACTGTAACAAAGCCAATAATGTGGTGTGTGTGTGTGTACCAACCTCCACTTCCCACAGGGCATTGGAGCTGGTGGCGGAGGTAGCAGACTGGCGCAGGGTGGTGCGGAGGAACACATGCAGCTTGACCTTGTACTCATCACAGGTCAGGAACTTCTCCTGCTCCGCATGGAACAACCGCACTACATCCCCCTTGACCAGACACACCAGGAAAGAGATGCATTCATCTAAAGCTTAAGGTTCTAATGCTATTATTCGTGACAGTGTTAGGGTGTGAAAATGATGAAGAATCAATCACAGTGATAGAAGTTGATAGATGGTATACACACACACGGACGTTACAGGAGACTTACTCCTTTCAAGACTTCATCCTTATGATCACTGAACATCATGAACAGGTTGATCTTCCAGCTAGTGTTGCAGTTCACAGAGTTCACCTGCAGAGGGACACACACACACACACAGCTTCAGCATGGCACACCTGCTGCATCTGCAGTAGATTCATCTCGGTTAACCCAGAGCTAAAATCTCAATACGCGTAGATCTGTCCACGAGAGATTAAACATTACAGCTATTTTCATTGCTGTCAGTAACAACCGTTTTGCGTGTGTGTGTGTGAGATCGGAAGTGACGGTCAGAAGCCTCACTCTTCCAGAGAGTTTGCCATGGATGAATCAGACAGTGTGGTTATGGTGACAGAACTCTCCATTACCTCTTTACATCCAGTGTGGTCGGAGAGCTCATAGTTGCTGGCGTGTAGGGGCTGGCCTGCATTCACTGGGTTCAGGATCACCTTGTCTCCCACCACTACCTGCAGAACAACACAGAGGACCAGACTGGTTGAGGTTATGTACCTTGAATTACTGTTTATTCTGACCAATGTCTGTACTCTGTACCCATTATACTAAAAACCTTATGGATGGTGGTTATGGTACTTTTCTTGGTGAAGCTAACATTTAGGTTAGTGTGTATTAATGTAATTTGAGTCTGTACTGTAATACGAGTTAGGTGAGTTACATTGTCTCCGTTGGCCCTTAGCTTCCAGAAGGGTTGGATGAACATCCAGGAGCCCTCATTCCCCGTTCCGTCCAGGGTGACCCGCATGGCATTCTTCTCCAGCAGGGCAGGCAGACGCTTATTCACAGTCAGGAACTTGTTACTCTTCATATGCAGGAGCTGTCAGCCAGGGTACATTACACACAGAAAGACAGGCACACGGGCC
Source organism: Coregonus lavaretus (assembly GCF_964263955.1). Taxonomy (NCBI): domain Eukaryota; kingdom Metazoa; phylum Chordata; class Actinopteri; order Salmoniformes; family Salmonidae; genus Coregonus; species Coregonus lavaretus. Next base: position 8,613,080 of record NC_140009.1, on the reverse strand, counting down.
ACTGTTAAACCTCCACTCACGCACTTTCATATCGTGTCTGTGATAATGTGCTGTTATGGTGGTAGGTTGACATGGATCGAATAGACCACTATCCCATTCAATAAATGGGAACCAGCCAGCCAGGAAGGGAACCACTTAAGTAAGCATGGTTGGAAGACCAAGATGAATAGTACTAAAACCATGTATCAACAGAGAGGATCCCCCAGATGTTGTCATTCAGAGACTATACGGTCTCAGACATTTCAATAAGAGCAAATTAAGGGAAAGTAGCACACCTGTCCTCACTGAAGCTTATTATGGTTAGAAGAGACTAAGGAGAATTATGGTTGCAAACTTCCGGGAACTTTCAATAAATTCCCTGGTTTTCCAGAAATCCTGGTTGGAGGTATACGGATTTCCTACTTATTCCCTCCCGATTCCGGGAATCCTCCAACCGGGATTTCTGGAAACCAGGGAATTTATTGAAAAATTCACGGAATTTTGCAACCCTAAGGAGATTAAAGGACTGGGGGAAACCTGAGGAAGGGTGAAGGTGTGTCCAACCCTTAGAAGAACTTCAGTAAATCCTCAAAGCTACATTAGACCTTACTCCCTGGAAGATAAAGTGACTCAGCAGGTTAGTTGTGCTGCATTGTATGCTTGCCCTTGTGATAACCCCCAAGGTGTGCTGTGTAAACTTGCTGCACAGCCGTTAACATATTACAGCTATTGATCTCCAGAGAGAGAGAGAGAAACAGACTCCCCCTTTGTCTACAACCCTCCCCTCCCTCTCCCCCCCTCAGCCTGTCTGAATCAGAAGGACCTCTACACTACACAGTTGAATCACAAGGAATCATACCTATAATGTCTGCCCGGATCAGCGAAGGCTCTTAACATTGACCCTTCACCTGTACGTCCCACGGTTCTGTAAGTGCATTACATTTAGATCTTATCCAGAGCAACTTACAGTTAGTGCACTCATCTTCAGATGGCTAGGTGGGACAACCACATATCACAGTCATTGTAAGTACATTTTTTCTCAATAAAGTAGCTAATCAGCTAAGTCAGTGCTAGTAGGAAAAGACAAGAGCACAGCCCTCTCTCTGTTGCAATAAGGCCTCAGAGTCAATATTGACCAGGTACAGGTTCAGTGGAAATCCTGGTGCCTAGACCTCAGTCAATAAATACATTTCTCATAAGATATTGACACTGTACTGTACATTTTCCTGGGAATTATTGACTCTCTTCATTGGGCCTTCAGTGATGAAAACAGGGGTTGGAGATGTCTGATAATGACCATCAACTGTAGCCCATCTATGAAATGAACAAAACTCTAAAATATGTTCAAGTTCAGACAAATGTTCTTGGTTTGATAGACTTGTTGAATTTAAGAACGTTTTGTTTAAGAAACTCAATATCTTGTCTATTTACAACATTAATGTACCCCAATTATGCACTTTTATCTACAAATACTCATACCTCCCAGACAGTTTACCTAAACCCTTAAATGGATTCTTCCAGGTTAATTCTGAAATCCATCTTATATAAACACAAGACACTGCGATAACCTTCACCCTCCCCACTGCCACACATCACAGACAATTCTCTATCAGATACATACGCTGTAATTCTTATATTCACATTGCCAAAACATCATCATCCCTCTAACTTCAAGCGAAGACTAGGGGTCAGCCTGATTAACCAAACTACTCCGTAATCTCCTCCACATAGCCTAATTCTCACACATTTAAACAAAACAAATATATATTTTTTACTGATCAATTCATTTATAATTAGTAGGTTTTGTTATCTGTTTTAACAAACCTTTTTTATTTTTGTACTTGCAAAAGTATTCATCCCTCTTGGTGTTTGTCCTATTTTGTTGCATTACAACCTGTAATTTAAATGGATTTTTATTTAGATTTCATGTAATGGACATACACAAAATAGTCCAAATTGGTGAAGTTAAATGAAAAAAAGTACTTGTTTCAAAACATTCTAAAAAATAAATAATGGAAAAGTAGTGCGTGCATATGTATTCACCCCCTTTGCTATGAAGCCCCTAAATAAGATCTGGTGCAACCAATTACCTTCAGAAGTCACATAATTAGTTAAATAAAGTCCACTTATGTGCAATCTAAGTGTCACATGATCTCAGTGTATATATACACCTGTTCTGAAAGGCCCCAGTGTCTGCAACACCACTAAGCAAGGGGCACCACCAAGCAAGCGGCACCATGAAGACCAAGGAGCTCTCCAAACAGGTCATGGACAAAGTTGTGGAGATGTACAGATCAGGGTTGGGTTATAAAAAAATATCAGAAACTTTGAACATCCCATGGAGCACTATTAAATCCATAATTTAAAAATGGAAAGAATATGGCACCACAACAAACCTGCCAAGAGAGGGCCGTCCACCAAAACTCACAGACCAGGCATTAATCAGAGAGGCAACAAAGAGACCAAAGATAACCCTGAAGGAGCTGCAAAGCTCCACAGCAGAGATTGGAGTATCTGCCCATAGGAACACTTTAAGCCGTACACTCCACAGTGCTGGGCTTTAAGGAAGAGTGGCCAAAAAAAAGCCATTGCTTAAAGAAAAAAATAAGCAAACACGTTTGGTATTCGCCAAAAGGCATGTGGGAGACTCCCCAAACATATGGAAGAAGGTACTCTGGTCAGATGAGACTAAAATTGAGCTTTTTGGCCATCAAGGAAAATGTCTGGCGCAAACCCAACACCTCTCATCATCCCGAGAACACCATCCCCACAGTGAAGCATGGTGGTGGCAGCATCATGCTGTGGGGATGTTTTTCCATCAGCAGGGACTGGGAAACTGGTCAGAATTGAAGGAATGATGGATCGTGCTAAATACAGGGACATTCTTGAGGGAAACCTGTTTCAGACTTCCAGAGATTTGAGACTGGGACGAAAGGTCACCTTCCAGCAGGACAATCACCCTATATACAGTGGGGGAAAAAAGTATTTAGTCAGCCACCAATTGTGCAAGTTCTCCCACTTAAAAAGATGAGAGAGGCCTGTAATTTTCATCATAGGTACATGTCAACTATGACAGACAAAATGAGAAAAATGTTTTCCAGAAAATCACATTGTAGGATTTTTTATGAATTTATTTGCAAATTATGGTGGAAAATAAGTATTTGGTCAATAACAAAAGTATCTCAATACTTTGTTATTTACCCTTTGTTGGCAATGACACAGGTCAAACGTTTTCTGTAAGTCTTCACAAGGTTTTCACACACTGTTGCTGGTATTTTGGCCCATTCCTCCATGCAGATCTCCTCTAGAGCAGTGATGTTTTGGGGCTATCGTTGGGCAACACAGACTTTCAACACCCTCAAAAGATTTTCTATGGGGTTGAGATCTGGAGACTGGCTAGGCCACTCCAGGACCTTGAAATTCTTCTTACGAAGCCACTGCTTCGTTGCCCGGGCGGTGTGTTTGGGATCATTGTCATGCTGAAAGACTCAGCCACGTTTCATCTTCAATGCCCTTGCTGATGGAAGGAGATTTTCACTCAAAATCTCACGATACATGGCCCCATTCATTCTATCCTTTACACGGATCAGTCGTCCTGGTCCCTTTGCAGAAAAACAGCCCCAAAGCATGATGTTTCCACCCCCATGCTTTACAGTAGGTATGGTGTTCTTTGGATGCAACTCAGCATTCTTTGTCCTCCAAACACGACGAGTTGAGTTTTTACCAAAAAGTTATATTTTGGTTTCATCTGACCATATGACATTCTCCCAATCCTCTTCTGGATCATCCAAATGCACTCTAGCAAACTTCAGACGGGCCTGGACATGTACTGGCTTAAGCAGGAGGACACGTCTGGCACTGCAGGATGAGTCCTTGGCGGCGTAGTGGGTTACTGATGGTAGGCTTTGTTACTTTGGTCCCAGCTCTCTGCAGGTCATTCACTAGGTCCCCCCGTGTGGTTCTGGGATTTTTGCTCACCGTTCTTGTGATCATTTTGACCCCACAGGGTGAGATCTTGCGTGGAGCCCCAGATCGAGGGAGATTATAAATGGTCTTGTATGTCTTCCATTTCCTAATAATTGCTCCCACAGTTGATTTCTTCAAACCAAGCTGCTTACCTATTGCAGATTCAGTCTTCCCAGCCTGGTGCAGGTCTACAATTTTGTTTCTGGTGTCATTTGACAGCTCTTTGGTCTTGGCCATAGTGGAGTTTGGAGTGTGACTGTTTGAGGTTGTGGACAGGTGTATTTTATACTGATAACAAGTTCAAACAGGTGCCATTAATACAGGTAACGAGTGGAGGACAGAGGAGCCTCTTAAAGAAGAAGTTACAGGTCTGTGAGAGCCAGAAATCTTGCTTGTTTGTAGGTGACCAAATCCTTATTTTCCACCATAATTTGCATATAAATTCATTAAAAATCCTACAATGTGATTTTCTGGATTTTTTTCTCTCAATTTGTCTGTCATAGTTGACGTGTACCTATGATGAAAATTACAGGCCTCTCTCATCTTTTTAAGTGGGAGAACTTGCACAATTGGTGGCTGACTAAATACTTTTTTCCCCCACTGTATGACCCTATATAAACTACAGTGGCTTGCGACAATACTGTCGCAAGCCACTGTAGTTTATATTGTTTTTTTGTGGTGTGGTTTTTATTTAAGCCCTTGGGCTTCCAACCTGCACACAGTTTTTTTATTTTTTTTATTAGTTTTTTATCTGTATTGTTGTTTATCACTTGTTTTCTTTGGTGCAAATAAATTACAACTAGTACTACACACATGCAGTAAATTAGTCTTTGCTACATATGATTCAACGCACTATTACGTTATGTTGTTTATGACATGGTAGTAAAAAGGCGCTTTTCATGTGGAATGCCCAGCGGTAGGGATCACTGAGAAACCGGTGCGGTCTGTTCTCTGTCATCACTTAGAATTTCTTTAGAATATGAACACACTTAAGAGGAAAATCTAGGCGGACTTCACCTGTCTATGGCGATGACAACCTGGCACATAGGCTGTCTAAGTTTCCATACAGGGTGACATGCAGAAACAAGCCGTTATGGATCAGCTATTAGGAGTCATGATGATTACTAACTGTAAGTCGCTCTGGATAAGAGCGTCTGCTAAATGACTAAAATGTAAATGAGGAAGCTTAGGTCGCGAAACACCTGACTATCATCACACCAATCCCTGTAACTTGGAGGTCAATAACTCCCATTAGTGAGTGATGCTACCCACAGCTAGCACATTTGGGTCCTTGTTTTTTGGTTGTGGGAATGAAGACATACGTTTCCTGACTGATAAAACTGAACGTTTTTTTAAACATTCTGAGAACAGAAGTGAGGGAGGTTCTGAGAACGTTTTACGCTGGTTCCTTGAACGTTTTCCTGGGAGGTTTTATTAACGCTCTGAGAACAGAAGTGAGGGAGATTCTGAGAACATTTTACGCTGGTTCCTTGAACGTTTTCCTGGGAGGTTTTATTAACGCTCTGAGAACAGAAATTATAGATTATTTAGAGTTATTTTAATAACTTCCTTAAAAAAACTTTCACTAAATGTTTCAATAATACTTTTTTGAACTCCAAGCACAGATAGGACACATGGAAATTCATTTGCTTCAGCATTAATCATTCAAACACATTTCTTTTTTTATTGTGACACAGCATCAGTGAGATTCAAACCTATAATCTTCTGTTCTCTATCCGTGGAATTAGTCCACTGCGCCACCAGGATGGAGCTAGCATGCCATGTTTTTTTACGCATACAAAGCTGTTCATTTTAATCTATTCAAACAGAGCCCATTTCAAAGGAAACAAGCACTCATTAAGATCTGGTGTAGCCTATTAGTTTGTGTGGCCAACACACAACATGATAGAGGATAGAGAGAATTTTGTTGATGCTGAGAACTGAATATATGTTTTTAAATAACGTTCTTTAAACGTTCTCGGAAACGTACAAAAGTTTTGTTAATGTTCTCTGAACAATTTGGACACATTACTTTAAATAGAACCTGTAGGAAACGTTATGCTGAAGTACTGAAATTCCCACAGAAGAATGTTGTTTCTTAACGTTCTCTGAACTATTTGAGAACATTCCCAATGTCAAACCAGTTGGAGAACGTTCCTAGAACATTACTAAAACTGAAATTAAATGTAACCATGTTTGAACTTTTAGGAAACGTTCTGTTAAAGTAAATACTTAGAAAATAATGTTTGTTGTTTAATGTGCTGAGAATGTTCCAAAGCCAAGCAACTATCCTGCATCTTTCCCAGAATGCTGTGGGAAAGTTGTATGCAAAATAACTATAGGACAACCACGCTCTCACCAAGCCCTAAGAAACATATGGTTCTCAGAACGCTATGTGCTAGCTGGGTGCATACTTGCTGAAAGTGATTCAAACACAGGTATTCTGGGACCCCTCCCTGATTGATACTGTGCAGGTGTGCTCAAACCCTTTACCAGACACATACTGATTGGTGATCTGCAGACCCATCACACTGAGAATGTGCAGGTGTGATCAAGCTTCCCCTCCGGTACAAGACCAGCCATTCATTGATATCGGCCTGATCCCATTACATTACATTTACAGTAATTCCATTCACCAGAGCAGGAAGAGGCATAGGCTGTTGAACACCTGAGTGTCGGCTTATCTCAACAGCAGTGGAGGCTGCTGAGGGGAGGACGGCTCATAATAATGGCTGGAACGGAGCAAATGGAATGGCATCTAACACATAGAAACCATGTGTTTGATATATTTGATACTGTTCCACCAATTCCGCTCCAGCCATTACCACGAGCCCGTCCTCCCCAATTAAGGTGCCACCAACCTCCTGTGCTCAACAGTGCTGCTGGGAACTCAGACCTTACCTGAATGACAGTGCCGTATTTTACTACACCACCGTGGACCTTCTTGTTTTCTGTCTCGTTCTGTTTCTGCTCCAGATTAGAGGCATGCTGTGGAGAACAAGGAAAAGTTGCATCAGTGTCAGTGAAAATCCAGTGTACTGTCTCTAACCTGGTGGTAAGAACCTTGTTGTACTGTCTCTAACCTGGTGGTATGAACCCTGTTGTGCTGTCTCTAACCTGGTGGTATGAACCCTGTTGTGCTGTCTCTAACCTGGTGGTATGAACCTTGTTGTGCTGTCTCTAACCTGGTGGTATGAACCTTGTTGTGCTGTCTCTAACCTGGTGGTATGAACCCTGTTGTGCTGTCTCTAACCTGGTGGTATGAACCTTGTTGTACCGTCTCTAACCTGGTGGTATGAACCTTGTTGTGCTGTCTCTAACCTGGTGGTATGAACCTTGTTGTGCTGTCTCTAACCTGGTGGTATGAACCTTGTTGTGCTGTCTCTAACCTGGTGGTATGAACCTTGTTGTGCTGTCTCTAACCTGGTGGTATGAACCTTGTTGTGCTGTCTCTAACCTGGTGGTATGAACCTTGTTGTGCTGTCTCTAACCTGGTGGTATGAACCTTGTTGTGCTGTCTCTAACCTGGTGGTATGATCCTTGTTGTACAGTCTCTAACCTGGTGGTATGAACCTTGTAAGTATCTTTTACCTGTAGTTTCTGAAGTAGTACCACATCAGCGATCTTGTCCTTTTCATGCTTGGCCTGCTTGGCTTTCCAGAACTGTTTCTGTGCAGAGTAGCGGTTCATGGGACACACTTTGAAGAGGCAGTCTGAGACATAATAGTGTGATTAAAGGGTTAAGATTGCTAATAAGGGGACTGGTGAGTATTCAATGTTATAGATGTGTTGGTTTCAAATATTAAAAACCTGTGAAGTATAATATGGGGGGCAGGGGGCTAGTGATGCACTATTTTAACATTACTATGCCAAGATGGCTGCCATTCTCCCGAGCATCTATGTTCTTTATAGCAAAGATGTGCTGTGTCACTGTCTGAGCAAGTATATATCGCTTCCACATAAAATGAATAGTTTGCTTACCATAGGGGACAGTGGATCTGGGCCAATATTGACTCTCCCTATCCTCAGAGGGATATCCTGTTTTTAAAGCAGCCTAATACTAATATTGGAGATAAAGGACTTTATCAGCTGGCTGTCTGTGTGCTCTGCTCTGTGAGTACAGTAGTTGTTATCTGCCACACAGGGCTGGCAGGAAGGTCATAGCGGCACCATAACAGCAAACATCCTTAAAATGCAGGTCGCCCCTCAGTAATATTGAAATGTCTTATTTGATACAGTCGAGGTGTGGCAGGCACTGGAGGCTGTGGCACCTTAATGGGGGACATGCATTTGGTAATGGCTGGAGCGGAATGGTATAAAATACAAACTGTTTAAACTGAGATCCAAGGGTAGGACATCGATGAACCTTTGATCAGAAAGAAATGCTCTGAATGTGATGTCACCCCAGTGATGGAATCGGAGAAAACTGAGTGCGGGTTTTAAAAAATGTGTCTGCTGTCTGATTTGGAGTCTGTTCGCTCTGGTGCCCATATCAGGCCGAGTAGGCAGAGACCTGTACATTCCCCATATGTCATAGTCATGGACACACTTAGTCACAAGCAAACACACAATAACATATTGGCAATCACTCTCACAAATACACAGGGAAGTACGCATGCACACATTTAAATAACACTCCCACAAAGAGAGACACACACACCCACGCACTACGTTGCAGGCCTAAATAATGTCAATACTCATCTGACCTCTGAACTTCTTGGGGGGATTGTCCAGATCCCCTGCAGCTGGCTCTACCACACATCTGTCATCCACCAACCTGGAGAGAAACACAAAACACAGGAGATCAACACTTGCACTGCAGTGTTTGTATACATACCCCTTAAATCCACAGCTTCTTCCCCACACTTCCCCTCTAATCAGGGTGCAATTAATTATCAGGTGAAGCATGGAGGAGGTGGTGTGATGATGTGGGGGTGCTTTGCTGGTGACACTGTCTGTGATTTATTTAGAATTCAAGGCACACTTAACCAACATGGCTACCACAGCATTCTGCAGCGATACGCCATCCCATCTGGTTTGCGCTTAGTGGGACTCTCATTTGTTTTTCATCAAGACAATGACCCAAAACACACCTCTAGGCTGTGTAAGCGCTATTTGACCAAGAAGGAGAGTGATGGAGTGCTGCATCAGATGACATGGCCTCCACAATCACCCGACCTCAACCCAATTGAGATGGTTTGGGATGAGTTGGACCGCAGAGTGAAGGAAAAATAGCCAACAAGTTCTCAGCATATGTGGGAACTCCTTCAAGACTGTTGGAAAAGCATTCCTCATGAAGCTGGTTGAGAGAATGCCAAGAATGCAAAGCTGTCAAGGCAAATGGTGGCTATTTGAAGAATCTCAAATATAAAATATATTTTGATTTGTTTAACACTTTTTTGGTAACTACATGATTCCATATGTGTTATTTCATAGTTTTGACATCTTCACCATTATTCTACAATGTAGAAATGAGTAAAAATTAAGAAAAACCCTTGAATTAGTAGGTGTGTCCAAACTTTTGACTGGTACTGTATACATACATGTTACAGCCTTACTCTAAAATGGATGAAAAAAATCCTCAACAATCTTCACACAATAATGACAAAGTGAAAACATATTTTTATTTTAAAAAATCTGCAGCATTGAAGGTTCCCAATAACACAGTGGCCTCCATCCCTCTTAAATGAAATAAGTTTGGAACCACCAAGATGGGAGAACCTTCCAGAAGAACAACCATCTCTGCAGCACTCCACCAATCAGGCTTTTATGGTGGAGTGGCCAGACGGAAGCAACTTCTCAGTGAAAGGCACATGACAGCCCACTTGGAGTTTGCCAAAAGGCACCTACAAGGTGTTCCAAGCTTGTAGCGTCATACCCAAAAAGACTCGAGGCTGTAATCGCCGCCAAAGGTGCTTCAACAAAGTACTGAGTAAAGGGTCTGAATACTTATGTAAATGTCATATGTGAGTTTATTTCTTAAAATAAATTTGCAAACATTTCTAAAAACTGGATGTTGCTTTGTCATTATGGGGTATTGTGTGTAGATTGATGAGATTATTCTTTTTTAAATCAAAATGTGGAAAAAGTCAAGGGGGTCTGAATACTTTCCGAATGCACTGTATATAAAAATAATCTTGCATACGTTAATTCCAAAAGTTAAAATCACATTGAATGATATTCATTATCTATGTGAATTAATAAAATGACCCTAAAGTTGAAAATAGTTTTTTTTGTTTTTATAAAGACCTCAATTCCTGAGTTGTGAGTGATTAATGTGCAATGCAAATGACCCGGGGAGCACTCCAGACTCTAGCCAAAGCAATGAACCCACAATAAATAGAAAATACCTCACCTGGCTGCTAGGTAACTCCCATTGATTATGTGAAGGAGGGGGACATAGAGACATTAACCAGAGACAACCCTCTGCACGCAAACATCATTGTACAGACTGATGGTAAAGATGTAGGATTAGCTTGTAGGATTACCTTTCAGGCAGTGTCTTCAAGATACATGAACCCTTTTTGCATATTTCCACTGCATTGTGTGAACTGTGAGCCTGTCTTGTGTTTGTCATATCTACCATGGAAATATCACCTCAGCATGTTGTTTCAGACAACTTTGGGTAATGGCTTCTATGGGCACTCTAACGCTGAGCAGCCCAAAGCATTCAGAGTACTTTAAAAAGCTTTGTAGTGACGTCATCCTGCAGTATAATAGGCTATAGATTACAACCTACAGTGCCTTCAGAAAAAGTTCACACCCCTTGACTTTTTCTACATTCTGTTGTGTTACAGCCGGAATTTAAAATTGATTAAAATGTAGATTGTATCACTGATCTACACACAACACCCCATAATGTCAAAGTGGAATTATGGTTTTAGATTTTTTTTTTAACAAATTAATATATAAATGACAAGCAGAAGTGTCTTGAGTCAATAAGTATTCAACCTCTTTGTTATGGCAAGCCTAAATAACTTCAGGAGTAAAAACATGCTTAGACAATAAGTTGCATAGACTAACTCTGTGTGTAATAACGGTGTTTAACGTAATTTTTGAATGACTACCCCATCTCTGTACCCCACACATACAATTATCTGTAAGGTCCTTCAGTCGAGCAGTGAATTTTAAGCACAGATTAAACGACAAAGACAGGGAGGTTTTCGAATGCCTCGCAAAGAATGGCTCCTATTGGTAGATGGGTAAGAAACAACAAAGAAGCAGACACTGAATATCCCTTTGAGCATGGTATTATTACATTTTGGGTGGTGTATCAATACACCCAGTCACTACAAAGATACAGGTGTCCTTCCTAACTCAGTTGCCGGAGAGGAAGGAAACCGCTCAGGGATTTCACCATGAGGCCAATGGTGATTTTAAACCAGTTACAGAATGAAATGGCTGTGATAGGAGAAAATTGAGGATGGATCAACAACATTGTAGTTACTCCATAATACTAACCTAAATGACAGAGTGAAAAGAAGGAAGCCTGTACAGAATAAAAATATTCAAAAACATGCATCTTGTTTGCAACGAGTCACTAAAGTAATACTGAAAGAAATGTGGCAAAGAAATTAACTTTTTGTCCTGAATACAAAGCATTATGTTTGGGGCAAATACAACACAACACATCACTGAGTACCACAAGCATGGTGGTGGTAGTGGCTGCATCATGTTATGGGTATGCTTGTCATTGGCAAGGACTAGGGAGTTTTTTTAAAAATAAAAATAAAAGAAATAGAGCTAAGCACAGACAAAATCCTAGAGGACACTGGGAGACAAATCCACCTTTCAGCAAGACAATAACCTAAAACGCAAGGCCAAATATACACTGGAGTTACTTACCAAGACGACATTGAATGTTCCTGAGAGGCCTAGTTACAGTTTTGACTTAAAATCGGCTTGGAAATCTATGGAAAGACTTGAAAATGGCTGTCTAGCAGTGATCAACAACCAACTTGATAGAGCTTGAAGAATTCTTAAGAGAATAATGGGCAAATATTGCACAATCCAGGTTTGCAAACCTCCTTAGAGACAACCAGAAAGACTCACAGCTGTAATCGCTGCCAAAGGTGATTCTAACATGTATTGACTCAGGGGGTTGAATACTTATCTATCTACAGTGCATTCGGAAAGTATTCAGACCCCTTGACCTAGGTTACAGCATTATTCTAAAATTGATTAAATTGTTTTTTTCCCCTCATCAATCTACACCTGTATTTGGGGAGTTTCTCCCATTATTTTCTGCAGATCCTCTCAAGCTCTGTCAGGTTGGATGGGGAGCGTCGCTACACAGCTATTTTCAGATCTCTCCAGAGATGTTAGATCGGGTTCAAGTCTGGGCTCTGGCTGGGCCACTCAAGGACATTCATAGACTTGTCCTGAAGCCACTCCTACGTTGTCTTGGCTGTGTGCTTAGGGTCGTTGTCCTTTTGGAAGATGAACCTTCACCCCAGTCTTAAGGTCCTGAGCGCTCTGGAGCAGGTTTTCATCAAGGATCTCTGTACTTTGCTCCATTCATCTTTCCCTCAATCCTGACTAGTCTCCCAGTCCCTGCCGCTGAAAAACATCCCCACAGCATGATGCTGCCACCACCATTCTTCACCGTAGGGATGGTGCCAGGTTTCCTCCAGACGTGACACTTGGCATTCAGGCCAAAGAGTTCAATCTTGGTTCCATCAGACCAGAGAATTTTGTTTCTCATGGTCTGAGAGTCTTTAGGTGCCTTTTGGCAAACTCCAAGCGGGCTGTCATGTGCTTGTTACTGAGGAGTGGCTTCAGTCTGGCCACTCTACCAAAAAGGCCTTATTGGTGAAGTGCTGCAGAGAGGGTTGTCCTTCTGGATGATTCTCCCATCTCCACAGAGGAACTCTGGAGCTCTGTCAGAGTGACCATTAGGTTCTTGGTCACCTCCCTGACCAAGGCCCTTCTCCCCAGTTTGCTCAGTTTGGCCGGGCGGCCAGCTCTATGAAGAGTCTTGGTGGTTCCAAACGTCTATTTAAGAATGATTGAGGCCACTGTGTTTGTGGGGACCTACAATCCTGCAGAAATGTCTTGGTACCCTTCCCTAGATCTATGCCTCGACACAATCCTGTCTCGGAGCTCTACGGACAATTCCTTCGACTTGGTTTTTGCTCTGACATGCACTGTCACCTGTGGAACCTTATATAGGCAGGTGTGTGCCTTTCCAAAACATGTCCAATCAATTGAATTTACCACAGGTGGTCTCCAATCAAGTTGTAGAAATCTCAAGGATGATCAATGGAAACAGGATGCACCTGAGCCCAATTTCAAGTCCCATAGCAAAGGTTCTGAATACTTATCTGTTTTCTATTTTTTTATACATTTGCAAAAAAATCTAAAAACCTGTTTTCACTATGTCATTATGGGGTTTTGTGTGTAGATTGAGAATTTGTTTTCATTTAATCCATTTTAGAATATGGTTGTAAAGTAATAATTTTGGTGGGAAAATCAAGGGGTCTGAATATTTTCAGAATGCACTGTATATATTTCAATTGTAGTGTGAAAGCCACCAGTGGCGTGCTGTTTGAATAGGCTACCATCAGTGGGTTGAAGCTCTTCACCTGAGACAAAGAATGCAAAGCATGTGTGATTGAATGCAGAGCTATCAGACCTCACAAGAAGGGTGCGGGCTCTGATTAAAACTACACAACAGAAAATCAGGAACTTTGTGAAAGCTGCACCAGGTGTATGTTCGTGGTTTTAAGGTCTGTGCCACTTTAAAAACCTGTGTCAGGCAGTCTAAAGCACTGCATCGCAGTGCTGAGGCACCACTACAGCCTGGGGTTTGATCCCAGGCTGTGTCACAGCCGGCCGTGACCGGGAGCTCCATAGGATGGTGCACAATTGGCCCAGTATCGTCCGGGATAGGGGAGGGTTTGGCCGGGGGGCATTCCATGGCTCATCGCGCTCTAGCGACGGGCCGGGCGCCTGCAAGCTGACTTTGGTCATCAGGCGGACTGTGTTTCCTCCGACACATTGGTGCGGCTGGCTTCTGGGTTAAGCAAGCAGTGTGTTAAAAAGTAGCGCGGCTTGGCGCATGTCTCAACCTTCGTCTCTCCCGAGCTCGTTGGGGAGTTGCAGCGATGAGACAAGATCGTAACTAGATTGGCAATTGGATATCACGAAACAGTGGAGAAAAATGGGGTAAAATATATGTTTTAAAAAACTGTCAGGTCCCTGCTGATTTCATTCATAACACAGATCTGCACTGTGTTCTCGTGTAAATAACTCAACAAACACCGACACATATGCCGTCAAAATATTTACAAATCATTTGTCCTGCTTCTTCTGTCATTACAGGCATCATGTGTTATACAGTAAGTGAGACTTAAAGCAGCTTTAGATATTTTGCTCTGAAGTATGAAAAATGTATGCACTCACTAACCGTAAGTCGCTCTGGATAAGAGCATCTGCTAAATGACCTAAATGTAAGTGCAGCATCCATGTTTTAAATACAAGTATTAAATATAAGTGCGGAATGTATTATAATTATTAGTAGTAGCACATTACAGAGTCACATTACAGAGTCACATTATGTGGCTTCTTACAACTTAGATGTAACTTAATTCTGAAATAATATTTTATTCTGTAAGGTGTTACGAGCTTCGAGGCAACCCCTGTGTAAACAATACAAACTTTCTCTGGATGGAGACCTGATGTGAACCTAAAAAAAGTACATCACAGTGTGCTTCCTTTTACTAGTGACAGTCAAGACACTTGCTAAAAGCTATTTGACATACTGAGCTGGAACATTCTAATAGGCCCTATGTTGTCAGACAGTCAAAATGTGTGTCCTGTCCTCGACAGAGAGATTTCACATGAGTTACCCGCTGCGCCATCCCTTGTTGTGACTGATTACAGCCGTCATTCCCAGTGTTTGAATTTATGCAAACTAAGCCTACGACCCCATTCTGATTTTAAAAGACATGCTATTGTACAGTCCTCATCTGCCCCTGTGTTATAGGCTACTATCCACTTCCCCATCATTCCTTCAGAAGGAAGCAAGATGATAATTTAAACATTAACTAGATATTGTTACAAATATGACTCAGCCAGACACTTGTAGGCTACTTTGCGATAGTGGATTTGAACAGTGTGAAGTGAATAAACTAAAGTGTGGCTAAGAGGTGACTCAAGAAGCTGTTTGAACAACCCTGGAGCTGTATCAGTGGCTGACTGGACAGGGGTGCACTCTTTGTTTGTCCCCATAGGAGAACACATTTTGGTTCCAGGATGAACAATGTGATGGTGAAAAAGTTTCTACTTAGAACTTTTTATTGGTGAAAAATGTTCCACGTAGAACTTTGTATTAGTGAAAGTGTTCCACTTGGAACCATAAATAGTTATTTTCAAAGGGTTCACCCATGGGGACAATTGAAGAACCCTTTATGGTTTCAGGTAGCACCTTCTTTTCTAAAAAAAGCTTTGTGGGCAGGCAGCAGAGTCATCGTGCCCATAGGGGGCACAGGGGCAAGTTCGTCCTCAGATTTGTCTTGTAAATAAAAAATAAAAATAAATACTTGTTGTTTCTCTGTAAAACTACTAACAACCTAGCAATTTTATGAAGTTGACTTTAGCTAGCCCAGATAGGGAACCTATCTCCCAGCCTCATAACTAGCTACCAAGAAACCATTTCAGGCTATCAATCAGGTTAGAGTAGCTAGCTTGTCTAACTATCTTATCTGGCATGCCTGCTGGAAAGGCTGGTAGACTTTAGAAAAGCAAGCAATAACTAAATGTACTGAATAAGACTCACATTCCTTCTCAATATTTTACCCAGATTTTGGCAGAGATGCAGAGAACCATATTTTGTTTCTTTAAAAAAGAAACATATAATTTGTTTTACATAGAATTAAGCATAATGATTATGGTCTAGATTGCAGGAAAAAGCTGTTTCTGGTTTTGAAAAATAAAATAATTCTCCAACTTCCGGACGGGGGGGGGGGGGCCTAGCCCCACTCCGGACCACCCCCAGCCATCCTCACATACTTTGTGCCCCCTCACATTTTTGTGGTGCCTGACGCCCCTGGCGGGCAGCTCCAAGTGAGCACAAAGGGCACCAGAACACATAGAATGCTGCTCCTTCTCAGGCAGCAACTGGAGAAACCACAGGAAGCACTATGAATAGAGAGCATTTGAATACATTGCAAATGGCAACGTATTCCCTACATAGTGCACTACTTTTGACCGGAGCCCAATGGGCCCCGGTCAAAAGTAGTGCACTTAATAGCGAATAGGGTGCCATTTGAGACAGATATCCCATTGGGCTCAGGTCAAGTCCCAGGTGACGAGAGCACCACTCCTTAGGAAATCTCCAAAGGACACACTGGAATCATTTCCTGATCCTGCCATAATCCCTTCTCAGGCAAACAATAGAGTGTGTGTGGGGGGGGGGGGGGGCTGCAGTGTATATATGAACATAAACAACAACATAGAATACTGCCAGGGGAATATATCCAGGGACAAAGTTGTAAAATAGTGCAGCCATGTTTTCACGCCTTTCACTAACAGAGAAAGGTCAGTATTAAACCAATAATGTCTATGACCTTTTTTCAAGGACATGTTTCTGACTAGAGGAAATGCACCGCTACTTTAGACATATACCTGCACAAAATCAGGTGAAACGACCCTATTCATCAACGACGACGTAGGCCTAGTGCAACCCTTCTGTCTAATGCCTTGCGTTGTGAAATACAGCTTAAAGCGGGGCTCTCCAACCCTGTTCCTGGAGAGCTACTGTCCTGTAGGTTTTCGTTCCAACCCTAATCTAACAATTAGCTGGTTGATAAGATGAATCAGGTTAGTAGTTACAACTGGGGTTGGAGTGAAAACCTACAGGAGGGTAGCTCTCCAGGAACAGGGTTGGAGAGCCCTGGCTTAAAGGATTAGTTTCACTATTTTACAACTTGATGTTTGATGGTTCCTCACCCTGAAAGTAATCCATGGTTCAATTCTCTGACTAGCCATTACAAACTTCAGCTAACTTTAGCCACTGCTAGCTAAAAATCTATGGAACATAAAGTTGTAAAATAGTGAACTACTCCTTTAATGAACTCACTGAACAGATAACAGATGTTTCCATATGGGTATGCTTGACTATCTAGATATCAGACTCCATGGCACACTTTGCCATAGTGAGACTGGGTATAACTGAGTTTGTCATCAGCTGATGAAATAAACAATTGTCTCTCCGAGAGACACTGAAACTCAGAAGCAATGATCTCATGACTGGAATTGTTATAATAGCTTACTGTGCTGTGTAACATTAACTACATAAATACATGAAGCCTAAATCACGGATTCGTGGAGTTTTGTCTCGCTCTGTAAAGTTAATTCACTACGCAGAGCGCAAAACTTGACACAGAGGCTACAAGAAGTGAAGGAGATAAGAGTCTCGATTCGAAGTCGGCGTGTGGACAACTGATGGGTTAACATTAAGATATCATCTGTCAAAATGACAAGACTGTAAACGTATAACCACAGGCAAGGTAAAGTGTTTGTAGGGACATGCACATACTTACCCAAGTGTACTTATAAAACCATTGACAGAGCCCTCCGCGTAAAGGGAAACGATGTCCCCAATGTGCAAAAAGCTGGACATTGAATCCGACATATTCAGTGTCTTTCCCGTTGACAATTATCAACTGAAATACAAACTTGATCCTCTTCTGTATTCTCCACTTGACTGCTGCAACTTCTTGAAGCGCTACTCGTATCTGATCTCGCTCTTCCTCCTCGTGCACTGAGGGTTAAGAACCCTCATTCGAACTATTGTAGTTAATTAAAATGATAGTTTTCATTGTTTAATTAAATAAAGTTAAAATTGAAAATGAGCAATGACAAACCGATGTTAATGGAAGCAGAGAAAGTCAAAATGTGTCAATGAAGTCCTCATGTTGACACTGCACCTGAAGACAGACAGCATTGGAACCAGGAAGTGTGTTATCTCGATAACTCCTCAGTTATCTGTTCTTGGTTCAGTTATCTTCTCAGTTGCCTGTTTTGACTAGAAAGTACAAGAGAAAGATCCACACGCCCCTTTATACCCTCTCTTGCCTACCTACATTAATGCACTGAGAATTGGTACAAATTATGATAGTAGGCTCCAGTGCACAGGTTTTTATTCAGTGAACAAACATTATTAGGTCTATCTGCTCGTTATAGAGTAAATAAAAGTCAGATTATTTAAATGGTTTCAATAAACCATCATTTAAACTATATTAACAAATAAACCATCATTTAAACTATATAAACTAATAAACCATAATTAAGAGATAGAGTTGACATTTAGTTGATTGAGTTTACTATGAACATATTTATTTGTAGAGGGTTTTAAGTTCAAAAGTTGATCACCGCTGCACTACTGTCTATGAGTGGGATTCAGAAGATTCCTTTTTCATTTTCTCTTTTATACAAGCTATAGTGACTGGTTCCCTGTTTAACTGGAATTATATATACTTCTGAATGTGTTGCCATACACTGCTGGAGTTTAACTAGGCCTATTTCAGACGTCACTCTCTCACCATAGTTTACCATCTAGGGTTCTCGCTTACTACATCCTCAGAGTTTTGGCCTTTCTAAAAGCTTGAGTTTAAAGTATTGAACAACATTTAGGCAGCTTTGTAGCAAACAAATACAGCCATGTTTTTTTTTTCCGCCCACTATTGACAACTCATAGTGGCAGGCGCGTCATGATCAGCCTTTGGCCTGGACTTCCTGTGCAGTCAAGGGGTGATCCAGGTTGAGGCTAAGCCAAGCTGTTACTGTAGGAGAGAGGTCTTGCTGCTTTCCTCACACAATACAATATGTACTGTAGGCCAATCGAAATATAGCCTCTCTTTCATGGTTTTCTAGAGATTTTCTAATCCAAGTTTATCATTTTAAAAGGCTAATTGATCATTAGAAAACCCTTTTGCAATTATGTTAGCACAGCTGAAAACTGTTGTGCTGATTAAAGAAGCAATAAAACTGGCCTTCTTGAGACTAATTGAGTATCTGGAGCATCGGCAATTGTGGGTTCGATTACAGGCTCAAAATGGCCAGAAACAAATAACTTTCTTCTGAAACTCGTCAGTCTATTCTTGTTCTGAGAAATGAAGGCCATTCCATGCGAGAAATTGCCAAAAAACTGAAGATCTCGTACAACACTGTGTACAACTCCCTTCAGACTGGCCAATAAAAAGAAAAGATTAAGATGGGCAGTCTGAGATATGGCTTTTTCTTTGCAACTCTTCCTAGAAGGTCAGCATCCCGGAGTCGCCTCTTCACTGTTGATGTTGAGACCAGTGTTTTGCGGGTACTATTTAATGAAGCTGCCAGTTGAGGACCTGTGAGGCTCCTGTTTCTCAAACTAGACACTCTAATGTATTTGTCCTCTTGCTCAGTTGTGCACCGAGGCCTCCCACTCCTCTTTCTATTCTGGTTAGAGCCAGGTTGCGCTGCTCTGTGAAGGGAGTAGTACACAGCGTTGTACGAGATCTTCAGTTTCTTGCATGGAATAGCCTTCATTTCTCAGAACAAGAATAGACTGACGAGTTTCAGAAGAAAGTTATTTGTTTCTGGCCATTTTGAGCCTGTAATCGAATCCACAATTGCTGATGCTCCAGATACTCAACTAGTCTCAAGAAGGCCAGCTTTATTGCTTCTTTAATCAGCACAACAGTTTTCAGCTGTGGTAACATAATTGCAAAAGGGTTTTCTAATGATCAATTAGCCTTTTAAAAATATGAACTTGGATTAGCAAACACAACGTGCCATTGGAACACAGGACTGATGGTTGCTGATAATGGGCCTCTGTACGCCTATGTAGATATTCCATAAAAAATCAGCCGTTTCCAGCTACAATAGCCATTTACAACATTAACAATGTCTACACTGTATTTCTGATCAATTTGATGTTATTTTAATGGACAAAAAAAGTGCTTTTCTTTCGAAAACAAGGACATTTCTAAGTGACCCCAAACTTTTGAATGGTAGTGTGTGTGTGTGTGTGTGTATATATATATATATATATATATATATATATATATATATATATATATATATATATATTAACCTTTATTTAACTAGGCAGGTCAGTTAAGAGCAAATTCTTATTTACAGTGACGGCCTACCAAAAGGCCTCCTGCGGGGACGGGGGCTGGGATTAAATTTTTTTATATAGGACAAAACACATATCACGACAAGAGAGACACCACAACACTACATAAAGAGAGACCTAAGACAACAACATAGCATGGCAGCAACACATGACAACACAGCATGGTAGCAACACCACATGACAACAACATGGCAGCAGCACAACATGGGAGCAGCACAAAACATGGTTCACCTGATATCAAGAACCTTGTAAAGGCCACTAAAATGTGCAGTTTTGTCACACAACGCCACAGATGTCTCAAGTTTTGAGGGAGCGTGCAATTGGCATGCTGACTGCAGGAATGTCCACCAGAGCTGTTGCCAGATAATTGAATGTTAATTTCTCTACCATAATCCGCCTCCAACGTTGTTTTAGAGAATTTGGCAGTCCGTCCAACTGGCCTCACAACCGTAGAACACGTGTATGGCGAAGTGTGGGTGAGAGGTTCGCTGATGTCAACGTTGTAAACAGAGTTCCCCATGGTGGCAGTGGGGTTATGGTATGGGCAGGCATAAGCTACGGACACAATTGCATTTTATCGATGGCAATTTCAATGCACAGACCGTGACGAGATCCTGAGGCCCACTGTCGTGCCATTTATCCGCTGCCATCACCTCATGTTACAGCATGATAATACACTGCCCCATGTCGCAACGATCTGTACACAATTTCTGAAAGCTGAAAATGTCCCAGTTCTTCCATGGCCTGCATATTCACCAGACATGTCACCCATTGAGCATGTTTGGGATGCTCTGGATTGACTTGTACGACAGCGTGTTCCAGATCCCGCCAATATCCAGCAACTTCGCATAGCCATTTAAGAGGAGTGGGACAACATCCACAATCAACATCCTGTATAATTTATTATCTATTTGTTTTGTCTTACAGACAATACCGTGTGGTGCCTGGGCTTTTTCCTGGAGTGGATTCTTGGAGAGAAACAGAATTCCTTTGCATGCGTGTGTCATTGTAGCAGAACTGTATCTCTCTCGATGGCTTGTACATTATGCTGGATTTCAAGCAGAAGATGACTCAAGAGGAGCTGTTTGATGTCAGTTTGATCATGACAACACTCATCCCACAGCTGTTCAAGTGTTCCCTGAACTTACTGTATGTTTCTTTGGAATGGCAATTTCATCATGTCCACCTCTCCCATCATCTGCTGATCACCAGTTCCCTTAGCTACAGATTGTTACACCAGATAATGTGATTTAACCAAAGTTTTTTGGTATCCATTACTGGGAGTTACAGGATAGGTACTGTTTGGAGTAGCACAGGATTTTCGACCAACCTTAGCTTGGCGATGCGGTCTTCGTCGTCGATTCGTGAAAACAGGAGTCTCATAAAATGTCTGTGTCCAGTTGCAAGGGACCAGTTTGAATTTAGAAAATGCTCTGTTATTAAAACAAATACTTGTTTTGATCCATGAAGTATTCCAACAATGTGTACGTCGCCATCTTGTCTATTTCAAGTCTTCTCTCATTGATCGGGACAGGTGTCTGTCATCATGACATGCAGAACTTTGGGGTGGACACCCACCTGTCTCGATCAATGAGAGAAGACTTGAAATAGATAAGATGGCGGGGTACATTGTTAGATTACTTCATTGTTTAGGGACAATGAGGGACATTGGGAGCTGCTTTTGAGAGGAAATATCAGTCAACAATGTGAATGGACACAACAATGCATTTACTGTCTCTAAGCACAACCCTGCAAAACCGAAACCCCCTTCCTAATCTCAAAGACCTATCTGTAAACATCCCCCGGCCCATTGACTTTGACAAATAATTAGTGTCAATAGTAGCCCTTGGCAGGGGATTTTTATAGGCGTGTCTTTATATTGGGTTTTGAGAATCTGCAGAGAGAAGTAGGAGGTGGTTGTGTCATTACTGTTGTATATGTGTTTTGTCATATATTTTTATCACGACAAGAGAGACACCACAACACTACATAAAGAGAGACCTAAGACAACAACATAGCTTGGCAGAAACACATGACAACACAGCATGATAGCAACACCACATGACAACAACATGGCAGCAGCACAACATGGTAGCAGCACAACATGGGAGCAGCACAAAACATGGTACACCTGATATCAAGAACCTTGTAAAGGCCACTAAAATGTTGTCACACAATGCCACAGATGTCTCATGTTTTGAGGGAGAGTGCAATTGGCATGCTGACTGCAGGAATGTCCACTAGAGCTGTTGCCAGAGACTTGAATGTTCATTTCTCTACCATAATCCGCCTCCAACGTTGTTTTAGAGAATTTGGCAGTCCGTCCAACTGGCCTCACAACCGCAGAACACGTGTATGGCGTAGTGTGGGTGAGAGGTTCGCTGATGTCAACGTTGTAAACAGAGTTCCCCATGGTGGCAGTGGGGTTATGGTATGGGCAGGCATAAGCTACGGACACAATTGCATTTTATCGATGGCAAGTTCAATGCCCAGACCGTGAAGAGATCCTGAGGCCCACTGTCGTGCCATTCATCCGCCGCCATCACCTCATGTTACAGCATGATAATACACTGCCCCATGTCGCAACGATCTGTACACAATTTCTGAAAGCTGAAAATGTCCCAGTTCTTCCATGGCCTGCATATTCACCATACATGTCACCCATTGAGCATGTTTGGGATGCTCTGGATCGACTTGTACAACAGCGTGTTCCAGATCCCGCCAATATCCAGCAACGTCGCACAGCCACTGAAGAGGAGTGGGACAACATTCCACAATCAATAAGATCACAATCTTGTTGTGCTCCATAACGGCAAGGTGTGTCACCCCCCTCATGCTCGTGTACGCATACATTAGTGAAAGGACTCCAGATAACCTGAGTTTTACAAAGAGAAAAGGTAAAAAGAGAAAAGGGGTAGACTAAATGTATGACATGGTCTGGAAGGTTCTCTGTGGTCCTCATGCTACCTCTAACCACCTGTAACCCCATAACACAAACCCCAACAAACACTACCCAATTCATGTTTATGCCATGCTTACTGTAAATCTTAGCCGTCAGCTTGTAAATATTTTTGCCAACTTACCTTACCCTTATGCAGAGCTAATGGAATGGTGGAATCAGATTATGTACCACCTACAACAAAACACACCACAATACACAATTTAACCACCCCACTAATTGTATTGATCTCTATTAGACTGGCTAGTTTAGCACACCTAACATGGACATTTCAATATTGTCAGCTTGCTGTTAGCTAGTTAGTGTCAGCTGAGAACCAACTAACCAACCATAGACAACTTATACACATTCATCATTAGTACCAACACACCCCCGAGAGTAAGTTAGCTATATCAACAATTCTATTTTTACTAACGGAGTGTTGGAATAGATGGCTACCAGATTGAGTTACTCTTATTTGCTAATGTTAGCTAGCTTACGTTAGCTAACGTTTGTCAAACTGGTATTGCATCACTTCCCAGCTGTCGTTTAAATGGATTCCGTTCAGCCTGAAAACCCTTCTGATAATCTTGTTGTTCGAAGTAAACAACGGCATCAACCAAGTTTGTGGGCCCCATCTACCTATCGGAGCGTAGGAAACATCCAAACATCCAACTGCCAGTCAACAGGTAGCCTACTATTTCCTGGACCAGAGAACTCCTTCCTGTAGCTGGCCATCTATCTATTACATTTTAGTTATATTCTGCCTCATTAGGGCATAGCATTACGCATTTCAGTCTGACCCCAAAACTTAGCCTCTCTGGGGTCCTTGCCACAGATGACACATGAAAAAGCCTATGTCTTGCCCCTGCATCCACAGCCAATGACCACCATGTATAGGTAAAAGGTCAACTAGATTATGAAATATGTCGGCCAACACAGGTGTAAGAGTGAGAATACCAACATAGTTTTGTCAACCTGGAACAGAAGAGAGCTTCAAGTTCCTTGGTGTCCACATCACCAACAAACTATCATGGTCCAAACACACCAAGACCATCGTGAAGAGGGCATGACAAAGCCTATTTCCCCCCAAGGAGACTGAAAAGATTTGGAATGGGTCCTCAGATCCTCAAAAGGTTCTACAGCTGCACCATCGAGAGCATCCTGACTGGTTGCATCACCGCCTGGTATGGCAACTGCTCGGTCTCCGACTGCAAGCCCAGTACATCACTGGAGCCAAGCTTTCTGCCATCCAGGACCTCTATACCAGGCGGTGTCAGAGGAAGGCCCTAAAAATGATAAAAGACTCCAGCCACCCTAGTCATAGACTGTTCTCTCTGCTACCGCATGGCAAGCGGTACCGGAGCGCCAAGTCTAGGTCCAAAAGGCTTCTTAGCAGCTTTTACCCCCAAGCCATAAGACTCCTGAACAGCTAATCATGGCTACTGTCACGATCGTCGGATACAGAGGACCAAGGCGCAGCGTGGAAGGTGAACATACTTATTTCTTAAATGATTACACGAACAAAACAACAAATCGATACGTGACGTCCAAAGGTGCAAAACACAAACCTACACAGGAACAAGATCCCACAAACACTGTTTGAAAACAGCCTGTCTAAATATGGTTCCCAATCAGAGACAACCAGCAACAGCTGACACTCGTTGCCTCTGATTGAGAACCACTCTGGCCAACATAGATATACATGAACTAGAATAAACAAAGAACACTCACACCCTGGCTCAACATACAAGCGTCCCCAGAGCCAGGGCGTGACAGCTACCCGGACTATGTGCACCTTTTACACTGTTGCTACTCTGTTTAGTATCTATGCATAGTCACTTTAACTCTACCCACATGTACATATTACCTCAATTATCTCGACTAACCGTTGCCCCCGCACATTGACTCTGTACCGGTACCCCCTGTATATAGCCTCCCTACTGTTATTTTATTTTACTGCTGCTCTTTAATGATTATTTATTTTTTCAATTTTTTACTTAACACTTTTTTTCTTAAAACTGTATTGTTGGTTAAGGGCTTGTAAGTAAGCATTTCAATGTAAGGTCTACACCTGTTGAATTCAGCGCATGTGGCAAATACATTTTGATTTGATTTGATTTGAAGAGGAAATCATAGCCTATTAGGTGACATTTTGGCCTTTTGGTAAATTCTATAACCCCCTTCATGAAAGGTGTTTGTACTTAAAATATGGTCTCCACCTCTGAGGACACTACTCTCTTAGAAAAAAGGTGCTATTTAGAACCTAAAATGGTTATTCGGCTGTCCCCATAGGAGAACACTTTGAAGAACCCTTTTTGGTTCCAGGTAGAATGCTTTTGGTTCCAGGTAGAACCTTTCCACAAAGGGTTCTAACTGGAACCCAAAAGGGTTCTACCTGGAACCAAAAAGGGTTATCCTATGGGGACAGCCAAAGAACCCTTTTGGAACCCTTTTTTCTAAGAATGTAGAAACATACCTGAGGCTTAGGAATGCACCTTTACCGTGGAACCTGTTCACCCATTTATTTACATAAAAAGATAGACTCATCCCATCACCCCGCTCTTTACAAACAGGGAATGATAATCCTGGTTCCCTGCATTGAGGCGCAGTGTGAATATGGGACTGTGTGTATTTTAGAGAGATTTTGTGTGTGTATTTATTTTATTTTTATTTTATATTTTTATTTCACCTTTATTTAACCAGGTAAGCCAGTTGAGAACAAGTTCTCATTTACAGCTGCGACCTGGCCAAGATAAAGCAAAGCAGTGCAATAAAAACAACAACACAGAGTTACAAATGGGATAAACAAAACGTACAGTCAATAACACAATAGAAAAATCTATATACAGTGTGTGCAAATGTAGTAAGTTATGGAGGTAAGGCAATAAATAGGCCATAGTGCAAAATAATTACAATTTAGTATTAACACTGGAATGATAGATAGAGATACTGGGGTGCAAATAAGCAAAATAAATAACAATATGGGGATGAGGTAAGTGTTCGGGCTAATTACAGATGGGCTGTGTACAGGTGCAGTGATCGGTAAGCTGCTCTGACAACTGATGCTTAAAGTTAGTGACGGAGATAAGAGTCTTCAGCTTCCGAGATTTTTGCAGTTCGTTCCAGTCATTGGCAGCAGAGAACTGGAAGGAATGGCGGCCAAAGGAGGTGTTGGCTTTGGGGATGACCAGTGAGATATACCTGCTGGAGCGCATACTACGGGTGGGTGTTGCTATGGTGACCAATGAGCTAAGATAAGGCGGGGATTTGCCTAGCAGTGATTTATAGATGACCTGGAGCCAGTGGGTTTGGCGACAAATATGTAGTGAGGGCCAGCCACCGAGAGCGTACAGGTCACAATGGTGGGTAGTATATGGGGCTTTGGTGACATAACGGATGGCACTGTGATAGACTACATCCAATTTGCTGAGTAGAGTGTTGGAGGCTATTTTGTAAATGACATCGCCGAAGTCAAGGATTGGTAGGATAGTCCGTTTTACAAGGGCATGTTTGGCAGCATGAGTGAAGGAGGCTTTGTTGCGAAATAGGAAGCCGATTCTAGATTTAACTTTGGATTGGAGATGCTTAATGTGAGTCTGGAAGGAGAGTTTACGGTCTAACCAGACACCTAGGTATTTGTAGTTGTCCACATATTCTAAGTCAGACCCGACGAGAGTAGTGATTCTAGTCGGGCGGGCGGGTGCAAGCAGTGTTCGATTGAAGAGCATGCATTTAGTTTTACTAGCGTTTAAGAGCAGTTGAAGGCTACGGAAGGAGTGTTGTATGGCATTGAAGCTCGTTTGGAGGTTTGTTAACACAGTGTCCAATGAAGGGCCAGATGTATACAAAACGGTGTCGTCCGCATAGAGGTGGATCTGAGAGTCACCAGCAGCATGAGCGACATCATTAATATACACAGAGAATAGAGTCGGCCCGAGAATTGAACCCTGTGGCACCCCAATAGAGACTGCCAGAGGTCCAGACAACAGGCCCTCCGATTTGACACATTGAACTCTATCTGAGAAGTAGTTGGTGAACCAGGCGAGGCAGTCATTTGAGAAACCAAGGCTATTTAATCTGCCAATAAGAATGCGGTGGTTGACAGAGTCGAAAGCCTTGGCCAGGTCGATGAAAACGGCTGCACAGTACTGTGTTTTATCGATCGCGGTTATAATATCTTTTAGGACCTTGAGCGTGGCTGAGGTGCACCCATGACCAGCTCGGAAACCAGATTGCATAGCGGAGAAGGTACGGTGGGATTCGAAATGGTCGGTGATCTATTTGTTAACTTGGCTTTCAAATACTTTCGAAAGGCAGGGCAGGATGGATATAGATCTGTAACAGTTTGGATCTAGAGTGTCACCCCCTTTGAAGAGGGGGATGACCGCGGCAGCTTTCCAATCTCTGGGGATCTCAGACGATACGAAAGAGAGGTTGAACAGGCTAGTAATAGGGGTTGCAACAATTTCGGCGGCTAATTTTAGAAAGAAAGGGTCCAGATTGTCTAGCCCAGCTGATTTTGTAGGGGTCCAGATTTTGCAGCTCTTTCAGAACATCAGCTATCTGAATTTGGGTGAAGGAGAAGCGGAGGGGGCATGGGCAGGTTGCAGCGGAGGGTGCAGAGCTGGTGGCCGGGGTAAGGGAAGCCAGGTGGAAAGCATGGCCAGCCGTAGCAAAATGCTTATTGAAATTCTCGATTATCGTAGATTTATCGGTGGTGACAGTGTTTCCTAGCCTCAGTGCAGTGGGCAGCTGGGAGGAGGTGCTCTTATTCTCCATGGACTTTACAGTGCCTCAAAACTTTTTGGAGTTAGTGCTACAGGATGCAAATTTCTGTTTGAAAAAGCTATCATTTGCTTTCCTAACTGATTGTGCAAATTGGTTCCTGACTTCCCTGAAAAGTTGCATATCTCGGGGGGCTGTTCGATGCTAATGCAGTACGCCACAGGTGTGTGGACATACGTTGGTGCAGGAAAGAGGTGTGAGTAACTGCTGAGACACATTCCAATAGATTGTAGATTAAGTAAATTACTCCACCTCTCCCACGGGCAAATCCTGTTTTATGAATAGTAGGGGGGCTGGACTGTTCATGTGGATTTTGAAACAGGACACAGTTCCTACACTAGGAAAATATACTGCACCTTTGGTTAACACAACAGATCTGGTAAAATATACAAGGCACACAGGAAAGCCATCTGCATGTTTCCTTATTGATGTTGTACCTGGATGTAATATTGAAATGAATGGGGCCAGATCGGTATTTGGGATTGGTGTACTTTCTGGAGACATGCACTGCCCTCTATGTGCACAGCATGAAACTGCAACTGATAAGTATTTTGACCAGCAGAGGGCACAAACGTTTTGCTCCGTTTGGGGATCCACAGAGAGAAACAGACGGGGTTTGCCTGTTGTCTTTCCCTTTTCAAAGGGACCAGCCACCCATGTCTGAGCAGGCAGTGTACTTGTTAACAGACTCACAGACCCGCCTATGGGACTGCAGCCACAGGACGCAGAGAGAGGCAAGTTCCCCAAGCTTCAGCATCCCACCACAGATTGGCACCGTCTTCTTCTCTCCTAAATGAACTTCTGCTGAGGGGCCTCATTTTGACAACGTCTCCTACAGTGATCAAAGTTTTGGAATTTAAAAGAAAAGCTACTTTTCAGGCTCTCAAAAATGATTCCCTCTATTTCACTGGTGGTACTGTTGACTGTGTGGGCTTCCGATGCGAAACAAATTCCACAGACAAACAGTGCATCTCTTGAAAAGGATATGTTAAATCTCAACATTCAAGTCATTCAAAGCCATGGTTATGGTGATGAGGATGGAAAACGACTGGAATGGGACAAGCAGCACAAGAGAGTACCGCGGGGTGCAGAGGACGAGGACACAGACGCAGGTGAACCTCAGTCTACCTTCTCACGGTCTTATGAGAACGAGTTCACCACACCCAGAGCTACCCAGTTCTCTAGCTCAACCCTGGACACTGAGGCCAACACAGACTCAACCCTGGACACTGAGGCCAACACAGACTCAACCCTGGACACTGGGGCTAACACATACTCAACCCTGGACACTGGGGCCAACACAGACTCAACTCTGGACACTGGGGCCAACACAGACTCAACCCTGGACACAAGGGCCACTGGGGCCACCACAGACGGGGACCAGGGCAACAGCAGCACCTCAGAGAGGGGGATCACCAACATCCACAACCCTCTGTACCCGGTGACTGACAGCTCCTACACTGCCTACGCTGTCATGTTCCTGTCCCTGGTGGTGTTCTCTGTGGGGATTATAGGGAACCTGGCTGTGATGTGCATCGTCTGGCACAACTACTACATGAGGAGTACCTGGAACTACATCCTGGCCAGCTTGGCTTTCTGGGACTTCCTGGTGCTCTGCTTCTGTTTACCTGTGGTGGTCTTCAATGAGCTCACCAATAAGAGGCTGCTGGGGGACATCTCATGCAGAGTGGTGCCATATATGGAGGTGGGTTTGATTCCCTTAGCCCCCCCACCACCACCACAAACCTCCCCACACACCCCTCAACTCAAACCCCTTATGCCATGGTGGAATCACATGAAAATGATTAATGAACACAACTATTTGTACATGGCTATATGATTATTGGTCCCTAATGACAAGTTTAGTACCTGTTGTTGCCTAAAACAATCATACATTTATTTTTGTTGTTCTTTTGATGATACAATTATTGGATATTTACACTGATTTATTACTTTGTTGCAAACCAGCCCGTGAAAGAAGGTTATGGGTTGAATTATGTTTATGGTCCACATAGTATTGTGAAATGTTGTAAATGTTTAATACTTTTACCAATTGAATCTGTATAGTACATTATTTTCTGGTAAACCAAAGTTTATTAACTGATTACTGTCTGGTAATAAACAAAACATTACACAGTTGTATGTAAGCCATATATTATATGTACTATTTTGATGTTATCAATATAGATACTCCAAATTAAACTCATCATTGTATATCTCGACAGCTAATGTAACAGGTCAGAAAGACTTCTTCCATATTGTAATTTAAATTACAAGTAAAATGCCCTCCTACTATAAAATCATGTTTTACCACAGGGGCCGCATTCGGTCATCAACAACGTCCAGAGGGCACCATTGAACATTTGTTATATTTCCACGCAGTCAAAAGAATTTATACAAAATTGTCCTCTGGCCATCACTTTGGGAATTGCTGATGCTCCCTGACTGTCTAGCTTTCATTTCTGTGATTATTAGCGAGCTAGACACAGTCAATGAACTATATGAATGTAGGTCCATAATCATTTCTACACAGTTTCGATTTGGTTTTAGTCATTTTCAAGGATATTGAGTTCGTCCCCCCCTAAACAGTGTGTGCAGGATGTGAAAAGTAGAGTTTTTGCAAATTCCACCCACATTTGTAGATTGAAAGATTACAACAGTCATAGAAAAACACAGATAAGCAGAAAGAACAGCCCATCATGAAAGATCTAGCATATCTGACAATTTCTTCCTCTTTGCTCCATATAACTCTCCAGGTGACCTCCCTAGGGGTGACATCCTTCAGCCTGTGTGCCCTGGGTATTGACCGCTTCAATGCTACCACCTGCTCCCAGCCCAGAATTCGGCGGGTGGAGCGCTGCCAGTCTATCCTGGCCAAGCTGCTGGTCATATGGGTGGGCTCCATGGTGCTGGCGACCCCAGAGCTGCTGTTGTGGCAGCTCAGCCAGGCCGTGTCTCCAGCCACGGGGGCCGTGGTGGACTCCTGCACCATGAACCCTACCTCCAACCTCCCCGAGTCCATGTACACCCTTGTCATTAACTACCATGAGTGCCGCATGTGGTGGTACTTTGGCTGCTACTTCTGCCTGCCTGTGGTCTTCACCCTGTTGTGCCAGCTGGCCACCTGCCACGTGTCCAATGATGGTATCCCCCAGCGCCTGGAGGAGCACTCCCCCTCCAAGAAGCAGAAGACACAACACAGCCAACAGGTGGAGCGCCAGCTCAACTACACCGTGATGGCCCTGGCCGTGGTCTACGGCATCTGCGCCCTGCCGGAGAACGTGTGCAACATCGTCCTGGCCTACACTGCCATGCCCATCTCTGACAACACTGCCACCCTGCTGGCTCTCATCAACCAGTTCTCCCTGTTCTTCAAGTCGTCGGTGACGCCTGTGCTGCTGCTGTGCCTCTGTAAGTCCCTGGGTCAGGCTTTCATGGACTGTTGCTGCTGCTGCTGCTGTGAGGAGTGCCAACCCAGTGGCTCCCATTCCCCTGGCACCGAGGCCAAACTCAAGAGCACCAACGAGATGTCCTCCTCCATCTTCTTTGACAAAGCCAAGGACAGCTCCACCATCCTGTCGATCAGCGGGTCCAGCTGAGCTGGCCTCTCCTGTCAACCTTTCTTTCCCTCAGATCACCTGACCTGGTTAGACGTGGTAACGAAGCAACTCACCTTTCAGCAGTGGACATTCAAACCTCAACCTCACCCCCCTTTCCTCCTACCACACAGGGATCAGATGCTGAATCTCTCCATGGACACACCTTTGTTTTCAGTGTTGTTAGTCAGAAGATAGGGACCATTGCCAGCGTCACCTTCTCTACCCTTAATGTCTGTAATGTCTCTCCTTCTGATGTTCTCTCCAAATAGAAACCACAACCCATCCAGTTTTAAGGTGGTTCATTTTACAGGAAGTTCAGACTAAATGCAGACTAGAGAGAAGAAGGAGAGAGCTCCATTTAATATCCTTGTAGAAGTGTCACCCCAATCATTTGTATTCAAAAATAAACTGAGTCTTATGTTAGATTATTATGCTAGGTTTGACTAACAACCCCAGAGTATCCAGCACTGAGATCATTCTTTTGTTGATGTCGCAGCCTATTAACATATCTGTTAAACGATGTGTGTTGGCTCTTTAGCCTACACAGACAAGTGTGCCTTTCTTTATGCCCCCCAATTAGTGATGCAGCTACTTCATCTTTAGCCATCCCCGTGTCATTGTATCAATTATTGTTTTGAGTTATATTAATAATCAAGAGGTTTAGACATGGTAATTTCCATCAAATCAAAGTTCTGTGAATAATGCAACATTATTTTACTAGATAACCATGAGAAGTCACTGTACAGAAGTCAAGGTTATAAACCGGTTAGAAGGAGGTTAGGAGGGAAGTCAGACAGAATTTTGTGATTAAGAGAAAAAAAGTTCTGAGACCTAAATCCACCAGCTGTAGTTGTCTTTAATTTATCCAATAAAGGTTTGTAATTTATCAGCGCTTGTCATGTTTCTCGCAAAAAGATTTAATAAACGTTAGTAAAAAAAAAAAGCGTAACTGATTACTAAACCAGATGAAGGGATTTGGGGTGATTTGTGCTTGACGGCGCATCCCATTGACCTTCTGAAACTTAATAATGGGGTCCTCCCTCTGAGCTGGAGCATATTTTTCTCTCACTGATTCAGGCTTTGGACAGCAGCAGAGCTACTCTCATAAGGGTATTATTGTTCACCAGAGGCCAGTGGAAGCCTCCACTCTGAGGCCCTGGGAGTGGAACTACAGTTGAGTTGCCAGGTTACCGTCCCAAAATTCACGGGTATTGCAGACGGGCCAAAGCCTGGGCAGGCCTTCCACCGTTTTTTCACCCTGTCTGGTTCCCCTGGTAACAGGGGTATTTACTGTCCAAATGAACATGGGGCACTGCTGCATGTTCTCTCATGTTGTCATGAAGGTTTGAAAGAAATATATGTTGTTGTTTTTAAAATTAAAAAAATGGAGATGGACATTGGCTTGCTGATGTGAGAAGTTTCCGATGTGATGGACTAGGTTCAATCAGAGATCACCACCACAGCACAGACACCAGGATTATGTAATGTGTTTTTTCCAACATACAATGAAACTCAAGCAAACTTGATTGGACAGCATATCAAAAGATCACCAGTAAGCTAATAGAGCGCAATAGCAATTCCGTCTTTTTGTAGACATTAACAGAGGCTAATTCCGCCATGGCTTGTTGGCCAAAGCCTATGGGGAAAGGCATGTTTTTATTTAGGGGTTTTGGATAAACACTGAAAATAAGGTCTGAGGAGAGCTTGTTGTATTAGATAATCTTCATCAGCTAACCACAGTGTTCATTTTCAGATTCCTATGCGTCTTTTGCAGTTAGTTATTTGAATTATTTGAACCCTTACGAAAAAAGATTGCAGTTAGAGTGCAGTATAAAATAACACTGTTTATTTTTTTACTACAGTAGTTTTGCAGTGTAACTGCAGTTACAGTGCAGTATAAATGTAGTTCAACTGCAGAACACTTCAGTTATTCTTTAATTACTGCATCCAAAATACCACAGTCGACTGTAGTTACTGCACTTTTACTGCAGTTTCAAAACTGCAATCTTTTTTTGTAAGGGCACTTTTTGTGAATTTTGAAGCATTTATGTCATCAAAACAAGCACATAAAGGCTTCATAATTCATGAAGGTCATGTTAACTGACTGATATTATCTCATAAAACCAAACGTATAAGATCTATTAATGCTATGTTAACCTCAGACCTTATTTTCTGCGTATATCCCAAAACCCCATTCTTTCCCCATTAATTTTCCTCATAGGAATGGCCAACAAACCAGAGGTAGAAAATGCTAACTCATTAAAACATTTTAGGACTACAAGCTGGTGAGCTCTATAGGGCCTACCAATACCCAATTGTGATTCACTTAGAAGTCAGTTTGAATGTACAGAGACAGTCTGTTTCCACATTAAATGATGCACTGATTGAAGGGTTTAGAGAGAGAGGAGGGTATTTTTTTCGGGTGTTGGTTGACCTCTTTAGAGTTTCTCTCTCTGGGTCTTGGAGCCTGTTCAGAGGCTGTCAGGGCCTGGGCAGATGAGTGTGTGAGAGAGAGGTGCTGCAGCCTCATTAGCAGTGATCAGAGCTCCTTACCAGCTCCTGTGGACACTAATGACTGAACAGTGAACAGTCGCCTCTCTGTTTCATTAATGAAGCCACCAACACAATTCAACAGACATCCCCTGCCACAACATCCAATGCCAGTCTGCTAACATACAAAGACTGAGGGAGTGGGATGATTTATGAAGCCCTGCAACAGGTGAATAAATAGAAAGCTTCATTCCAGGATGAAAAGTTGACTACATGATGACACAGTAAGCTGGCATTACAAGCAGAAATAGGACAGAAGTTATCAACTTTATAGATCAGATCATGTGCACTCATTTGATTGATACTGTAAGTACATTACTAAATGCCTGATTAAATTATTTTGCGTTAAACTACTTTTTTTCTGCATTGTCAGATTATCGCAAACATTAAATGCTAAGCAAAAAGTAATTGTGGAGAAATCCTTGGTAGTCTATTTATGAAACACCGAAGACAAGTGTGCCGACGTGAATGGACCTATCTTCTGGCACTGCCAGTGTGTGTTTTGTATGTACTGTAAGAGTGCACACTCTCCGTGTGTTTGTGTGAACGTGAGACTGCATGTGAATGTTTTTTTTAATGGTGAGAGGCAATACTGTATGTGTGCCTGTTTGTCATTGAGAGAGAGAGAGAGAGAGAGAGAGAGAGAGAGAGAGAGAGAGAGAGAGAGAGAGAGAGAGAGAGAGAGAGGAGAGAGAGAGAGAGAGAGTGTCTCTCTCACATGGTGCATGTCCTCTTTGGGTTGGCTCAGTGAACGCAGACTAATATGACCTGAATGTCCCCACTTATGAACACAGAGCTGCCTCTCCTCCCCTGATGCGGGGACAATGTTTGTTTTGTTCTGTGGGAATATTGACGAGGGTTGGGGGGGAGCTCTCAGAGCCATTCACCCCCGTTGTCAAGGCAGAGGCCTGACAGAGAGCTTTGGCCCTCCGAGGAACACAAATTGATCTGAATCAGAGAGGCTGGCGCGGATCCTCAGCATGAACGTCCACACACACACACACACCAGTCCGCTCCGGACCCCGGGCCTCTATAGCCACCGGACTGGACCACCTTGTTCTCTTATACAGGAAGACCTGGTATGCCTCATTATTGTGATGCCAAGGAGTGACAAGAACAGAGCTTGTTGTCACAACTCGTTCGTATTCATGGCCAATTGTGGCTCAACCCAGAGAAGAAGGAGAGTAGAGAGGGAAGTAACTTCTATTCAGCTTTAGTCTGGGCCGTTCTGAGATCACCACTCTCATAGTACCTCTCTGGTACCCACAGTTCCTCCCCTCTCTGGGGTCTGGGTGCTTGGGAAGCCCTCCAAAACACCCCAACACAACTTCTTTACCACATTGGTCCTGAGATTTGCCATACACAAAGGCTTTACTTTACTTTGAAAAACAGCATTGAGAAAGGGGTGAGAGAGAGTGTTGTAGGGGGAGAACACACTCCCCATACTTGTGTAGTGTAAGCACGTTAGAACTTGCGTACTGGTTTAGGAGTTCTTGGTTTACAAATCCCTCTTCCATACCAGCCTTTGACTAAATCTAAAATGGCTATTTTTATATAATGAAATATACAGAGAAACAATACACAGGAACAACAGATCTCAAAAATCTACGATATGAAACTAAAATGTGTGAAAGTGCCAGTCAGTGGAATTAATTTTCCACAGGGCAGCATTGTGTGCAAAAGACAGAAGTCACATAATGGTCCGACCCGGTAGACTGCTCAGCCTGCTGCCGGGCTTTACTGCAGCAGTAGATAATCTCCAAGTGACAGTCCTGAGGTTACTAACCATGAATCCTGCTAAACTTCCTGTCTAATGCACAACCTCCAAAAATGAGCAAACTGCCCCCAGAATACTCATTATAACGCTGTGATCAGAAGTAGTTTAGACCACACACAGACACATTCAGACCATGTATGTGTTTAAAATAGTTTTAGAGGGAATGACTGCCTTATGTACAGTCGTGGTCAAAAGTTTTGAGATTCTTTAATTACTGCGTCCAAAATACCACAGTCGACTGCAGTTACTGCACTTTTACTGCAGTTTCAAAACTGCAATCTTTTTTTTGGAAGGGCACTTTTTGTGAATTTTGAAGCATTTGTGTCATCAAAACAGGCACATAAAGGCTTCATAATTCATGAAGGTCATGTTAACTGACTGATATTATCTCATAAAACCAAACGTATAAGATCTATCAATGCTATGTTAACCTCAGACCTTATTTTCTGCGTATATCCCAAAACCCCATTCTTTCCCCATTAATTTTCCTCATAGGAATGGCCAACAAACCAGAGGTAGAAAATGCTAACTCATTAAAACATTTTAGGACTACAAGCTGGTGAGCTCTATAGGGCCTACCAATACCCAATTGTGATTCGCTTAGAAGTCAGTTTGAATGTACAGAGACAGTCTGTTTCCCACATTAAATGATGCACTGATTGAAGGGTTTAGAGAGAGAGGAGGGTATTTTTTTCGGGTGTTGGTTGACCTCTTTAGAGTTTCTCTCTCTGGGTCTTGGAGCCTGTTCAGAGGCTGTCAGGGCCTGGGCAGGTGAGTGTGTGAGAGAGAGGTGCTGGAGCCTGACACAAGTATTGGTCTTCACAAAGTTCACTGCTTCAGTGTTATGAGATATTTTTGTCAGATGTTACTATGGTATACTGAAGTATAATTACAAGCATTCCATAAGTGTCAAAGGCTTTTATTGACAATTACATTAAGTTTATGCAAAGAGTCAATATTTACAGTGTTGACCCTTCTTTTTCAAGACCTCTGCAATCCGCCCTGGCATGCTGTCAATTAACTTCTGGGCCACTTCCTGACTGATGGCAGCCCATTCTTGCATAATCAATGCTTGGAGTTTGTCAGAATTTGTGGGGTTTTGTTTGTCCACCCGCCTCTTGAGGATCGACCACATGTTTTCAATGGGATTAAGGTCTGGGGAGTTTCCTGGCCATGGACCCAAAATGTCGATGTTTTGTTCCCCGAGCCACTTAGTTATCACTTTTGCCTTATGGCAAGGTGCTCCATCATGCTGGAAAAGGCATTGGTTGTCACCAAACTGTTCTTGGATGGTTGGGAGAAGTTGCTCTCGGAGGATGTGTTGGTACCATTCTTTTTATTCATGGCTGTGTTCTTAGGCAAAATTGTGAGTGAGCCCACTCCCTTGGCTGAGAAGCAACCCCACACATGAATGGTCTCAGGATGCTTTACTGTTGGCATGACACAGGACTGATGGTAGCGCTCACCTTGTCTTCCGGATGCCTCAAACAATCGGAAAGGGGATTCATCAGATAAATTGACTTTACCCCAGTCCTCAGCAGTCCAATCCCTGTACCTTT
The DNA here is from genome assembly GCF_964263955.1 of Coregonus lavaretus. Lineage (NCBI taxonomy): Eukaryota > Metazoa > Chordata > Actinopteri > Salmoniformes > Salmonidae > Coregonus > Coregonus lavaretus. The sequence continues at coordinate 8,575,801 of NC_140009.1, read as the reverse complement.
TGCAGAATATCAGTCTGTCCCTGATGTTTTTCCTGGAGAGAAGTGGCTTCTTTGCTGCCCTTCTTGACACCAGGCCATCCTCCAAAAATCTTCGCCTCACTGTGCGTGCAGATGCACTCACACCTGCCTGCTGCCATTCCTGAGCAAGCTCTGCACTGGTGGTGCCCCGATCCCGCAGCTGAATCAACTTTAGGAGACGGTCCTGGCTCTTGACACCTTCTTCACAACAATTGAACCTCTCTCCTTGAAGTTCTTGATTGTCTGATAAATGGTTGATTTAGGTGCAATCTTACTAGCAGCAATATCCTTTCCTGTGAAGCCATTTTTGTGCAAAGCAATGATGACGGCACGTGTTTCCTTGCAGGTAACCATGGTTAACAGAGGAAGAACAATGATTTCAAGCACCACCCTCCTTTTTAAAGCTTCCAGTCTGTTATTCTAACTCAATCAGCATGACAGAGTGATCTCCAGCCTTGAACTCGTCAACACTCTCACATTTTACATTTACATTTTAGTCATTTAGCAGACGCTCTTATCCAGAGCGACTTACAGTTAGTGATTACATTTTTTTTTATACTGGCCCCCCGTGGGAATCGAACCCACAACCCTGGCGTTGCAAACGCCATGCTCTATCAACTGAGCTACATCCCTGCCGGCCATTCCCTCCCCTACCCTGGACGACGCTGGGCCAATTGTGCGCCGCCCATGAGTCTCCCGGTCGCGGCCAGGTGCGACAGAGCCTGGATTAATCACCTGTGTTAACGAGAGAATCACTGACATGATGTCAGCTGGTCCTTTTGTGGCAGGGCTGAAATGCAGTGGAAATGTTTTTTGGGATTAAGTTCATTTTCATGGCAAATAGGGACTTTGCAATTAATTGCAATTCATCTGATCACTCTTCATGACATTCTGGAGTATACGCAAATTGCCATAATCAAAATTGAGGCAGCAGACTTTGTGAAAATTAGTATTTGTGTCATTCTCAAAACTTTTGACCACGACTGTATAGCCTACTCTCAATCACCAAGAAATGATCTGCGACCGGGAAGCTACTGCCCCCTGCTGTTCCCTCAATGCAACTCCTGCTTCAATAATATTATGTGGGTAGGCTTGGATCTTCTAAACTTGGATCTTCCCTTGAGGAAATCCTTTAGTAATAGTTTCAGAAAATAATATTCTGTGGTTTTTTTTGTTTAAGTGCCTAATAAAGTCCCTATAGGACTTTTGCTATTTTACTATTCAAAGGCAAGCCCTAACTGAGGACAGAGAGCAACATTCTTTAAAGGGCCAATCCGTAGTTGAAACAATAACAAAGCCTGTTTCGGTAAAAAGCTGAGGGATGCACCTGGAGAAATGTAGCCACTCTCAATTTCATAGACAGAGCTATGGATGCAAGGACTGACCATCAAATATATCAGAATTATAGTTTTAAGCATGTTTTAAGGCTATACAATGTTTATAAACATTGGAGTAAAATAAGCTTCTATTTTGGGTTCTGATGGGGCACAACAGTGGAACTAAGCTCATGAGACATTTATGATATATTCTTCAAGTATCCATCCAAAAAGTGATATAGCTACTGCAGATTGCGCCTTTAACCACAATGGTCAAGGTAAGTACAGTTCTCAGAGGTAACAGTTGAAGGAGCCACAGCTATTTTCCTCATTGACTGGAGTGATTAGAAATGAGAGGCACTTTTCCTCAGGTTGTGATGAGTGCCGTGGCATGGATCTTTAATTAGAGAGCAACCAAAACAATAAGGTTTCTCCCACATTGATTCTTTCATATACATGAAACAGCCAGACAAACATACACACGACACCCCATGAAAAGCACCAACCATCATCAACAATCCAAAGCCACAGTGAGATGCTGTACTGTGTGGCAACAAGAATCATATGAATTCTGCAGACCATGTATAAAGTGGTTTTCACCATTGTTTTTTTGTTATCATAAGCAAGTCCTATTAAAAACACAATCAACTTAATTGAAACAATAATGTACAAACAGGTTAAAACAGATACAGTATTTACTATATTTGCCATAAAAATAACCATTTATAGTTCATTCTCAAAGGTCCCACAAATACTTATGCCCCAGCATGCAAACAAATAAGCAAAGATATGTTGTTGCTGTTGTCAATAATGACTTAGGTGAGGTTGGCCATGTAGGAGGCAATATAATAATCATAGACATGTACGTTTTTATACAAAATTAGATAGGAGCCTTCATCGTTAGTTCATCTGAAATTTCCAACACCTTGGTTCTATTGGCTGGCACCTGTAGAATCTCAATTTATCAAGGGGACTTCTTTATCACAGATTTTCAATTTCTAATGGGTTATTTATGATCATGTAATGACATGAAAACTGGCCAAATAGTATCTGTACATTACTGTACATAATTATATAAATCAATGACAGGAAATGGGAAAAGAATATGCAAAAATCTAAACATTTACATTTTGTTGGTAAACCATGTGTTGCAGATATTGCTTGACCATTGACATGGTAATAGAAATTAAAACTGTCCATGTTGCTTAGTTTAAAGAAAATCTGCCTGCTGTTTCTAAACTACCAAAAGTGTGTCAGGACGACCGACAGACAGAGAAGATGAGATATAACGTAAATGTATATATAGATATATATTCACAACAGAGATTACATCAAGGGCATCTTTAACAGCACCTCCCATTAGCCTTTAAAAGACAGAGTAATGGAGAGACTTGTGCAAACTCCAAGTATTTCAATCAAATGTTGTAACACTCCCCCTTCATAAAAGGTACATCCTGTACCATTTAAAGTCGGGCGCTGTTGTTGGGAAGTAATACGACTATGGTCTAAGACAGGGGCTCCCAACCAGGGGTACTTGGCCTATCCACAGGTAGTACTTCAAGACTCATGAGACCATAGGCTTACTGGTAAAATGCACATGAGGGGGTACTTCAAGGGTACTCTGGGCAGAGCAAAATTCAGTTGGTGGTACAGTAAGCGAAAAAAAGTTGGGAACCACTGGTCTAAGACATGAATACGGTTTGAAATGTGATAGTGTGGTAAAGTTGATTTTGAAGCTGCTAAGTGATGCAGTGTTCAGACTCCAGTCTTTTCTACCTATTGGGAACAGAGGTTATGTAATGTACAGTACTCTGCCCTGTCTCTGGATCAGTTGAATATAAACCTCAATATCAACAGAGATGATGAAGTATGACATATGAACATCAGGGCAGCTAAGTACCACTTTATCCATCAGAGGTCACAAGAAGTGTTATATTACAAAAAGAAAATGAACACTGCAAGTAAAACGTTTCCAGGCACCCTTCAGGAGAGTGGAATCAGGCGGGGGGTCTTGGCGGGAGAGGGCCATCCAAAGAAAAGGGGGAGTATGGAAAAGCTGGGGAGGACAGACGGCCAGGTGAAATGGGACAGGTGCAGGCCTGTGGGGCGGTCTGTGTCGTGAGAGGAGGTTCTCATGAAGTGCTCCGCTTGATTCTGGAGTGCTGGATCAGCCACTGTAGTGTGATATCTGGAGGTGAAATAACAAATAACAGGTGTTTAAATGCCATGAAATACATTGGAAAACTAAGGTAACATTTTCTGTGATATAAGATATAACAAGTCAAAGACATCAGATGCTTACCAATGTTGTCCTTTTCCTTGCAGGAGATGGAGTAACAGCAGATCTCTCTGTCTTGTATGGCCGAGAGGTTCCTGTGGACCACAGAGGAGACATGAGCATTTCAAACACAGACGGACACAGAGACAGAGACACACAGAGCTGATGCTTACATTCTCTCAATCAGCTCCTTCTCGTCCAGCGCCCCAGGAAGATCCCTCTTATTCCCCAAGACAAGAACCTGTGAGGGGGAAACAATATTTGTTTAATATTTATTTAGGCAGGGGGAGTCCCATTGAGACCAAGGTCGGTTTTTAATAATAAATAATAATAATAATATTATTATTTATTATTAAGGGAGCCCTGCATGACAAGACCAAGCAATTACACAATGAAAGCAAGAGAATAGCGTATGGAGAGTTGGACAAAGTCCAGTAGTAGACCTACTATTATAGCTACTAGATCAGCTAACTCTGTATGGGGTTACTCACAGGAATACCTTGGAGCTGGGGCTTGTCCAACAAGTTGTGTAGTTCATTCTTAGAGGCCTCTGTCTTTTCTGGGTCAGCTGCATCAACCATGTACCTTACAAATTATATGGTTTCAAAAGTTACAATACATTTCTTTATTTGAAATAAGCTACCAATATAATTGAGCACTCCCAGCACAAGGGAGTGGGAGGGTGCTGTTACTCACACAATGGCACTGACTCCACGACAGTATCGCTCCCACATGCTCCTGAATCGAGGCTGACCGCCGATATCCCACAGCTAAGAAGGAAGAGTTCAAAACATCAATACAGCATTGATACTGCATAGCTAATCAGTTTTGAACCTTTCACAATGAATAAAATAGCTTAAGTGGGTCACAGTAAATCACAGGGACCATCCAAGATCACCCCTTCCACTTCATACTCCTCCCTCTGGAGCAAACAAGAAATGAATCAAGAGATGAATCAAGTGATGACCATGAAGTGGCCTAACCTCTAACCTGGCAGTATACGGACCTTGATGGTGACGTTTCCCTTGGTGATCTTCCTCATGTTGAAGCCCACTGTGGGAATCATGTCTTCACTGAACTGGCCCGACTGCAAGCAAGGGGAAAGAATAAAGGTGGGTTAAATTTATGTTATGTTCAAATCATCTGGGCCCAGTTTTTCAAAAATTATCTATCTGGATTTCGCCTATCCGATAGGATTAACTGCATAGAAATAGAATGAATAGAACAGTTGACTCATTGACTTAAATGGGGACTCGTTCTATTAATTATATTTCTATGAATTTAATAGTATTCGATAGCCGAAATCAGGATAGATAACTTCTTAAAAACGGGGCCTGGGAACTAGCTATAGTTAATAAAATATTACTGAAATTGTGAAATATGTTAATGTTGCTAATAAAACTGTCATCCTAGTCAATTCCGGAAAGAGAGAAGACACAGACAAGATTGAATGCACAACAAGTGAACTGAATTAATACACCTGATTGTCTTGACTTAACAGATGTGATGATGAGTGATGATGGACTAACGTTATACTGCTACATGCCTCATGTGTGCATGTTGTCGTTAGCTAACCAAGCTAGCTAGGGTCATCACCGCCCGAGCATGTCTGGGACCACACAGAGGCAGCTAGCTAGCTTCCTCGCTAAACTAGCTAACTACTGTATCATTACAAAATATCAGATTACAGAAACACGATTGAAACATATAAAATGGTTATGATAGTAGAAGCTAGCTAGCTGCTTAGCTAACATAATTTGCATCGCTGGAGCACGAGTAAGCATCTCGATCTGTTTAACAACAATGGACACCATCAGATGACAGCAGATTGACCGTACCGCGATCACGTTTACGAAGGTTGTCTTGCCCGAATACTGGAGTCCCACCAATGTCAACTCCATCTCCTCCTTCCAAAACAGTGCTTTGATCCAGTCAAGGAGCTTGTTGATCAATGCGATCATCCTGGGAGCGTTGTGATGGCACTGCTACTGGAACTGGAGTTTGCTAGCCTCCTAGCTAGCTAACGTTAGCTACAAGTTGTCTAGCTAGCGCTAGCTATCTAGCTTGCAGTGACAACACAGGGTACAGAACGTATTATTAACGGTCGAATAACGTGCCTATAATGAATATTCACTAAATAATATGTTTTGCGCAACGTGTTAGCACTATTATTTTAAGTATGTTTTAGTTATCTGCCTTGTTTACTACAACTCCTTCCTCCCTGTCTGTCTTTCCTGCCTGATAAGGGTCGTCACTAGCTAATACAGCCACAAAGTCATAAACCCCGCCCATTTATAACATTTATCTTCTTAAAATGTGATTTTAAACCTAACCTTAACCCTAACCTTAACCACACTGCTAACCGTATGCCTAACCCTAAACTTAAATTAAGACCCCCCCCCAAAATTGTTTTCATTAATTTTTACGATACAGCCAATTTTGACTTTGTGGCTGTGGTAACTAGTGGAAACCCCTGTTAAGGGTTGTTCTTCCTCATTGGGTGCGGTTTCAGAATCACATCAGCCACAAATAGTTATGCAAATCTTTGCATCAGCGTCTCATCAGCAACACTAAAAAAGTACTTCTGGGTCACGGAATTTCGGATTTTCTGTTTTTTGCGTGTCGCAATATCAAATCAAATCAAATGTTCTTCGTCAAATGCGCCGAATACAACAGGTGTGACCTTACCGTGAAACGCTTACTAACAAACCCTAACCAACAATGCAGTTTTAAGAAAAATAAGAGTTAAGAAAATATTTACTAAATGAACTAAAGTAAAAATAAAAGAGCAACAATAAAATAACAATAACGAGGCTATATACAGGGGTACCTGTGCGAGTCAATGTGCTGGGGTACAGGTTAGTCGAGGTAATTGAGGTAATATGTTCATGTAGTTAGGGGTAAAGTGACTATGCATAGATAATAAATAATAATTAGTGCCTTCCTCTGACACTGCCTGGTATAGAGGTCCTGGATGGCAGGGAGCTTGGCCCCAGTGATGTACTGGGCCGTACGCACTACACTCTGTAGCGCCTTGCGTTCGGAGGCCGAGCAGTTGCCTTACCAGGCGGTGACGCAACCAGTCAGGATGCTCTCGATGGTGCAGCTTTAGAACTGTTTGAGGATCTGAGGACCCATGCCAAATCTTTTCAGTATCCTGAGGGGGAATAGGCGTTGTCGTGCCCTCTTCACGACTGTCTTGGTGTGTTTGGACCATGATAGTTTGTTGGTGATGTGGACACCAAGGAACTTGAAGCTCTCAACCTGCTCCACTACAGCCCCGTCGATGAGAATGGGGGCGTGCTTGGCCCTTCTTTTCCTGTAGTCCACGATCATCTCCTCTGTCTTGAACACGTTGAGGGAGAGGTTGTTGTCCTGGCACCACACTGCCAGGTCTCTGATCTCCTCCTTATAGGCTTTCTCATCGTTGTCGGTGATCAGGCCTGCCACCGTTATCCTGTATTTATTCATTAAATATGACAAATAGTTGTCTAAACAATGATTCACATTTGTTCATATTTAAGTGACATTTGCATTCAAATTTGTTCCAAGGTCAAATAAATGGCCACAATGTGAATCACTGTACATGGAATACATATTGGTTTATAGAGCAAAAATTATTCTGGGTGCCGCAGTAAAAGTATTGTAGGGAAAACTCAGTAGGGTCTGTAGAATGTATATATGATATCATTTGAATAATACGGAGTGTTTTTGGCCTTTTACTCCATCCATTCCATTGGCCACAATGCGAATCACTGTATATGGAAAGCATATTGGCAGTGGAAAGCATATTGGCAGCAATGTCTTATTCAGAGCTCCATGAAACGACACCACATATAGATTCTACAGACCCTACTTAGTACTCCCAACCCCACTTTTATATCAGCACATAGAATCGTTTTTTCTCTATAAGGCAATATGTAATTTATAGGCCTACAGTGTATTGCATTGGGAGCAATGGAATGAGTGGAGTAGAAAGGGCTGCTGGGTATTTAGACCACAGTCAGAAATAACACCATATACTGTATAGACTCTAGTGCTAGATCAATAGGGTCTGTAGCATATTATGTTCTTTACTTTCATTTACTTAAGATCCAGACATTTCTCAATGTGCTCCACCTTATAATATTATGTATCTTATATAAAGTAGAAATTCTCTTTAGTTTAGATTTATGTAGTTATCATTTTGTAACACTATTTTAACATTATGCACTATGCAAAGCTGCAAAAATGATTGTTTTCGTATCATATGCATAGCGTTTTACGTCACACTTTTATTTTGAAGGCAAAATCGGAAAACCGGAAGTCTCAATGTTGCTGCCGGGATACTAATGTTGCTGCTATGATGCTAATCAGAAAAACCCAGTGAGAGGAGTGCTCGATAAAGAGGGTCCTCTCACTTCACGAGACTTGCCCTCTGCTGGAGAGAAGGGGATCGTTACTGTAGCTCTTCTGTATTTCACTTTCTGTTTTACATATCAAAATGTATTGATCAATTATATTTACCATATCAAAATGTATTTATTAATCAATTACCAAATCAACCTGGAACCTGGAAAAACAAGAAATAATAACCTACTATGTATTTTTTCTTCAGCATGTCAAGTGGACTGCAATTAATTAAAGTCAAGGGCATAACATATTTATTATCATGGTAGCAAATATGGACAAAATTATTATTAATGAATTTCAATACATTCCAACCAGTACCACGTGCCCATAAAAATGCCACAATAACTGTCACGGTCAAGGGGATGAGATGGCCACAGCCAGTATATGAGCAGAGTTCCAGAAGCGTGTTCTCCCATGCAGAAAGACACGAGTTCCAGAAGCGTGTTCTCCCATGCAGAAAGACAGAGTTTCAGCTGGGCTTTCTCTGTCACCGCATTTCCCCTGTAGTACTGCTGGTCTGGACAGGGACAGGGCTCTCTGAGCCACTGTCTGTGTTCACCAGCTGCCGACTGTACTGAGCCAGGGTGAGGTACAGGAACTGGTACTGCTCACTGGTCTCTATCATACCACCCCTGACAACACAACACAAACAATCAATCAATCACATTTATTTTATAAAGCCTTTTTTACATCAGCAGTTGTCACAAAGTGATTTACAGATACCCAGCCTAAAACCGCAAAGAGCAGCATCCTTTAGGGCAGCATCCCCAAGCTAGGGACAGCTCTGCGTCTAAGATCCCTATGATAACTGCACTTTTAGTTTACTTGATAGAGTTTGGTTGAAACGTAGCAGAGCAGTGTGTAGTGGCTAGTACCTGTCGAGGCGTAGCTTGCAGACGATTCCAAGCACGTCAACCTTACTGGCGTGTTTTAGCTGCAGGCATCCAATGCTGCTGGCGATGAAACAGCCGGTTCTACCAATCCCTGCGCTGTAATAGAGAGGACATGACAAATTACGTCAAATAGAGTCGCAGCATAAAAGCACTGTCTGACTCTAAGCTGATCCCCCTGGCACCTTTTTCTACTGTTTACCCCTTTTTAAAATATGAAACAAACGTGAAGGCAGTCTACACAGAGGCCTTCGTTGTAAACACACAGACAGAGAAACATGTGATGGAGACATTGGAAATACAAAGAGACTCCAGAAAGCGGTCCTAACTTAGCAGGGCAGAAATTTGACAAACTGACTTGTTGGAAAGGACATGTATTTATTCTCCAGTCTCTGCTACAGTATTTGCCTGCAATACACAGTCCACATACAGTACGTAACACAAAATTAATTCCATAGCAGTCACCTTTGTCGTCAGTAAGTGAACTCAATCTAGTAACCCTAAATTATTGTTGTAATAGTTTAATTCTGACTGACATGGTATGTGAAATGAGTCTCCCTTAGGTGTCATAACATACACTACATGACCAAAAGTATGTGGACACCTGCTTGTCAAACATCTCATTCCAAAAATAATGGGCATTAATATGGAGTTGGTCCCCCCTTTGCTGCTATAACAGCCTCCACTCTTTTGGAAAGGCTTTCCACTAGATGTTGGAACATTGCTGTGGGGACTTACTTCCATTCAGGCCCAAGAGCATAAGTGAGGTCGGGGCACTGATGTTGAGCGATTAGGCCTGGCTCGCAATCGGCATTGTAATTCATCCCAAAGGTGATCAATGGGGTTGAGGTCAGTGCTCTGTGCAGGCCAGTCAAGTTCTTCCACACTGATCCCAACAAACCATTTCTGTATGGACCTTGCTTTGTGCACGGGGGCATTGTCATGCTGAAACAGGAACAGAATAATCTAGAATGTCATTGCATGCTGTAGCGTTGAGATTTCCCTTCACTGGAACTAAGGGGCCTAGCCCGAACCACGAAAAACAGCTCCAGACCATTATTCCTCCTCCACCAGGTAACGTTCTCCTGGCATCCGCCAAACCCAGATTCGTACGTCGGACTGCCAGGTGGTGAAGCGTGATTCATCACTCTAGAGAACACGTTTCCACTGCTCCAGAGTCCAATGGTGGCAAGCTTTACACCACTCCAGCTGACGCTTGGCATTGCGCATGGTGATTTTAGGCTTGTGTGGGGCTGTTCGGCCATGGACAGCCATTTCATGAAGCTCCAGTCGAACAGTTCTTGTGCTGACGTTGCTTCCAGAGGCAGTTTGGAACTCGTTAGTGAGTGTTGCAACCGAGGACAGATTATTTTTACGTGCTACGTGCTTCAGCACTCGGCGGTCCAGTTCTGTCAGCTTGTGTGACCTACCACTTCGCGGCTGAGCCGTTGTTGCTCCTAGACGTTTCCATTTCACAATAACAGCACTTACAGTTGACCGGGGCAGCTCTAGCAGGGCAGAAATTTGACGAACTGACTTGTTGGAAAGGGGGCATTCTATGATGGTGCCACGTTGAAAGTCACTAAGCTCTTCAGTAAGGCCATTCTACTGCCAATGTTTGTCTATGGAGATTGCAAGGCTGTGTACTCGATTTTATACACCTGTCAGCAAAGGGTGTGGCTGAAACAGCCGAATCCACTAATTTGAAGGGGTGTCCACATACTTTTGTATATATACTGCATAAACATGCTGGAAGCGTGAACCGTTCAATTAGCCTATGACTATTTTCTTTTCAAGGACACATTTATCACAGTGATAGTTAATGACAGCTAGTGTTAAGGGTTGTGTTAATGAGAGTCAGTGTTAAGGGTTATTTTAGTGGGACCTGCAGTGGACGATGGTGGTTCCTAGGCTGGGGTGGGACTGCCTGTGCTCCTCCACATCTGCCACCAGTCTGAGCAGAGGCCCAGTGCAGTCTGGGGTCTGGTGGTCTGGCCATGAGGTGTACCAGTAGTGCCTTACCTGCCTGCTCTCTGAGCCCACCTGTTGGACACATTATTGTTAGTAAGTTATCTGCTTCATTCGTTCATCCATCCCTTCATTAATTAATTCAGTAGTTTTGAAGTTCTGAAAGTTGTGTAACCCGGCGCTTTGACTGGCATTATGAGATTACTGTACAGACAACAATAACCTACTATCTCACCTGAATAATTATGTCTCGAATTGTGTAGCCATCACATTCTTTCACAATGGCCACTCGGAGCTCAAATCTGCCACAGCTGCCCTCCTTCTCTGGCCAGTAAAGCTCACACTTCTGAAACACAGAACACACTTTCTGTAGACTTCAGACATGAATCAAAGTCTCTTACAAGGGTATTATAAACCATCCCTGCTTTACCACCAATGGATCCGTCAAAGGAAACCCTTAAGGAGATAATAGTTTTTTGACTCACCCGTGCATCAATCTAAGTAACATAATTTAAAAATCCCCATCAAAATCTATCAGTTTAAGCTAGAGATATCTGCTTTTTTGCATGGGCAGCGTCTCAATCCACTGCATGCGCCTATGTCGGCCTTCCACATCTGCGGTAGAAGGTGGCCGAGCTACAGCTGTGTTTGTCAGACCATGAGACATCCTGAAAATCGGTCTTCTCATGAAAACGTCAGTGCAAATTAACATGACCACTCTATGGAAAGATAAGACTCTCACAAAAACGATGGTGTTCTCGGTTTTGCTCTATGACCCCCACAAGCTCCACGGGACTCGTCTGAATTCGGTATTGCTGATGAGCCAACTTCTGTCCAACCCATTTGGGCTACAGACTAATATAACCCCACTGTGGAAAGGGGACTCTTGGAAGGTAACCCATACAAATGAATGGAAGTATGGGGGTATTTTTGTGCCCCCAGAAATAGGGAGTTAAATAAGCGCCCAAAGAAACTACAATATTTCCTAGATTTAGGACAAGCAATTCAAAACCTTATTCTTTATGATTTATTTTTTGACTGTCTTTTTTGCCATCTATTCATGTGTTATTCAATGTGTTTCTATGGGCTTTAGTAGGAAAGGCCAAATTCAATATTCTATCCCCCCAGAAATGTATATATATTAATTGTTTCATACCTAAAGGGGTCCTAAAATTCAAAATCAAATAGCTAAATTATCCATGGTATGACCACCTTAAAACAATTCCATATGTTAGCTTAGTAGACCTTCAGAGGTTAGGAGAGCAATGGAAGCAGGATGGGATCTTACCTCGTTCTTCTCCTTCAGCTTGGTGATCATGACGATGGTGGTGGATCTCTCCTGCCACACCATTTCCCAGAAGTCATGCACGGTGTTGAGCATGGGGCCCTGGGTGGCGATGTAGGAGCTGGGTGCACCGTTGTAACCCTGCGTGGGCAACAGCAAGATATGGGGCTGTGTCATTTCCACTTTGACTTCCTGTGGGTTTCCTTGGTTGACATAATGATACACCCACGCAAACCAACTGTATCACCCTCCACATCCTTAACATCCACTGTGCACTGTGTGTGTTATACTTTCACATGACCTTTTATATACCATTTTATGATCTTTTTGTATGACTTCATGTTCCACCTACTTACACTTCTTCATCCCCATAAGGCTAGAATGACTTTAAAGTTTGCTTAACTTAAATTAAAATAGAAACCAATGGCCCTCTTAATAACAGATGATTCTAACCTTTATGTAGTTTGCGTTGATGTATCTCTCAGTCTCACCCGTCTCCTCTGCTGCGGGGTTACTCAGACACACACGGGTCTCAGGATCTGGTTAACAAGATTATAGTTTATACATCGGTTGTTATATTGCCTGGGTGTCAGTGTGTTTCAGCATTCATCAACTTATACTTAACATTTTACCTAGTCACTTACTTGGCAGTATGGTCTTGTATCTGTCTTTTAAAGCACGTCCTGGGATATCCAGCTCTGAAGGGTTCACAAAGTTTGGAGGAATTTTCTGTTGGAAGGAATGGACAGGTTTAAGGTCCAGATTCAACTTGATCCTGCATGCAGTCAATTGTCTGCACATAGTAGCAGTTACAGTAGATACCGACCTGGTACTCTGAGTTCAGCCTGCTGGTCTCTTCAGACGCCTCCTGCAGCTGAGAGGGGGTCAGAGGACGTGTTGAGGTCCTCAGCAGGTGGAGGATGGTCTCTCTGGGAGTGGAGATGGAGCACAAGGGCTCCACCGCTCCCAGGCTGAGACTGCTCACATCCAGCACCAGGGACACACTAGAGCCCCGTCTGAGGATGAACGGAACCACAGAGAGGACAAAACATCAGGGACTCTATTGCATTTACATCATTTTTCACTTATAGTTTATCATGGCCATAATGACGGTACCGTGAGTTGAATATCATGGATGTGTGTACCTCTCCTGGAGCTGGACTGGTCTGCGAGGGGCTGTGGCAGCAGGGCAGGGGGCTGACTGGTCTTCGTCCACAGGGTGTGATGATGATGATGTGGATTCTACTGACTCACTCATGGTGCTGTGTGGAATTACTGAGTGAAATGAGTAAAAACGGTCCCAATAGAGAGAGAGAGACAGAGAGAGAGAGAGGGAGGGAGAGAGAGAGAGAGAGAGAGAGAGAGAGAGAGAGAGAGAGAGAGAGAGAGAGAGAGAGAGAGAGAGAGAGAGAGAGAGAGAGAGAGAGGGAGGGATATATAGAGAGGGAGGGAGAGAGGGAGAGAGGGAGGGAGAGCGAGAGAGACAGAGAGAGACAGAGAGGGAGGGAGAGAGAGAGAGAGAGAGAGAGAGAGAGAGAGAGAGAGAGAGAGAGAGGGAGGGATATATAGAGAGGGAGGGAGAGAGGGAGAGAGGGAGGGAGAGCGAGAGAGCGAGAGAGAGACAGAGAGGGAGGGAGCGAGAGAGAGAGGGGGAGGGAGGGAGGGAGATAGATCACATTATTTCCTTATTATACCTACACGGTGAACACACCACAACAGCAATTAAATTCAGATGGAATGAAAAATATTTTACCCTTCTTGTCAACTCTTCTTGTCAAAAGAAGAGCAGTTAATGAAAGTTCTCACATCCCCTGAAACTGACATTCACAACACATGACACTCAATAGTGAAACACCATTGACTAAACATTTCTTTTTCAGATCATCAGACATTATTTATTTCCTTTGTTGCCAGATTGTGGCTAAACTGGATCTATCCATACCTGAATCCTGGTCTGTCAATATGTCAGAATAATCCAAAGCCAAATTAAATGTCTGCCGTTGACATGAAACAACCACATTTAGAAACAGAAAGCGAGAGAGAGAGAGAGAGAGAGAGAGAGAGAGAGAGAGAGAGAGAGAGAGAGAGAGAGAGGGAGAGAGAGAGAGGGAGAGAGAGGCAGAGAGGGAGAGAGAGAGAGAGAGGGAGAGAGAGGGAGAGAGAGACAGTTAAAAGTAGAGAGTGAGCAGGCACAGACACGTAGTCATTTTGACACAGTGACTCAGTATGTTACTAGCTAGCCTCTTCTTTGGCTTCAGGTGCACATGTCTAAACGTGAGAGTGGATCAATCACTGAGAAGTTCCTGGAGGGAAAAGAGGAGGGAGAATATTGTAAAGCTGGTGTTGTAAAGCTGGTATTGTAAAGCTGGTGTTTTAAAGCTGGTGTTGTAAAGCTGGTATTGTAAATGTCACGACTTCCTCCGAAGCTGCCTCCCCTCCTTGTTCGGGCAGGCTTCTGCGTTCATCGTCACTGGCCTTCTAGCCACTGCCCTCCATATCTCATCATTCCATTTGTCTTGTCTTGTCAATTACACACACCTGGTTCATATTCCCCTCATTAGTACATGTATAAGTGTTCCCTCTGCCCCCTTGTCCTTGTGGGTGATTGTTTCATGTGAGATGAGTGTAGCATCGGTGGAGCTACCTGTACGTTGTATTGCCGGGGTATATTTTCCCTGTGTGCCTGTATTTTGTTCCAGTGCGCCTGTTTTGCACACTGGACTGTTGACGTTGTGCAGCGTAACTGTGTACTACGCAATCAACTCTGTATTCTGTGATTTACCCTCCTGGGCCTGACTCCTTAAAATCACACTCTCACAGTAAAGCTGGTATTGTAAAGCTGGTGTTGTAAAGCTGCTATTGTAAAGCTGGTGTTGTAAAGCTGCTATTGTAAAGCTGGTCTTGTAAAGCTTGTATTGTAAAGCTGGTGTTGTAAAGCTGGTGTTGTAAAGCTGGTCTTGTAAAGCTGGTGTTGTGAAGCTGGTGTTGTAAAGCTGGTTTTGTAAAGCTGGTGTTGTAAATCTGGTGTTGTAATGCTGGTCTTGTAAAGCTGGTCTTGTAAAGCTGGTGTTGTAAAGCTGGTGTTGTAAAGCTGGTGTTGTAAAGCTGGTGTTGTAAAGCTGGTTTTGTAAAGCTGGTGTTGTAAAGCTGCTATTGTAAAGCTGGTGTTGTAAAGCTGGTGTTGTAATGCTGGTGTTGTAAAGCTGGTGTTGTAAAGCTGGTTTTGTAAAGCTGGTGTTGTAAAGCTGGTGTTGTAAAGCTGCTATTGTAAAGCTGGTGTTGTAAAGCTGCTATTGTAAAGCTGGTTTTGTAAAGCTGGTTTTGTAAAGCTGGTGTTGTAAAGCTGGTGTTGTAATGCTGGTGTTGTAAAGCTGGTGTTGTAAAGCTGGTGTTGTAAAGCTGGTGTTGTAAAGCTGGTTTTGTTGGGAATAGGTGAATCAGTAGAGTCATTCCTCAATGACTCCAGGCTAAAGGCAGCTGCAAATATGCATGTAAAATCTGGCAATGGTTTATTCATCATACTGACATAAATGTTTGCACATAGTATATTTGCTGATTAAGTCCTTGAAGCGACATTGTATGACCCAAGTAAATGAACTATAGACAGAGAAATATTCTCAGATACATACAGTGCCTTCAGAAAGTATTCACACCCCTTGACTTTTTCCAAATGTTGTTGTGTTACAGCCTGAATTTACACAATACCCCCATAATGTCAAATAATAAGTTGCATGGATATTGTTTAACATGATGTTTGAATGACTACCTCATCTCTGTACCCCACACATACAACTATCTGTACGATCCCTCAGTCAAGCAGTGAATTTCAAACACAGATTCAACCACAAAGACCAGGGAGGTTTTCCAATGCCTCGCAAAGAAGGGCACCTATTGGTACATGGGTCAAAATAAAAAAAAGCAGACGTTGAATATTCCTTTGAGCATGGTGAAGTTATTAATTACACTTTGGATGGTATATCAATACACCCAGTCACTACAAAGATACAGGCGTCCTTCCTAACTCAGTTGCCATGAGCCAATGGTGACTTTAAAACAGTCACAGAGTTTAATGGCTGTGATAGGCGAAAACTGAGGATGGCTCACTCCACAATACTAACCTAATTGACAGAGTGAAAAGAAGAAATCCTGTTTGCAACAAGGCACTAAAGTAATACTGCAAAAAATGTGGCAAAGCAATTCACTTTTTGTCCTGATTAGAAAGTGTTATGTTTGGCCCAAATCCAATACAACACATTACTGAGTACCACTCTCCATATTTTCAAGCATAGTGGTGGCTGCATCATATTATGGGTATGCTTGTAATCGTTAAGGACTGAGGAGTTTTTCAGCATAAAAAAATAAATGTAATGGAGCTAAGCCCAGGCAAAATCCTAGAGGAAAACCTGGTTCAGACTGCTTTCCATCAGACACTGGGAGATTAATTCACCTTTAAGTATGACAATAACCTAAAACACAAGGCAACACAAGGCCAAATCTACACTGGAGTTGCTTAGCAAGAAGACAGTGAATGTTCCTGAGTGGCTGAGTTACAGTTTTGACTTACAGGTAAATCTACTTGAAAATCTATGGCAAGACCTAAAAATACAAAGATCAACAACGAATTTGATAGAGCTTGAACAATTCTGAAAAGAATAATGGGCACATCTTGCACAAGCCAGGTGTGGAAAGCTCTTAGAGACTAACCCAGAAAGACTCAGAGCTGTAATCACTGCCAAAGGTGCTTCTACAAAGTATTGACTCAGGGGTGTGAATACTGAAGTAAATTAGCTATTTATGTATTACATTTTTTCTACATTTGCGAACATTTCTAAAGACATATTTTTATTTTGTCATTATGGGGTATTGTGAGTAGATGGGTGAGAAAATAAATCTATTTAATCCATTTTGAATTCAGGCTGTAAAACAACAAAATGAGAATACTTTCTGAAGGCACTGTAAATAGCTTTCAAGTTTGATGTAGGCTTAAAAGCATTTTTAAGGAAAATATAAATAAACACTTCAGTGAGTATTGGAATATTAAATGATGAAGAGGTGATGTGTTCAATTATATAATTATTACATTTAGCACAACATAAAATATGTTAAGGAAGCTCAGAACATAAACGTACGCCGTACTGCAATGATGGAAGACTGAGCTGAAATCATGCATCAGTTTGGCTGACATGCTGCCTCAGACTGACCAGCGAGTCTTCCATGTTCTCGGCTAAAAAGGTGAAGTTAACTCCAAGTGATATGATGATGGGGAAAACAATATAACAAGCTGAAGACGATCTGTAGTTTATCTGCAGGTGTACAGTACAGTATACAAATGCCTCTTGGTTGTCACCATCACACTCTCAATGAGATAGGCCCAGCAGGTAACTCACCAGTGCAGGGTACTGCAATCAGAGTTGTCCCTCAGTATCTCCTCTCTTCTTGTGTACCTGTGTACTGTGTGGATGTGTGTTGGCCAAGGTCTCAGTCCAGATAAACCAGCAGTACAGACGCAGGCAGACTTGACACTTTGCTGCTTGGCTTTAGGGAAGATTATGAGACAAAACATTTTTTTTTCTTCCTTTTTCTACCTCTCCACCACTTCCTCTCTACCCACCCACCCACCCACTCTCTTATACTCTCACTCTAATTTCCACGCACACACATGCACGCACGCTAGTACATGCTTGTGCACGCACACGCACGTGCACACATACACACACACACACACACACACACGCACACATTCAAGGCTGCCTCACCCCTGCAGACTCAGTGCCACTGGCTTTTGTGTAACCTCCAAGGACAGCACACTAACCTCAAATCTGAATTTTAAGTTGGCTATTATTTCTCTACAGCAGCAGGGGACCAATATCCACAATTACAACAATAAAACGATTGAGTGGATAATATACTATGTCAAATGTAAGAGCCCTGTTGCAAGCATTTTCTCATTTCATCACATTGTCTCCACAGTGAAAAAGTGAATAACAGTCACTGTGGGTGAAATGTCTAATGTTTATGAAACTGTAGTGAAAATGTGCATTGATGTGATGGAAACAGCTGGGTGACAAAGTAAATAACAGGGTTATTTTATTAATTCATTCATTTTATTTTGCCTTTATTTAACCAGGTAAGTAATTGATAAGACATTATCTTTTATAATAACAACCTGAAATACAACAACAATGTTGATGGAACACAGGCATCAGGCTTCTTACTGTAGAAACGCTGGGTAGTTTCCTATTATGTGAGGTTGATGTTGATTTACCACAGTAGAATGTGGGAATTTCAAGTAACAACCTGGTCGTCAATGCCAAGACAAAGAGAAAGGTGAGTATTACAGAAAGTTTATGGAACAAAACATTTAATAGTAAATTAAGCTCATAGTAACATGTTGGAGGTATTCACATTGGAGGTAGGCCTACAAGTTGATCCAAATAGATCGCCAGTACAGCACATGAAACTTGGTGAGGATGAATGAGCTTGCTGTAATAATGCTTAATTCTAACGTAAGCTCTACTATGCATCACCGTACGGCTATCACAGATGAGTCAGGCTTGTGGTGATTGCTACGTGGGTGGGAGGCTGGTCAAACGGCCTGAATCTGGTAACAAGGGTTTGAGCAAGCCACTTCCTGTCATGCCAATACAACACTTCCTCCTGTTAACAGAAATTCATTGGACTGCTTTAGTCACTAAACCATACAGTGTTCGTCAGCCATATGATAAACATGAATATAAATACAGTGCCAGAGTGTAAGACTGTATATTTATGAGTCCAGTGCCTTTATTGAGGAATACATCTCAAACACTTTTGCTTTGCCTGGATAGATTCAATAAATCGACTTGGGCCTACTGAAAGATACTGTGAGGCAATACGTGAGTAATCAATCATTCACATGATGTGAAAATGTGAGCTGCAGCAAAGAAGCTACTGTTCAACCTGTAACCTTTAACATTGCTCTGTACAGTTGAATGGAGGTCCATACTGGCCATTGCATGATGACGATATGTGTCCTTTTACGTCTCCTCCCACGCAGGCCAGGCAATGACACTCTGAATGTGATGCGGATGTTTTGCTTGTCTTTTTATTTCCTACTGATGAATATGTCTCACACTAAGAGCACACACACCCTAGTGGGCACAGACGTCAATTCAACGTCTGTTCCACATTCATTCAATGTAATTTCATTGAAATGACGTGGAAACAACATTGATTCAACCATTCTTACACACCACTCTGCAAATAGTACAAGAAGAATGTGTTAGAAACAGTAATATATTTTGATTGAATTAGATCCAATGTTACATAACAGTAATATTGTACCCCACACGGTATAATTACTATCAATACAATCATTGTACATGATGACATATAAATCATCAACATCAGGGGACACTGAGTCTTATCGTTTTCTGCTTGGTTTTCACAATGCTGTATTCATGAGCTATTGCACATTAGGACAAATCTAATAAAAAGTGAGGTTATGTCAACATTATTCAAATGTTTTTTTTTCCAGTACAATGTCAGTTGCTCTTCAGAGAGTGTCTGGTTTTTGGTTTTATTTGAATTACAGTTGTCCAGCAGATGTCAGTTATTTTATGTTGCATTTGTCTTGCCTGAAAAACGACTAATGCTTTTGAGTTGGTAATGCCATATTTTAGATTTTCTGTTGAAATACAGATTGCAGTACATCATAGAGTATAGTCAGTGCATGTCTCCAATCAGAGAGAAGTGTTCTGATGCTTCTAGGGATTCTGAAGTGTTCATCAAATTGAACAGAAAGGGCCCCTCCCCAGTACCCTGTTTCCCCATAGCACTCACCCTGAGAGAGAGGGAGAGAGAGAGAGAGAGAGAGAGAGCTGCTCTGCACTGACGGCCTGTGATGTCATAGGTTCCAGATGGGGAGGAGAGTTTTGGGGGGATTCCCCAGGGCCCGAACACAGGGAATCAGTGCCTTCATTGGTTACCATGCCAAAGTTGATGGTTGTATGATTTTTTTTATTTTTGTAATGGACCGTAAAACCATCATGGTCTCCACCCATGTAAACACTGTCCATCAGAATGTTTACAGGTACTCATAATAAACCCAAGTGCCAATAAAATTTGCCAGTGTCACTTTGAAAGAATTGTTAATTTGACCACAGTCATAAAAATCTAATTTATTGAGCTTTGTTAAACATCAACAAGTTATTGGCAAGTACTCTGAGATTGGATTGAATCTTCTTGCTCAACCATGGCTTGGGTCAGAAGACATGGGTACAGGTTGACCTGGGGAAGGGTGGAGTGCCTTACCATGGCTCACCATGACTTCAGCACTGGGCTCTAGATCATTGGAAGCCTGGTGCTAGAGCTCTCCTCTGGCCATCTGAAGCCTATCATAGGCCTGGTGAATCCAGTCAAGATCAGGGCAGTGTGGTAATGGAGGACTAGGGATAAATCTAGGGTGAACATCTGAAACACCCCAGGCAGGTTGAGGGAATGCTTAATGCCTTTACGTTGTTGTCTTGTCCATTCATCACTTTACTAAGACCTCTGGATAGTAGGTTAAGATAAACTAAAATAACTTGTCTTAATTGAATGAAGACAATGTGAAGCTGCTAGTGCTGATTTAAGAGTAGCCTAATCATTTCAGTGGTACTGTCACGACTTCGGCCGAGGCTGCCTCCCCTCCTTGTTCGGGCAGGCTTCGGCGTTCGTCATCACCGGAGTACTAACCACTGCCGCCCCAATCATCATCACAAATGTATTGTCTTGTCAATCACACACACCTGGTTCTACTCCCCTCATTAGTCCATGTATAAGTGTTCCCTCTGCCCCCTTGTCCTTGTGGGTGATTGTTTATTGTGGAGGTTAGTGAAGCTCGGTGGAGCTCGTGTATTTTGTATCGACGGGAGTATTTCCTGTGTGCCTTGTATTTTCCAGTGCGCCTGTTTTGTGACCTGGAGTGTGTTTGATGCATTTCTGCGTAAACCTGTATTTTGCGGATTAAAGCCTGTTATTCTGTGATTTACCCTCATGCGCCTGACTCCTTCAACACCACCTCATCACAGGTACAGTATATACTCCCACTTCCATTGTCTGCTAAAGCACATAAACACATTGTACGGAGAGTGTAGGACTCAGTGGAGGCTTCTCAGAGGAGGAAGGGGAGGACCATCCTCCTCAGTGAATTTCAGAATAATAAAAATAGTGAAACATAAAAAAGTTATCCTTTTAAATGTATTAAATGTATTAAAACACACTGTTTTGCTATGAAGGTCTACAGTAGCCTCAATAGCACTCTCTGGGGTAGCACCATGGTGTAGCCGGAGGACAGCTAGTTTCCGTCCTCCTCTGGGTACATTGACCTAGGAGGCTCATGGTTCTCACCCCCTTCCATAGACTTACACAGTAATTGTCACGACTTCCTCCAAAGCTGCCTTCTCTCCTGGTTCGGGCAGGCTTCGGCGTTCGTCGTCACCAGCCTTCTAGCCACTGCCGCTCCTCATCTCATCATTCCATTTGTTTTGTCTTGTTTATTACACACACCTGGTTCATATCCCCTCATCAGTACCTGTATAAGTGTTCCCTCTGCCCCCTTGTCTTTGTGTTTGAATGTTTATTGTGAGGAGAGTGAAGCTCGGTTGTGCTCCTTGTATTTTGTAATGCTGGGTTATTTTCCCTGTGTGCCTTGTTGGTTCCAGTGCGCCTGTTTTGCGCACTGGACTGTTTTGACGCATTACTGCGTAACTTTGTATTCCGGAATAAATCCTGTTATTCTGTGATTTACCCTCCTGCGCCTGACTCCTTCAAATCACCCATCACAGAATCACACACCGCCATGGAGTAAGCAGGAAAGGAGCACATGCCTGGAGTGGTGGCACGGTTCCGGGAGCATTCGACGATGCTAGCCAGCTTGGGAGAAGCATTGGATCGGGTTCTCCAGGTCGTCCAACGCCTGGAGAGGAGAGGACCCGATCTGTCGGGACCAGCTGGGCGACCGGATCCAGCCACCCACACCCCAGCACCCAGAGGGATCCACATATCCCGACCATAGGATTTCGACGGGACAGCTGCTCTCTGCCAGGGATTCCTCCTCCAACTGGAGCTATACTTTTCAAGCATTTTTTTTAGTGATCCAATTGACATTTTTAGTCATTTGGCAGACGCTCTTATCCAGAGCGACTTCCAATTAGTGAGTGCATAAATTTTTCATACTGGCCCCCCGTGGGAAGCAGCAGTCCAGCCCCATCGGAGCGGGAGAAATTGTCCGCCCTCGTCTCCTGCCTCTCGGGGAAAGCCCTGGAGTGGGCCAACGCAGTATAGAATAAAGGAGGAGCAGCTTTGGACAACTACGGGGAGTTTGCTCGCCTCTTTCGGGCTGTCTTCAATCACCCTCCCGAGGGTAGAGAGGCGGGCGAGCGGCTGGTCCACCTGAGGCTGGGGACGAGGACCGCGCAGGACTTCGCCCTGGAGTTCCGGACCCTAGCAGCTGGGTCCGGGTGGAACGAGCGGGCCCTCATCGACCACTTCCGGTGCCATCTGCGGGAGGACGTCTGAAGGGAGCTAGCCTGCTGGGACACCATGTTGTCCTTCACTCAACTGGTGGAAATGGCCATCCGGTTGGACAACCTGCTGGCGGCCAGAGGAGGTCATCAGCGTTCTTTTGGTTCTGGAGGCGGCAGGCAGGGCACTCTCGCGTCACCCCAGGTATCGAACACCCACACTCGTTCAGAGACCTCTGCTGCGCACTGTACCCTACCCATCTACTTTCCTGATTACATTGTAGCTCCCCAGTGTAAGGCGCTGGTCGATTCAGGAGCAGCTGGGAACTTTATGGACAGGTCACTTTCACATAGTCTAGGCATTACATTGGTTCCCCTATCCATTCCACTCTCCATCAGAGCACTTGACAGTCGACCATTAGGGTCCGGGTTCGTTAGGGAGGTTACAGCACCAGTCACTATGGTTACACACTTTTTATTATTATTGCGTCTCCTGATTTCCCTGTTGTGTTAGGTCTTCCCTGGTTAGCTCTCCACAACCCCACCTTTTCATGGCCGCAGAGGGTTCTCACAGGGTGGTCGCGAGAGTGTCAGGGTCGGTGTCTAGGTGTTTCCGTTGGTGCAGCCACGGTGGAAAGTCCAGACAGTACCTCCACCGTGCGCATTCCCCCCGAATACCTTGATTTGGTGCACGCGTTTTCCAAAACGCAGGCGACCAAATTACCACCTCATCGGGCGGGGGATTGCGCGATAAACCTCTGTGTAGACGCTGTGCCTCCCAGGAGTCATGTGTATCCCCTGTCACAGGCTGAAACGGAGGCTATGGAGACATACGTCTCCGAGTCTCTGCGCCAGGGGTTTATATGTCCCTCCACTTTGCCCGCCTCCTCAAGTTTATTTTTTGTGAAGAAGAAAAATGGAGGTCTGCGCCCTTGCATTGATTACCGATCACCTGAACAAGGGGACGATACGATTTAGTTATCCTCTACCCCTCATTCCATCTGTGATCGAGTCAATGCATGCGGCGCGCTTAATCACAAAATTAGATCTCCGGAGTGCGTACAACCTGGTGCGTGTCCGAGAAGGGGACGAGTGGAAGACAGCATTCAGCACAACCACGGGGCATTATGAATACCTGGTGATGCATTATGGTTTGATGAATGCCCCATCCGTCTTCCAGTCCTTTGTGAACGAGGGGTTTCGGGACATGCTTGGTCCCGGTGTAGTGGTCTACATCGATGACATCTTGGTGTATTCCGCTACGCACGCCGAGCATGTGTCCCTGGTTCGCAAAGTGCTGGCCCGACTGTTGGAACATGACCTTTATGCCAAGGCAGAAAAGTGTCTGTTTTTCCAACAGTCCGTCTCTTTCCTCGGATACCGCATTACCACCTCAGGTGTGGAGATGGTGAGATCGCATTTCAGCCATCCGTAATTGGCCGACTCCAACCACAGTAAAGGAGGTGCAGCGCTTTATTGGCTTTGCCAACTACTATCGGAGGTTTTGACAAGGTCGCAGCTCCCATCACATCTCTGTTGAAGGGTGGGCCGTCCCGGCTCCGCTGGTCTGCTGAGGCTAACAGGGCCTTCAGTAACCTGAGGGGTCTGTTCACCTCAACCCCGGTACTGGCCCACCCCAATCCATCACTACCGTTCGTAGTGGAGGTAGATGCGTCCGAGGTAGGGATAGGCGCTGTCCTATCTCAACACTCGGGCACGCCATCCAAGCTCCGCCCCTGTGCCTTCTTCTCCAAAAAGCTCAGCCCGGTGATGCAGAACTACGACGTTGGTGATCGGGAACTGTTGGCTGTTGTCCGAGCCCTGACCATGTCGAAGCACTGGCTCGAGGGGGCGAAACACCCTTTCCTCGTCTGGACGGACCACCGTAACCTGGAGTACATCTGGGCAGAGAGGAGGCTGAACCCTCGCCAGGCCAGGTTGGCCCTATTCTTCACCCGGTTTGATTTCACTCTATCATACATCCCAGGTACGAAGAACGTGAAGGCAGACGCATTGTCACAGCTGTATGACACAGAGGAGAGGCCCAGAGACAACACCCCCATACTCCCGGCCTCCTGCATTGTGGCGCCGGTAGTATGGGCGATGGACGCGGATATAGAGCAGGCGTTACGCACAGAGCTATCTCCACCTCAGTGTCCAGCTGGGCTGCAGTACGTGCCTGCTCTTGTCCGTGACCGTCTGATCTATTGGGAACACACGTCCCCCTCCTCTGGTCACCCATGTATCGGTCGTACAGTGTGCTGCCTGACCGGAAAGTACTGATGGCCTACCTTGGCTAAGGACGTGAGAGTGTATAGCTCCTCATGCTCGGTGTGCGCCCAGAGTAAGGCACCTAGGCACCTCCCAGCGGGTAAGTTACAGCCTTTACCAGTTCCACAATGGTCATGGTCCCACTTGAGTATTAATTTCCTTACTGATTTTCCCCTCTCTCAAGGTAACACCACCATCCTGGTCATTGTGGACCGCTTTTCCAAAGCCTGCCACCTCCTTCCTCTGCCCGGTCTCCCAACGGCCCTGCAGACTGCGGAGGCCCTGTTTACACACGTCTTCCGGCACTACGGGGTACCAGAGGACATAGTGTCTGATCGGGGTCCCCAGTTCACATCCAAGGTCTGGAAGGCATTCATGGAATGTCTGGAGGCCTCGGTCAGCCTAACGTCTGGTTTTCACCCCGAGTCTAATGGGCAGGTGGAACGGGTAAATCAGGATGTGGGTAGGTTCCTGCGGTCCTACTGCCAGGACTGGCCAGGGGAGTGGTCAGTGTTCTTGCCATGGGCCGAATATGCACAGAACTCTCTCCGTCACTCCTCCACTAACCTAACGCCATTCCAATGTGTTTTAGGTTATCAACCGGTTCTGGCACCGTGGCATTAGAGCCAGACCGAGGCTCCTGCGGTGGATGACTGGTTTCAGCACGCGGAGGAGACGTGGAATGCTGCTCACGTCGTCAGAAGGTGAGGCCCCGGTCTTTGTACAGGGTGATCGGATCTGGCTCTCGACCCGGAATCTGCCCCTCCGCCTGCCCTACCAGAGGCTGAGCCCGTGGTTTGTGGGGCCGTTCAAAGTCCTGAGGAGAATAAACAAGGTTACCTATAGGTTATTACTCCCGCCAGATTATCGTATTAACCCCTCGTTCC
Source organism: Coregonus lavaretus (assembly GCF_964263955.1). Classification (NCBI taxonomy): domain Eukaryota; kingdom Metazoa; phylum Chordata; class Actinopteri; order Salmoniformes; family Salmonidae; genus Coregonus; species Coregonus lavaretus. The sequence goes on along the minus strand of NC_140009.1, from coordinate 8,550,012 downwards.
ATGTGTCTCTCCTCAGGCCGGTGGTGGCTGGTCCGCTCCAGGAGTCTGAGGTGCGGGAGGTCCCTCCACCTCCTCTGGACATCGAGGGGGCCCCGGCGTACTCTGTCCGTTCCATCCTGGATTCGAGGCGTCGGGTGGTCATGCTGTTTGTATGTGGCTGCTATGAAAGTGAACTGTGTTTGCAGGTGATCAGGGGTGTATTAATTCCAATGATTCTGTTAAAAAGTGTTTCTTAAACGGAAGTAAACTGAATGAAACGGGGATAAACGTACCTGAATTTGTCCAATAGAAACTTTAATTTTCAACTGTTTGGACTAATAATTGCACCCTAGATCAGCTAGATGCAGGCAAGAGTGTGCAAGGCGGTATTGAATGTGTAACTGTTTGTCACCATGATTACAAATCTTTCTCTCGACCTGTGCATCTACATTGTAAACTTTCCTTTGTAATATTGGTTGTAGCACCCTCATGATGGGTATAGGGAAAATGTGAGTATAATGTAGTAGTCTAACCTATTGATGTTACGTTTAGCTTGGTGAATGGAATATCAATGGCAGTCATCCAATATGCTGTAATATAAATAAGAAAAAATATAAGAAAAACATTGTCCTCCTTAATTGTCCTCCCATACACAAATAAATGTATGCACGCATGACTGTAAGTCGCTTTGGATAAAAGCGTCTGCTAAATGGCATATTATTATTATTATTATTAATCTTAAACGGCACCGACCACCTCTGGTAGGACACCAGGGTATGGATTTGAGGTACAGCACATTACGGAGAGATCATTTCTGTGGCAGTTAAAGTAATAAAATGATGCAATCCTCTCCTCAGCTGGTAGTAATACTGTACATTTCCTGTAAGTAAGTCGGAGTTGTTTTGAAAGCTTTACTCTCAGGCAAGGTTTCTCAGAACGGCTCTAATACTTGTTCTCCCTTTGGCAGAAGGGCTTTTGGGGAGGATCTTGGTTCAGCTAATCAGGTCTCAGGTTTCACTTAATTCTGCAGACCTGTGCATGTTGAGCTATTGGCCATTGACAGCTGTATTGTTTGGTTACTGTGAGGGACGGCCCCACGCCTCTGGTCTAATGAAGTTTTGAGGATCTGAAAGATCCACACCCTCTATGCCTCTAGTGAAGCAGAAAATAAACTTTACTGTGCACTTTACTGTGAACACTCCAATATGACTGGCACTGCATATGTAATTCATTAATGGAACGTCCACCACTAGAACGAATGACAGCAAACATCACAAAATCAGCTCTGTTGATGTTCTGCAGTGCAAACCCCTGGCTGGCCCCCCATACACTCATTCGTGGATTATTATTACATGAACTAGCATGGCGATGATGTATGGTCTCTGTGTGCTTGATGTGCTGCTCTGAACCTTATCCAGACCCTGTGTTAAAACACCCTGGTGTGACCAACGGGATATTCCATCAGGATTGTATGAATTATGAACTGGGGAAACGACTTTCTTTACTACATTTGTCATAGTTAAATAATGAAATCCCAATTCAGGGTTTAGGAATGTGTCCCTAACGTTAATAAACATTTATTTAAATTTGATTGTCTTAACAAACGTATTCTTGGAAATTCCTGGAAATGTAATAAAATGGAACTGGTATGCATCCTCCAGAGAAGATTCTGGTAGCTACCAGAATGTTGAAAATAAAGAGATCTGCATGTGCCAAGTGTATCACGTCCAACCACAGGAGGTTGGTGCCACCTTAATTTGGGAGGACGGGGCTCGTGGTAATGAATGGAGGGGAGATAGTGGAATGGTATCAAATACATCAAACACATGGTTTCCAGGTATTCCTTTTCGGACATTATTATGAGCCGTCCTCCCCTCAGCAGCCTCCTGTGCGTCCCACCCAACCCAACCCATCTTTATCAGCTGTGGAAATGTATCCGCTATGAAGAGCTGTAACGGAAGGAGAAAGAAAGTGACGGGGTGGGATAGAACACAACATAGATCAACTGCCTAATGCCGCTCACTCATCACTTTTGGTTTTAAGATCTTTCCTGTTTGGTGCACTAAGGGGAAACCTGTGTCCTGACTCAGTGTTGAGAGCAGACGAGCACATAGTGAAGGCCAGAGACACGTATCCGTATCTCTACGTATCTCAATCTGTGTCTGTGTCCCGCCTGAAATCACACCAGATTTGTAAGAATAGGGGCGGTGTGGTGTCGGCACGTACCAGTCAGAGCAGCGTGTAATGTGACCTAGTGAGGGTGAGGAGGGGAGTTAATGTAGTGGTTCTCCTGTGGATCCACTCCATCTTAATAGACCCAGGCTAGGGAGGCTGAGCCTTACATCTAGAAGCAGAGCAGCAGGAGTGAACACACACTACACACACATACACACACTACACACACTACACACACTACACACACATACACACACTACACACACATACACACACTACACACACTACACACACATACACACACTACACACACATACACACACTACACACACATACACACACTACACACACTACACACACTACACACACATACACACACTACACACACTACACACACTACACACATACACACACTACACACACATACACACACTACACACACTACACACACATACACACACTACACACACTACACACACTACACACACTACACACATACACACACTACACCACATACACACACTACACACATACACACACTACACACACTACACACACTACACACATACACACACTACACACACATACACACACTACACACACTACACACACTACACACACTACACACACATACACACACTACACACACTACACACACTACACACACATACACACACTACACACTACACACACATACACACACTACACACACTACACACTACACACACTACACACACTACACACACATACACACACTACACACAATACACGCTACACACACATACACACACTACACACTACACACACTACACACACTACACACATACACACACTACACACACTACCCACTACACACACTACACACACTACACACACTACACACATACACACACTACACACACTACACACTACACACACTACACACACTACACACATACACACACTACACACACTACACACTACACACACTACACACACTACACACACTACACACACATACACACACTACACACACTACACACACTACACACACTACACACACTACACACTACACACACTACACACACTACACACACATACACACACTACACACACTACACACTACACACACTACACACACTACACACACTACACACATACACACACTACACACACTGCACACTACACATACTACACACACTACACACACTACACCAACATACACACACTACACACACTACACACTACACACTACACACACTACACACACTACACACACTACACACTACACACACTACACACACTACACACACTACACACTACACACACTACACACATACACACACTACACACTACACACACTACACACACTACACACACTACACACACTACACACACTACACACACTACACACACATACACACACATACACACACTACACACACTACACACTACACACACTACACACACATACACACACATACACACACTACACACACTACACACTACACACACTACACACACTACACACACTACACACACATACACACACTACACACACTACACACTACACACACTACACACACTACACACACTACACAAACATACACACACTACACACACTACACACTACACACACTACACACACTACACACACTACACACTACACACACTACACACACATACACACACTACACACACTACACACTACACACACTACACACACATACACACACTACACACACTACACAAACATACACACACTACACACACTACACACTACACACACTACACACACATACACACACTACACACACTACACACTACACACACTACACACACTACACACACTACACACACATACACACACTACACACACTACACACTACACACTACACACACTACACACACATACACACACTACACACACTACACACACTACACACTACACACACTACACACACTACACACACATACACACACTACACACACTACACACTACACACTACACACACTACACACACTACACACACTACACACATACACATGGGGGATGGATGGGCTGCTATCTCTACCTGCATTTCCTGTCCCCTGCAGGATGGAACATGTTCAGTCAGGGCGTCTCTGCATTAGCAGAGTTGGACGTTATGTGTTTTAACTCTTTGTGGTGACGAGCTTGTTGGATGCTGAGGTTTCCTACTGTGTGGCTGCAGGGATTGATGGTTCAACCCACGTGTTTACTTCTGGTGTTCTCCTGGTGGGGTTAACAGTTCTTTGTCCTCTCATGGGGCTAATCTGTAGTATAATTGATCTTGAGTTGGCTGCAGGTGGAGGTAGATAGATAGCCTTCTTCTGGTAAGGGAATTTTTTATTGAGATTTATTTTGGTGCAGTACTGATAGCTGTTCAGTATTAAAGGATCTGTTAGTATTCAGCTTTACAACTGTCTCGTATCAAAGACTAAACTCTGCCTGCATCTACAGTATCATAACCATCTACAGTAACATAACCATCTACAGTAACATAACCATCTACAGTATCATAACCATCTACAGTAACATAACCATCTACAGTAACATAACCATCTACAGTAACATAACCATCTACAGTAACATAACCATCTACAGTATCATCGCTTTGCCATGATATCAGCTTGTCATAAATGATCAAAAGTTTGTTGTAGTACAGAACATTTACTACAGAAAAATCACTCTTGCTTTAGTCACTAAATCACAGTGCTACAGAAGATGCATTATCCCTAATAAATCTTACCACACCAGAAAGTTGACAAAAACAGGGCTTCTTCGTTTAAATCTGAATTTAAATTATAGAAGTAATCCCAAGACACACTTTTGTTGACCTCCAGAGTTACGGGAATTACTTTCTTGATAGAGCCTGTCTGTGCCTGTGTGAGTGGGTGTTCAGAGTTGAGTCCAGTGATGTGCAATGCAATGGAGAGCTGTGTGTGTGTGAGTGTGTGTGTGTGTGTGTGTGTGTGTGTATACTGTGGAATGTGCTTGCTTAAGTTGCTATCTGACATCGAATGGTCCCAGGGAGGTCTCTGTCTGTCTCTGTGTTTTGATGGAAGTCCCACTGGGGCCATTTTCATATTTCAAATTCATGCCTGTTTCAGTAAACTGGAATGAGAATGCAGAGTGAACGGGTTCATAACATTAATTCATAGAATTATAGCATTCATGGGATTTGAGTGGAATCATGTGTCATGACCAACAAAATTAAACAGTAACTTACTGTAAAGTATTGCTTCATACTTCTGTTTATTAGATGTCCTGGGACAGGAATGACCATTAAACAACATTACAACATCACTGTAATTAATTAACTCACGAAAGACAGTTAACGTAGAGCAGGGTTCTTCAATTCCGGTCCTGGAGGGCCGAAACACTTCTGTTTTTTATTTCTACCTGGTAGTTAATTGCACTCACCTGGTGTCCCAGGTCTGAATTTGCCCTGATTAGAAGGAGAGGATGAAAACAGAGGTGTTTCGGCCCTCCAGGACCGGAATTGAAGAACCCTGACGTAGAGTATACAAGTAGTAACAGAACAAACCTATTTCTAACGAGAATATGTACCTGAGAAATACATGTACCAGAGGTAAACCTTTTTTATTTCTTTATTCTGGAAGCTTCAAAGAAATTTTAATGGAAGTTTCAAAACAGAAAGGTAATCCTGCAGGAAATGTGATTAATTATATTCTGTGGATTATAATTAATGGACATTTTTTGGGTGGATTTCTACATTTCTCGTAAGGGAAAATAAAGTCTGAAATTTCATAGTGAAATTACAAACTTCAGAAGCCTTTTTAAACCACAAATACACTACATTTTTAAATGTCCTATTCTCCTGCAACAGGGTGATCAAATTAAGATCCTACATCTGTATACAGGACACAACATCTATAGATGTAGGATCTTAATTTGATCACTCTTTTGTTGCTGAGAATTTTCAAATGTGTAGTGTAATGCAAACGTGTAATATATCGGGGATGCTAATCCTGCAGCAAATGTGTAGTGTATCGAGGACTAAAAAGGCTTCTAAAGTTTTGTAATTTCCATTTTAAAACGTCAGACTTAATTTGCCCTAATGAAAAATTTATCAGCCCCTACAAGAAATGTCCATGAATTAGAATCCATATAATAATTTGGATTTCCTATTGCCGCAGGATTATTTTCCTGCTGTAGCAAACTGGCTCAAATTAAGATCCGGCATCTGTAACGCTGACCAGATGGTCTGGGGGATGCCTTTGTTTTCTCAAGCCTAAGAACAGCAAGGACATACAGTACAGCTCTCTTTGTTTAAGCACAGAGAGGAGGAGATCTGATGTCCTGAGGCTAGGATGCAAGATGTTGTGGAATTTCAACTTGTATCCAACGGCCTCCAACACAAGTGTTTGTTTAGAACCATGGGGTGACTGAACAAATAAACTGAACTTCACATGACTCCACACTGGACCACTCTGTCTGGACAGGTCACGACACAAAAAACAATACGCATTCGTACAATACTGCATTTCTTCGAAAAAAAATTATCACCATAACAATTAGCAAGCTCAGTCAAGATCAGGCCTTATCTGACAAGTGCCAACACATCCTCTTGCTCTGTCATTCCAATACTGAAATAAGAATTGATCAGATAAAATTCCTCAACCACTAATCCACATATTACTGAAAAGGTTCCTTATAGGTTCCTTAGCAGAGGTTTGATTTAATAAGGACGGATAATGGTTTACATGGGAATGTTGGTGTGACTAATGTAATCTAATGTACAGTATAGTTTACGCCTGAAGCTAAATGCAATAAAGATGATTTGCTACATAGACAATCATTGTCTGTGTTCAGGACTCTGACCAATCTTAGTATAACCCTATTGGTTTACAATATTAACATTTCAATAGTGGAGAAGGGAGTTCCTCTTCCTACAGGCCGTATTAAAAGTAAATACCAATGTCAACTGGCGGGTGGCCAGATCAGGAATAATTACAATATTAAGGTTAGTGTGGCACAATACATCAAATAAATAAATAGCTAAATTCAAAAACCATCAGCAGCACAGTGTCTGATCTCCAAAACTCTACAGATATTTTCAGAAGTATACCTCTTGTAATACAATCTACTAGTGCTGTCTATATCAAACCTGAACTACTGGTATTTAGATTGGGGAAGAGCAAGGATCATAGCTCAAGGCATCAGCATACCACGTAGACTACCCTCTTTAGAATCAGGAAATAGGACAGATGTGAGTTTAGGATCAAACTTACTTGCAATGTGGTGGATATGGTATGATTAATATTAATACAGTATAGAATTGAAACACTACTATAAGAGAGTTGGACAGTTGGCTATATACAAAGAGTTCTGTTTTGGTCCTCAATGTTGTTAATATCGCCCCCTGTCTCTCATTCTGCAGCACTACATCTACAGTAAACAGGTTAGAGGCAGTCAGGCAGTGACACCATGGAGCGACTGTCCTTCGAGAAAGTGACCTTCCTGGTCTGCAATTATTACCCAGCGTAAGTATGGTACCAAAGAACATGTACAACATTACACACTTACATCCTATTTCCACACTTAGACGATGTCTGAGAATACCTCAATTAACATAATTAATCCTTACCATTACATTTCACTGATTGCGTTAGGGTTAGAGTTAGGGGTTGTGGTTAGGGTTAGGGTTAGTGTTAGGGTTCACGTTAGGTTTGGTCCCTGGCTTACAGCCCTGACTGAGTGACCATTGACTTGTGTTTCATTTATATTTCAGAGGTAACTTTAATGATGAGAAACCCTATGAGGAAGGTGAATGGTGCTCCAAGTGCCCAGACAACCTGCCGAGATGTGATCAGAACCTCTGTGGTAAGAATTCAGCACATGTCAATCACACACATTTTCCCCCTCCATTTATTTTACAGCACTATCTCGCTCCATTGTCTTGGAAAACACACAGGTGTCAAACTTCATCCTCTCCAACCTGACCTCAGTATTGAGCCAGTTGTGGTTGATCATGATATCCCCTCTTTGTGGAGATAGACTGACTGCTTTGGGCTAGGGACCCTGTAATCAGTTTCTAAGACATAGCTTTAGATTTCTCATCACTGTTTCCCCCAGTGCCTGATGCCCCCAAGCCTTCAGAGGAGCCTGATGTCGAGGAAGAGACAACGGAGAGCACTCCCCCAGGCATTGAGGTGCCTCCACACACACACACAGCCAACCGGAATCAGCACAACCAGACCACTCATCAGCCCCAGAGCCAACCATGGCTGACAGTGAGGAGACAGACACGCAGCCTGGGGACGAGGTTGAGGAGAAAGTCGTGGAGGAGACAGACACGCAGCCTGGGGACGAGGTTGAGGAGAAGGTCGAGGAGGAGACAGACACGCAGCCTGGGGACAAGGTTGAGAAGAAGGTCGTGGAAGAAACAGACACGCAGCCTGGGGACGAGGTTGAGGAGGAGGTCGAAGAGGAGACAGGCACGCAGCCTGGGGACGAGGTTGAGGATAAGGTTGAGGAGACAGGCACACAGCCTGGGGACGAGGTTGAGGAGAAGGTCGAGGAGGAAACAGGCACGCAGCCTGGGGACAAGGTTGAGAAGAAGGTCGTGGAAGAAACAGACACGCAGCCTGGGGACGAGGTTGAGGAGGAGGTCGAAGAGGAGACAGGCACGCAGCCTGGGGACGAGGTTGAGGATAAGGTTGAGGAGACAGGCACACAGCCTGGGGACGAGGTTGAGGAGAAGGTCGAGGAGGAAACAGGCACGCAGCCTGGGGACGAGGTTGAGGAGAAGGTCGAGGAGACAGACACGCAGCCTGGGGACGAGGTTGAGGAGAAGGTCGTGGAGGAGACAGAAACGCAGCCTGGGGATGAGGTTGAGGAGAAGGTTGTGGATGAGACAGACACGCAGCCTGGGGACGAGGTTAAGGAGAAGATCGAGGAGGAGACAGACACGCAGCCTGGGGACGAGGTTGAGGAGACGGTCGTGGAGGAGACAGACACGCAGCCTGGGGATGAGGTTGAGGAGTGGGGGGGAGGAGACAGACACGCAGCCTGGGGACGAGGTTGAGGAGAAGGTCGTGGAGGAGACAGGCACACAGCCTGGGGACGAGATTGAGGAGTGGGGGGGAGGAGACAGACACGCAGCCTGGGGACGAGGTTGAGGAGAAGGTTGTGGAGGAGACAGACACGCAGCCTGGGGACGAGGTTTAGGAGAAGGTCGAGGAGACAGGCACGCAGCCTGGGGACGAGGTTGAGGAGAAGGTCGTGGAGACAGGCACACAGCCTGGGGACGAGGTTGAGGAGAAGGTTGTGGAGGAGACAGACACGCAGCCTGGGGACGAGGTTGAGGAGAAGGTCGTGGAGACAGGCACACAGCCTGGGGACGAGGTTGCGGAGAAGGTCGTGGAGGAGACAGACACGCAGCCTGGGGACGAGGTTGAGGAGAAGGTCGTGGAGGAGAAAGACACGCAGCCTGGGGACGAGGTTGAGGAGAAGGTTGTGGAGGAGACAGGCATGCAGCCTGGGGACGAGGGTGAGGAGTGGGGGGGAGACAGACATGCAGCCTGGGGACGAGGTTGAGGAGAAGGTTGTGGAGGAGACAGACACGCAGCCTGGGGACGAGGTTTAGGAGAAGGTCGAGGAGACAGGCACGCAGCCTGGGGACGAGGTTGAGGAGAAGGTCGTGGAGACAGGCACACAGCCTGGGGACGAGGTTGAGGAGAAGGTCGTGGAGGAGACAGACACGCAGCCTGGGGACGAGGTTGAGGAGAAGGTCGTGGAGACAGGCACACAGCCTGGGGGCGAGGTTGAGGAGAAGGTCGTGGAGGAGACAGACACGCACTCTGGGGACGAGGTTTAGGAGAAGGTCGATGAGACAGGCACGCAGCCTGGGGATGAGGTTGAGGAGTAGGGGGGAAGAGACAGACACGCAGCCTGGGGACGAGGTTGAGGAGAAGGTCATGGAGGAGACAGACACGCAGCCTGGGGACGAGGTTGAGGAGTGGGGGGGAAGAGACAGACACGCAGCCTGGGGACGAGGTTGAGGAGAATGTCGTGGAGACAGGCACGCAGCCTGGGGATGAGGTTGAGGAGAATGTCGTGGAGACAGGCACGCAGCCTGGGGACGAGGTTGAGGAGAATGTCGTGGAGACAGGCACGCAGCCTGGGGACGAGGTTGAGGAGAATGTCGTGGAGACAGGCACGCAGCCTGGGGACGAGGTTGAGGAGATGGTCGAGGAGACAGACACGCAGTCTGGGGATGAGGTTGAGGAGAAGGTCGAGGAGGAAACAGGCACGCAGCCTGGGGACGAGGTTGAGGAGAAGGTCGAGGAGACAGACACGCAGCCTGGGGACGAGGTTGAGGAGAAGGTCGTGGAGGAGACAGAAACGCAGCCTGGGGATGAGGTTGAGGAGAAGGTTGTGGATGAGACAGACACGCAGCCTGGGGACGAGGTTAAGGAGAAGATCGAGGAGGAGACAGACACGCAGCCTGGGGACGAGGTTGAGGAGACGGTCGTGGAGGAGACAGACACGCAGCCTGGGGATGAGGTTGAGGAGTGGGGGGGAGGAGACAGACACGCAGCCTGGGGACGAGGTTGAGGAGAAGGTCGTGGAGGAGACAGGCACACAGCCTGGGGACGAGATTGAGGAGTGGGGGGGAGGAGACAGACACGCAGCCTGGGGACGAGGTTGAGGAGAAGGTTGTGGAGGAGACAGACACGCAGCCTGGGGACGAGGTTTAGGAGAAGGTCGAGGAGACAGGCACGCAGCCTGGGGACGAGGTTGAGGAGAAGGTCGTGGAGACAGGCACACAGCCTGGGGACGAGGTTGAGGAGAAGGTTGTGGAGGAGACAGACACGCAGCCTGGGGACGAGGTTGAGGAGAAGGTCGTGGAGACAGGCACACAGCCTGGGGACGAGGTTGCGGAGAAGGTCGTGGAGGAGACAGACACGCAGCCTGGGGACGAGGTTGAGGAGAAGGTCGTGGAGGAGAAAGACACGCAGCCTGGGGACGAGGTTGAGGAGAAGGTTGTGGAGGAGACAGGCATGCAGCCTGGGGACGAGGGTGAGGAGTGGGGGGGAGACAGACATGCAGCCTGGGGACGAGGTTGAGGAGAAGGTTGTGGAGGAGACAGACACGCAGCCTGGGGACGAGGTTTAGGAGAAGGTCGAGGAGACAGGCACGCAGCCTGGGGACGAGGTTGAGGAGAAGGTCGTGGAGACAGGCACACAGCCTGGGGACGAGGTTGAGGAGAAGGTCGTGGAGGAGACAGACACGCAGCCTGGGGACGAGGTTGAGGAGAAGGTCGTGGAGACAGGCACACAGCCTGGGGGCGAGGTTGAGGAGAAGGTCGTGGAGGAGACAGACACGCACTCTGGGGACGAGGTTTAGGAGAAGGTCGATGAGACAGGCACGCAGCCTGGGGATGAGGTTGAGGAGTAGGGGGGAAGAGACAGACACGCAGCCTGGGGACGAGGTTGAGGAGAAGGTCATGGAGGAGACAGACACGCAGCCTGGGGACGAGGTTGAGGAGTGGGGGGGAAGAGACAGACACGCAGCCTGGGGACGAGGTTGAGGAGAATGTCGTGGAGACAGGCACGCAGCCTGGGGATGAGGTTGAGGAGAATGTCGTGGAGACAGGCACGCAGCCTGGGGACGAGGTTGAGGAGAATGTCGTGGAGACAGGCACGCAGCCTGGGGACGAGGTTGAGGAGAATGTCGTGGAGACAGGCACGCAGCCTGGGGACGAGGTTGAGGAGATGGTCGAGGAGACAGACACGCAGTCTGGGGATGAGGTTGAGGAGAAGGTCGAGGAGACAGGCACACAGCCTGGCGATGAGGTTGAGGAGAAGGTTGAGGAGGAGACAGACACGCAGCCTGTGGACGAGGTTGAGGAGAAGGTCGTGGAGGAGACAGACACGCAGCCTGGGGACGAGATTGAGGAGAAGGTCGTGGAGGAGACAGACACGCAGCCTGGGGACGAGGTTGAGGAGTGGGGGGGAGGAGAGAGCAGCGGAGAGGGAGAAGGAGAGAACTAGGATCCAATCTCCGGCCAATTCAGGAAGGATCTCTACACCCCTACTTCTTGTTACCAGCCTAATGGCTTTACTCTCACTAGTATTGTGAGGGAGGGTATGAGAGAAAGGTATGACACACACACACATACACGCACACACACACACACACACACACACACACACATACATACACATACACACACACATACAGATACACAGACACACACACGATCTGGAACTGAACTGGACATTGCTGGAAGTTTAATTACATTGTGCTATAACCATGTCTACAGCAGAGGGATTTGTTGATGGTTATTTTGTTATTATTTGCTCGCTAGTAATTACAGTTGCTAGTTTTCCATGTGCCTTCCTAGCAAAAGCAATAAGCACACAACATACAATAGTTAACAATGTATTATAACAGTTACGACCTGTTACAAATCTAACAGCAACACATTTTCTTAAAGCAAGGCACATTCTCTAATATGAATGCGATTCGTAAACCTAAAGGAGAGTAACTACTGTCCATTTGGAATATTTCTGTAAATGTCTGTATATAATAATAAATATTGTTTGTTCTACTTGTTGGGTCTCAACATTTCCTTTGTCTGGACTGTGAATATATGTTTGACCTTTGACCACAAAGGATAAAAGCCAGTAACCAGATGAGCCAACTTGAGCTCCTCATCAAAATGGCGAGCTCCACATCAAGACTAAATAAATAAATGAGTCTTGTAATGGAGCTTATTCTGTATCAGAAAATGCTCTGTGTCTTCATACAGTCCTTTCTCTTCTCTCTGTAATGTTTTATTCATTCTCACTCCTCTTTAAAGGAGCAATTTGCAGTTAGAACGATAACAAAGCGGGCACCCCGCCACTGATTTGGTAAACAGCTGTAAGCACGACAGTTGAACTAAGCTCTTGAGGCATCTATCTATGAGTTATATTCTTCAATAATAAATTGATATATATCATTTCTTTAAAAGTAAGAAAATTAATAATTAGCAACTGCAGAAATCCCCTTTAACCATTTCAATCAGATAGGTGTGTTGCAGGTATGAAAATAAAAAGAAGCAAAAACAACGAAAGGTTTACACCTGGGGAGAACACGCTAGGCCATGTTAACAAAAGGTTTACACCTGGGGAGAACATGCTAAGCCATGTTAACAAAAGGTTTACACCTGTGGAGAACATGCTAAGCCATGTTAACAAAATGTTTACACCTGGGGAGAACATGCTAGGCCATGTTAACAAAAGGTTTACACCTGGGGATAACATGCTAGGCCATGTTAACAACAGGTTTACACCTGGGGAGAACATGCTAGGCCATGTTAACAAAAGGTTTACACCTGGGGAGAATACGCTAAGCCATGTTAACAAAATGTTTACACATGGGGAGAACACGCTAAGCCATGTTAACAAAATGTTTACACCTTGGGAAAACATGCTAAGCCATGTTAACAAAAGGTTTACACCTGGGGAGAATATGCCAAGCCATGTTAACAACAGGTTTACACCTGGGGAGAACATGCTAGGCCATGTTAACAAAAGGTTTACACCTGGGGAGAATACGCTAAGCCATGTTAACAAAAGGTTTACACATGGGGAGAACACGCTAAGCCATGTTAACAAAAGGTTTACACCTGGGGAGAACATACTATGCCATGTTAACAAAAGGTTTACACCTGGGGAGAAAAAGCTAAGCAAAGTTAACAACAAGTTTACACCTCGGGAGAAAAAGCTACGCCAAGTTAACAAAAAGTTTACACCTGGGTAAAACATGCTAAGCCATGTTAACAAAAAGTTTACACCTGGGGAGAACATGCTAAGCCATATTATCAAATTGTTTACACCTGGGGAGAACACGCTAAGCCATGTTAACAAAAGGTTTACACCTGGATAGAACATGCTAGGCCAGGTTAACAAAGGGTTTACACCTGGGGAGAACATGCTAAGCCATGTTAACAAAAGGTTTACACCTGGGGAGAACATGCTAAGCCATGTTCACAAAAGTTCTACACCTGGGGAGAACATGCTAAGCCATGATAAGAAAAGGTTTCCACCTGGGGAGAACATGCAAAGCCATGTTAACAAAAGGTTTACACCTGGGGAGAACATGCAAAGCCATGTTAACAAAGGGTTTACACCTGGGGAGAACATGCTAAGCCATATTAACAAATGGTTTACACCTGGGGAGAACACGCTAAGCCATGTTAACAAAAGGTTTACACCTGGGTAGAACATGATAGGCCATGTTAACAAAAGGTTTACACCTGGGGAGAACATGCTAAGCCATGTTAACAAAATGTTTACACCTGGGGAGAACATGCTAAGCCATGTTAACAAAAGGTTTACACCTGGGGAGAACATGCTAGGCCATGTTAACAAAATATTTACACCGGGAGTGAACATGCTAAGCCATGTTAACAAAATGTTTACACCTGGGCAGAAAAAGCTAAGTCAAGTTAACAAAAAGTTTACACCTGGGTAGAACATGCTAGGCCATGTTAACAAAGGGTTTACACCTGGGGAGAACATGCTAAGCCATGTTAACAAATGGTTTACACCTGGGGAGAACATGCTAAGTCATGTTAACAAATGGTTTACACCTGGGGAGAACATGCTAAGCCAAGTTAACAAATGGTTTACACCTGGGGAGAACATGCTAAGCCATGTTAACAAAAGGTTTACACCTGGGGAGAACATGCTAAGCCATGTTAACACATGGTTTACACCTGGGGAGAACATGCTAAGCCATGTTAACAAATGGTTTACACCTGAGGAGAACATGCTAAGCCATGTTAACAAAAGGTTTACACCGGGGGAGAACATGCTAAGCCATGTTAACCTCTTAAGTTTCGTACTCTTTTTTTCAATTTTCGCCTAAAATTACATACCCAAATCTAACTGCCTGTAGCTCAGGACCTGAAGCAAGGATATGCATATTCTTGATGTCATTTGAAAGGACACACTTTGAAGTTTGTGAAAATGTGAAGTTAATGTAGGAGAATATAACACATTAGATCTGGTAAAAGATAATACAAACAAAAAAACATGTGTTTTCAAATTCATAATTTTTTTATAATCTTTGAAATGTTGGAGAAAGGCCACAATATAATATTGCAGTTTAGGTGCAATTTAGATTATGGCCACTAGATGGCAGCAGTGTGTGTGCAAAGTTTGAGATTGATCCAGTGAAGCGTTGCAATACTGGACTATTTTGTATCAAGTTTGCCCAAATGTGCCGAATTGGTCAATTGATACATTTTGAAGTACATAACTATAGAGAACATACAAAAATGATATGGCAATACAAAATGTAAGTTTACACACTCCCAGGAATGCCATACATGATGGATAATTAACTTATACACTAACTTTCACTCATCTAAATGGCCGGGCGGGGTGGGTGGGTGTGGAGCCAGAGACAGCAAGGGTTCAAACTCTAGAACCCAGTTCCTACATTTGAATGTAAAAATTGATTTTATCAAACAAAACGATGCTACATTTTATCTCTGGGACCCTCAGGATGGCAAAATAGAGCAAGATTACTGAATGTAAGTACATTATTTACCTTACATTTACATTTACTTTTTAGTCATTTAGCAGACGCTCTTATCCAGAGCGACTTACAGTTAGTGCATACATTATTATTTTATATATCAGAGGTGAATGTATCAAACCATTTGACGTGATACATTTTTGTTGTTGTTGTGCACTCTCCTCAAACAATAGCATGGTATTTTTTCACTGTAATAGCTACTGTAAATTGTACAGTGCAGTTTGATTAACAAGAATTTAAGCTTTCTGCCCATATAATACATGTCTATGTCCTGGAAAGTTTGCTGTTACTTACAACAGTCATGCTAATCATATTAGCGCACGTTAGCTCAACCATCACGTATACGGGACACAGATCTTATAGAAGTTAACAAAAGGTTTACACCTGGGCAGAACATGCTAAGCCATGTTAACAAAAGGTTTACACCTGGGGAGAACATGCTAAGCCATGTTAACAAAATATTTATGCCTGGGGAGAACATGCTAAGCCATGTTAACAAAAGGTTTACACCTGGGTAGAACCTTCTAGGCCATGTTAACAAAAGGTTTACACCTGGGGTGAACATGCTAGGCCATGTTAACAAAAGGTTATGCCTGGATAGAACATGCTATACCATGTTAACAAAAGGTTTACACCTGGGGAGAACATGCTAAGCCATATTAACAAAAGGTTTACACATGGGGAGAACATGCTAAGCCATGTTAACAAACATGTTTACACCTGGGGAGAACATGCTAAGCCATGTTAACAAATGGTTTACACCTGGGGAGAACACGCTAAGCCGTGTTAACAACAGGTTTACACCTGGGGAGAACATGCTAAGCCAAGTTAACAAAAGTTTTACACCTGGGGAGAACATGCTAAGCCATGTTAACAAAAGGTTTACACCTGGGGAGAACATGCTAAGCTATGTTAACAAACGTTTTACACCTGGGGAGAACATGCTAAGCCATGTTAACAAAAGGTTTACACCTGGAGAGAACACGCTAAGCCATGTTAACAAACGTTTTACACCTGGGGAGAACATGCTAAGCCATGTTAACAAAAGGTTTACACCTGGAGAGAACACGCTAAGCCATGTTAACAAACGTTTTACACCTGGGGAGAACATGCTAAGCCATGTTAACAAAAGGTTTACACCTGGGGAGAAAAGAGAAACAACTAGCCACATCTAACACAGTCTGGCCTGGCTTGGAGTCAGCAGCACCACTGAAATATTAATTCACCACTTCACTGTGAGGCTATTTCTGGAGGAGCATTTAGACACTCAGGCCCCCACAGCTTCACAGGGAAATTAGATTTAGTCGAGGGGGGCCCGGAGGTGGGCTCCCCGTTCGGTACCCAGAACTGAAATACTTTTTCTCTCTATCTCTGGATTTATATTTTAGATTGCTTTTTTAAAGCTGAAAACCATAGCGGTGAAACTTCCACGCCTGTTTGCGATATTACAACAACAAAGATGTTACTTCAAACAATGAACACCATTTTCCCCCTCGGACATCATTGCATGTGCAATAGAACAGTAGAGAATGCACTATGACTTTTTTTTTGTACCAAGTTGCAAGATGAGTAGGGTAGAGCAGTACTTTATTGATCCCAACTTGGGAAATTGTTTTATCACTCAGCGTCATTATTAAATTACAAAGACAAGACCCGTATGAATGACAAACACATGATAAAAAACAGATAATAAGCCACACCAGAAGGCATCTGCACATTAATAGCCATAAAAGATAGAAACCTGGGCCCGTATCCACAAAGCATCTCAGAAAAGGCCCTAGTAGGAATCATGTTAAAACCTGTTTAAGACTTTAAAAAACTCCAAGCTCAGAGAAGGTTTTAGAATGACGTTAAGACACTTTCCAGACTAAATCTGAGCCAGGATGTCACGCCCTGACTCAGGGGACTCTTATATGTTGAGTCAGGGTGTGTGTATGCTTTTGTTTGTATATATTCTATGTTGTATATCTAGCATGTGTGGATCTACGTTGGCCGGTGTGGTTCCCAATCAGAGGCAGCTGTCGCTCGTTGTCTCTGATTGGAGACCATACTTAAGCAGCCTATTGGCACAGTCTAGTGGTGGGATTGTGTTCCGGTTAAGGTATGTTGTGTGTGCGCTACCTTGGACTTCACGTTTCGTTTCCGTTGTTGTTTTGTCGTGTGTTTAACAGTTCAAATAAACATGTACGCATATCACGCTGCGCCTTGCTCTGTCCCGTCATTCAACGAACGTGACACAGGAGTAAAAGCAACTCATAAAAGTTTATCTCATCTGGTAATCACGACAGTTTGAAGTACCGCCAAGGAAAGATGGTGATGACGCTCATTGACATTGTTGCAAATGTTATTTTATTTTAATGTTTATTTCACCTTTATTTAACCAGGTAAGCCAGTTGAGAACAAGTTCTCATTTACGACTGCGACCTGGCCAAGATAAAGCAAAGCAGTGTGATAAAAACAACAACACAGAGTTACATATGGGGTAAAACAAAACATAAAGTCAAAGATACAACAGAAAATATATATACAGTGTGTTCAAATGTAGCAAGTTATGGAGGTAAGGCAATAAATAGGCCATAGTGCAAAATAATTACAATTAGTATTAACACTGGAATGATAGATGTGCAAGAGATGATGTGCAAATAGAGATACTGGGGTGCAAATGAGCAAAATAAATAACAATATGGGGCTGAGGTAGTTGGGTGGGCTAATTTCAGATGGGCTGTGTACAGGTGCAGTGATCGGTAAGGTGCTCTGACAACTGATGCTTAAAGTTAGTGAGGGAGATAAGAGTCTCCAGCTTCAGAGATTTTTGCAATTCGTTCCAGTCATTGGCAGCAGAGAACTGGAAGGAATGGCGGCCAAAGGAGGTGTTGGCTTTGGGGATGACCAGTGAGATATACCTGCTGGAGTGCATACTATGGGTGGTAGTTGCTATGGTGACCAATGAGCTAAGATAATTCGGGGATTTGCCTAGCAGTGATTTATAGATGGTTTGGCGACGAATATGTAGTGAGGACCAGCCAACAAGAGCGTACAGGTCACAGTGGTGGGTAGTATATGGGGCTTTGGTGTGATAGACTACATCCAATTTGCTGAGTAGAGTGTTGGAGGCTATTTTGTAAATGACATCGCTGAAGTCAAGGATCGGTAGGATGGTCCGTTTTACGAGGGCATGTTTGGCAGCATGAGTGAAGGAGGCTTTGTTGCGAAATAGGAAGCCGATTCTAGATTTAACTTTGGATTGGAGATGCTTAAAGTGAGTCTGGAAGGAGAGTTTACAGTCTAACCAGACACCTAGGTATTTGTAGTTGTCCACATACTCTAGGTCAGACCCGTCGAGAGTAGTTATTCTAGTCGGGTGGGCGGGTGCCAGCAGCGTTCGATTGAAGAGCATGCATTTAGTTTTACTAGTGTTTAAGAGCAGTTGGAGGCTACTGAAGGAGTGTTGTATGGCATTGAAGCTCGTTTGGAGGTTTGTTAACACAGTGTCCAATGAAGGGCCAGATGTATACAAAATGGTGTCGTCTGCGTAGAGGTGGATCTGAGAGTCACCAGCAGCAAGAGCGACATCATTGATATACACGGAGAAAAGAGTCGGCCCAAGAATTGAACCCTGTGGCACCCCCATAGAGACTGCTATAGGTCCAGACAACAGGCCCTCCGATTTGACACATTGAACTCTATCTGAGAAGTTGTTGGTGAACCAGGCGAGGCAGTCATTTGAGAAACCAAGGCTATTTAGTCTGCCAATAAGAATGCAGTGGTTGACAGAGTCGAAAGCCTTGGCCAGGTCGATGAAGACGGCTGCACAGTATTGTCTATTATCAATCGCAGTTATAATATCGTTTAGGACCTTGAGCGTGGCTGAAGTGCACCCATGACCAGCTCGGAAACCGGATTGCATAGCGGAGAAGGTACGGTGGGATTCGAAATGGTTGGTGATCTGTTTGTTAACTTGGCTTTCAAAAATGTTCGAAAGGCAGGGCAGGAAGGATATAGGTTTGTAACAGTTTGGATCTAGAGTGTCACCTCCTTTGAAGATGGGGATCTCAGACGTTACGAAAGAGAGATTGAACAGGATAATATGGGCAAGTTGCAGCGGAGGGTGCGGAACTGGTGGCAGGGGTAGTGGTAGCCAGGTGGAAAGCATGGCCAGCCGTAGCAAAATGCTTGTTGAAATTCTCGATTATTGTAGATTTATCGGTGGTGATAGTGTTTCCTAGCCTCAGTGCAGTGGGCAGCTGGGAGGAGGTGCTCTTATTCTCCATGGACTTTACAGTGTCCCAAAACTTTTTGGAGTTAGTGCAACAGGATGCAAATTTCTGTTTGAAAAAGCTAGCCTTTGCTTTCCTAACTGCTTGTGTATATTCGTTCCTAACTTCCCTGAAAAGTTGCATATCGATGATGATGAATATCCAATCGCAATGAGGAATCGCCAGCTGTGAACTCTATAGCTCGCTTCAGACAACCACTGCGAATGTGACTGCACGTCAAATGTTTCAATGGTTAAACGTTTTAATTTATATAATAATTTACTCTTAATGATTGCCTAATATTTATTTATTTTAAAATGTACAGGATGAAATCTCTTGAGATGCACCATCGCGTTTTCAAGATTGTCCAAATAAAATAAAAAACTAAACAAACAACAATAATTAGTAACAATAATAATTTGGCAACTACTGTCTAATAATAATGACAATGAAATAATAATAATAAAAATAAAAAAGTACATTAACAGCATAACATGTTTTGTACAACTACTAATAGGCCTACAACTAATTTGAACTACTGCTACAACTACTAATACAACTAATAAAACAAAGTACCTATAATATATTCATGCATATTTACAAATATATTCAATATTGATGTTTCTGTTAGTTAAAAACACAAAGAGTTTGATCTTAAAATTTGAAAAAATGCTATCTTAATATGTTGCCATGCATAACCTTTAATATATATATACAGTGGGGAAAAAAAGTATTTAGTCAGCCACCAATTGTGCAAGTTCTCCCACTTAAAAAGATGAGAGAGGCCTGTAATTTTCATCATAGGTACACGTCAACTATGACAGACAAATTGAGAAAAAAAAATCCAGAAAATCCCATTGTAGGATTTTTAATGAATTTATTTGCAAATTATGGTGGAAAATAAGTATTTGGTCACCTACAAACAAGCAAGATTTCTGGCTCTCACAGACCTTAACTTCTTCTTTAAGAGGCTCCTCTGTCCTCCACTCGTTACCTGTATTAATGGCACCTGTTTGAACTTGTTATCAGTATAAAAGACACCTGTCCACAACCTCAAACAGTCACACTCCAAACTTCACAATGGCCAAGACCAAAGAGCTGTCAAAGGACACCAAAAACTAAATTGTAGACCTGCACCAGGCTGGGAAGACTGAATCTGCAATAGGTAAGCAGCTTGGTTTGAAGAAATCAACTGTGGGAGCAATTATTAGGAAATGGAAGACATACAAGACCACTGATAATCTCCCTCGATCTGGGGCTCCACGCAAGATCTCACCCCGTGGGGTCAAAATGATCACAAGAACGGTGAGCAAAAATCCCAGAACCACACAGGGGGACCTAGTGAATGACCTGCAGAGAGCTGAGACCAAAGTAACAAAGCCAACCATCAGTAACACACTACGCCGCCAGGGACTCAAATCCTGCAGTGCAAGACGTGTCCCCCTGCTTAAGCCAGTACATGTCCAGGCCCGTCTGAAGTGCATTTGGATGATCCAGAAGAGGATTGGGAGAATGTCATATGGTCAGATGAAACCAAAAAATAACTTTTTGGTAAAAACTCAACTTGTCATGTTTGGAGGACAAAGAATGCTGAGTTGCATCCAAAGAACACCATACCTACTGTGAAGCATGGGGTTGGAAACATCATGCTTTGGGGCTGTTTTTCTGCAAAGGGACCAGGACGACTGATCCGTGTAAAGGAAAGAATGAATGGGGCCATGTATCGTGAGATTTTGAGTGAAACCCTCCTTCCATCAGCAAGGGCATTGAAGATGAAACGTGGCTGGGTCTTTCAGCATGACAATGATCCCAAACACACCGCCCGGGCAACGAAGGAGTGGCTTCGTAAGAAGCATTTCAAGGTCCTGGAGTGGCCTAGCCAGTCTCCAGATCTCAACCCCATAGAAAATCTTTGGAGGGAGTTGAAAGTCTGTGTTGCCCAGCGACAGCCCCAAAACATCACTGCTCTAGAGGAGATCTGCATGGAGGAATGGGCCAAAATACCAGCAACAGTGTGTGAAAACCTTGTGAAGACTTACAGAAAACGTTTGACCTGTGTCATTGCCAACAAAGGGTATATAACAAAGTATTGAGAAACTTTTGTTATTGGCCAAATACTTATTTTCCACCATCATATGCCAATAAATTCATTAAAAATCCTACAATGTAATTTTCTGGATTTTTTTCCCTCATTTTGTCTGTCATAGTTGACATGTACCTATGATGAAAATTACAGGCCTCTCTCATCTTTTTAAGTGGGAGAACTTGCACAATTGGTGGCTGACTAAATACTTTTTTTCCCCACTGTGTATATATATATATACATACAGTGGGGAGAACAAGTATTTGATACACTGCCGATTTTGCAGGTTGTCCTACTTACAAAGCATGTAGAGGTCTGTAATTTTTATCATAGGTACACTTCAACTGTGAGAGACGGAATCTAAAATTTTTTCCAGAAAACCACATTGTATGATTTTTATGTAATTAATTTGCATTTTATTGCATGACATAAGTATTTGATACATCAGAAAAGCAACACTTAATATTTGGTACAGAAACCTTTGTTTGCAATTACAGAGATCATACGTTTCCTGTAGGTCTTGACCAGGTTTGCACACACTGCAGCAGGGATTTTGGCCCACTCCTCCATACAGATCTTCTCCAGATCCTTCAGGTTTCGGGACTGTCGCTGGGCAATACGGACTTTCAGCTCCCTCCAAAGATTTTCTATTGGTTTCAGGTCTGGAGACTGGCTAGGCCACTCCAGGACCTTGAGATGCTTCTTACGGAGCCACTCCTTAGTTGCCCTGGCTGTGTGTTTCGGGTCGTTGTCATGCTGGAAGACCCAGCCACGACCCATCTTCAATGCTCTTACTGAGGGAAGGAGGTTGTTGGCCAAGATCTCGCGATACATGGCCCCATCCATCCTCCCCTCAATACGGTGCAGTCGTCCTGTCCCCTTTGCAGAAAAGCATCCCCAAAGAATGATGTTTCCACATCCATGCTTCACAGTTGGGATGGTGTTCTTGGGGTTGTACTCATCCTTCTTCTTCCTCCAACCACGGCGAGTGGAGTTTAGACCAAAAAGCTCTATTTTTGTCTCATCAGACCACATGACCTTCTCCCATTCCTCCTCTGGATTATCCAGATGGTCATTGGCAAACTTCAGACGGGCCTGGACATGCGCTGGCTTGAGCAGGGGGACCCTGCGTGCGCTGCAGGATTTTTATCCATGACGGCGTAGTGTGTTACTAATGGTTTTCTTTGAGACTGTGGTCCCAGCTCTCTTCAGGTCATTGACCAGGTCCTGCCGTGTAGTTCTGGGCTGATCCCTCACCTTCCTCATGATCATTAATGCCCCACGAGGTGAGATCTTGCATGGAGCCCCAGACCGAGTGTGATTGACCGTCATCTTAACTTCTTCCATTTTCTAATAATTGCGCCAACAGTTGTTGCCTTCTCACCAAGCTGCTTGCCTATTGTCCTGTAGCCCATCCCAGCCTTGTGCAGGTCTACAATTTTATCCCTGATGTCCTTACACAGCTCTCTGGTCTTGGCCATTGTGGAGAGGTTGGAGTCTGTTTGATTGAGTATGTGGACAGGTGTCTTTTATACAGGTAACGAGTTCAAAAAGGTGCAGTTAATACAGGTAATGAGTGGAGAACAGGAGGGCTTCTTAAAGAAAAACTAACAGGTCTGTGAGAGCCGGAATTCTTACTGGTTGGTAGGTGATCAAATACTTATGTCATGCAATAAAATGCAAATTAATTATTTAAAAATCATACAATGTGATTTTCGTCTCTCACAGTTGAAGTGCACCTATGATAAAAATTACAGACCTCTACATGCTTTGTAAGTAGGAAAACCTGCAAAATCGGCAGTGTATCAAATACTTGTTCTCCCCACTGTATATTATGGTTGTTAAAAGAGGAATTATGACAATATTACCGTTATATAAACACACTCGTCAGTCCCGTTTAACAACTCTAAATCGCTTTGGCACAGTAGGCATCAAGCCACTTGCCGATAATGTTGCATACAGCGTTTGAAAAGTCTATCATTTTCATCGAACATAATCAAAGTTAACATAAGCCCTAGATGCCTTCATTTGCCCAACTTATAGGCATGCCCAATTTAGGCATCTTTTTTAACAACGTGATGTTGCGCTCCAAAGAGATAACATGATGTACAGTAGGTTAAATACTCGAAAGAAAAACGTGTTTATTTATTAGCCTATGGTATTTAGTATTTAGGCATATCATGTGAAATCATTGTCAAAAGCGCAAGAGATACTGTTGCATGTACGTCTAGATTGATCATATAAAAATATCGAAACGTTATTTTAACAACGCCAAAGCAATTGCATGTGGCACAGGAACCACTGACTCCCTGCATTTTTCGATTATCAAGACACCTGCTGGTAACTCAACTGGTTAGGGCAGCTCATGACGTCTCCTAAATATCTGTCGACTACGTGGAACTCCTGACAAAAGAGGCTTCGTGCATAGCTTTTATTTTTACCCATCAGAGTAGGAGTAAAACGTCTATTCTCAGCACTTACAACCAATGTTCTACTCTGAGATGCTTTGTGGATACAGGCTCAGTTTAAAATAGGTAAGAAAAACGGTTATCTCTACTCCTGGGAAACAATCAACAACAACATTCCTATTACTAAGGCATCATAAATTAGTAATTTACACTCATTAAAAAGCCTCATGGCTGTGGGTAAAAATGGCCTGAACCTCTCTGTGGAGCTTCTGGCCAGGATGAACCTGCTACTGAAGCTGCATGCTCCTGTGTGTCATTACAGGGCTGTGGAGTGGGTGTGTGGAATTACAGGGCTGTGGAGTGGGTGTGTGGCATTACAGGACTGTGGAGTAGGTGTGTTGCATTACAGGGCTGTGGAGTGGGTGTGTGGCATTACAGGGCTGTGGAGTGGGTGTGTTGCATTATAGGGCTGTGGAGTAGGTGTGTGGCATTACAGGGCTGTGGAGTGGGTGTGTTGCATTATAGGGCTGTGGAGTGGGTGTGTGGCATTACAGGGCTGTGGAGTAGGTGTGTGGCATTACAGGGCTGTGGAGTGGGTGTTGCATTACAGGACTGTGGAGTGGGTGTGTGGCATTACAGGGCTGTGGAGTAGGTGTATGGCATTACAGGACTGTGGAGTGGGTGTGTTGCATTATAGGGCTGTGGAGTGGGTGTGTGGCATTACAGGGCTGTGGAGTGGGTGTGTTGCATTATAGGGCTGTGGAGTGGGTGTGTGGCATTACAGGGCTGTGGAGTAGGTGTATAGCATTACAGGACTGTGGAGTGGGTGTGTTGCATTATAGGGCTGTGGAGTGGGTGTGTGGCATTACAGGGCTGTGGAGTAGGTGTGTGGCATTACAGGGCTGTGGAGTGGGTGTGTGTGTGGCATTACAGTGCAGTGGAGTGAGTGTGTGGCAGAGTGCTGTGGAGTGGGTGTGAGGCATTCATGATCATGTGTGTTTTAGCTTGCAGTCTTTTTATGAACATGTCCTGCATTGACTCCAGACTGCATCCGATTGTGGCACTTGCTTTCTTGATGATTTTTCCCAGCTTGTTTATGTCCTCCTTGGCTAAGTTTCCTTTCCAGCACACAATGGCATAGCTCAACACCAGGGGAGGCTGCTGAGGGGAGGACGTCCGGCCCATAATAATGGCTGGAACGGAGCAAATGGAATGGCATCAAACACATAGAAAACCATGGGTTTGATGTATTTCATACCAGCCACTAATTCCACTCCAGCCATTACCGTGAGCCCGTCCTCCCCAATTAAGGTGCCATCAACCTCCTGTGCTCAACACACTACACTGCTGTAAAACGTGCAAAGCATTTTGTCACACACACGATCCTCTGCCACGTTTTAAAAACAGAACAAAAACAATAGCAAATGTGCCTGGGGTGACCAGTGGCGCTGTTTCACCTCATGTGGATCACAGCTTTAAGAGACTAAGCACTGAAATGTCACATTACATCACAAGCTCTCTAAATGCATGACTTGCTCCCGGTAATGGGATGGGAGCAACTTTTTTGTTTCTCCCAGCACTGACATCAGCAGGAAACCAACCCTGTCAGTTGTTAAAGTACACATCTATACTGTATTAATGGTTGTGTGCACAGGGACTTTAATGAATTATAATCAAAGAGAGAGAGAGAGAGACTCCCGGTGGGATACAGTAGCTAATTCTATAACACTGACTGCACCAACTGGAGAGGGGAAGATTACGCACACTGAAACTACCACACAGAACGCCGCTGCACCAGCATTTACATATGAAATATACCTAGAGATATCAATACAGACAGACAACAATAGTGGATGCAGAGAGCCCCAGTGACTGAAAAACAGGGCAAAGTCAAGCATTGTGAGAGGGGATAGCAGGACACCACCTGCTGGCTAGAGCTGAGGCTGGGAGGGAGGAGGAGCTGGGTGGGAGTTGGAGCTGGGAGGGAGGAGGTGCTGGGAGGGAGGAGGAGCTGGGAGGGAGGAGGAGCTGGGAGGGAGGAGGTGCTGGGAGGGAGGAGGTGCTGGGAGGGAGGAGGAGCTGGGAGGGAGGAGGAGCTGGGAGAGAGGAGGAGCTGGGAGGGAGGAGGAGCTGGGAGGGAGGAGGAGCTGGGAGAGAGGAGGAGCTGGGAGGGAGGAGGAGCTGGGAGAGAGGAGGAGCTGGGAGGGAGGAGGAGCTGGGAGAGAGGAGGAGCTGGGAGGGAGGCTGTGAGGTTGGCACTGCAAGAGGACATGATTGTAGATGACATGAACTAGTGTGCCCTCGCTCTCTCTCTCTCTCTCTCTCTCTCTCTCTCTCTCTCTCTCTCTCTCTCTCTCTCTCTCTCTCTCTCTCTCTCTCTCTCTCTCTGTCCTTCTAGCTCCTCTCCTCTGAACAGAAGCACTCTGTTCTCAGCAATAGCTAGGCTACCTCTAACTGATCTATTCCACTTTCCTCATCCCTCATACTAACGGACTAAACATCTATAACAGGAAATTATCGGTGAACAGAATATTCTTAGAAACAGAAGACACTGGGTTCATGTGAGAATGCAAGCAGGAAAACCGGAACCCTGGACTTGATCACTGAGATACACACACACACACACACACACACACACACACACACACACACACACACACACACACACACACACACACACACACACCTACACACACACCCACACCTGACACACTGACACACCGACACGCACACACGCACACACGCACACACGCACACACACACACACACACACACACACACACACACACACACACACACCAGTGTTTCCCCCAAATGCATTTAGTAGCGGTGCTGCTGCAAAATCGTAGCCACCACTGCAAAACAACTCTGCCACCGCTGCTGGAAGAAATCCTAGGGGAAACACTGCACACTCACACACGTAAATGGATAGCCAATCTATGCTGTTGAGTGTCATATTAGTAAGTGACGTTACAGTAACTGTGCCCTGCAGACAGATTGTTTGCCTCTGCTGGGGGTATGACTGAGTCAGTGATTTAGATGGGCGATGTGAAGGAAAGTGCGCGGATGGATCTGTGTGTTTATGCCTTTCTCTCTGGAGTTTACAATCAAAGCTCATTAACCAGCATTAATGATTCTTACATCATCCCCCATCCTCCTGTACACATTAGCCCCTGTACACATTAGCCCCTGTACACATTAGCCCCTGTACACATTAGCCCCTGTACACATTAGCCCCTGTACACATTAGCCCCTACAACTCTGTTCCAATAATCAACACAATTCTCCAACATTCAATAACGCAAATCGTTGTCAAGGGTTTGGCTACTTGAATATTTAAACATGATAGTGAGAGATTTGTTTGCTGACACACTTCCCTTATACCTTAAAAAATGACATGAACCAACATAATGACACTTTGATATGGGAATACTCCTTGACATCAATCAATCAAATGTATTTATATAGCCCTTTTTACATCCGCAGATGTCACAAAGTGCTTATAAATTGGTAGAAGGATTACTTTTATACTATTCCAGGTATTCCTTAAAGAGGTAGGGTTTCAAGTGTCTCCGGAAGGTGGTCAGTGACTCCGCTGTCCTGGCGTCGTGGGGGAGCTTGTTCCACCGTTGGGGTGCCAGAGCAGCGAATAGCTTTGACTGGGCTGAGCGGGAACTGTGCTTCCGTAGAGGTAGGGGGGCTAGCAGGCCAGAGGTGGATGAACGTAGTGCCCTCGTTTGGGTGTAGGGTCTGATCAGAGCCTGAAGGTAAGGAGGTGCCGTTCCCCTCACAGCTCCGTAGGCAAGCACCATGGTCTTGTAGTAGATGCAAGCCTCAACTGGAAGCCAGTGGAGTGTGCGGAGGAGCGGGGTGACATGAGAGAACTTGGGAAGGTTGAACACCAGAAGGGCTGCAGCGTTCTGGATAAGTTGTAGGGGTTTAATGGCACAGGCAGGGAGCCCAGCCAACAGCGAGTTGCAGTAATCCAGACAGTAATAGGGTCGTACTCTGCGAATGTTGTAGAGCATGAACCTGCAGGATCGGGTCACCGCTTTGATGTTAGCGGAGAATGACAGGGTGTTGTCCAGGGTCACGCCAAGGTTCTTTGCACTCTGGGAGGAGGACACAATGGAGTTGTCAACCGTGATGGCGAGATCATGGAGAGGGCAGTCCTTCCCCGGGAGGAAGAGCAGCTCCGTCTTGCCGAGGTTCAGCTTGAGGTGGTGATCCGACATCCATACTGATATGTCTGCCAGACATGCAGAGATGCAATTCGCCACCTGGTTATCAGAAGGGGGAAAGGAGAAAACTAATTGTGTGTCGTCTGCGTAGCAATGATAGGAGAGACCATGTTAGGATATGACAGAGTCAAGTGACTTGGTTTATAGAGAATAGGAGAGGGCCTAGAACTGAGCCCTGGGGGACACCAGTGGTGAGAGCACATGGTGCAGAGACAGGTTCTCGCCACGCCACCTGGTAGGAGCGACCTGTCAGGTAGGACGCAATCCAAGAGTGAGCAGCGCCGGAGATGCCCAACTCGGAGAGGGTGGAGAGGAGGATCTGATGGTTCACAGTATCAAAGGCAGCAGATAGGTCTAGAAGGATAAGAGCAGAGGAGAGAGAGTTAGCTTTAGCAGTGCGGAGAGCCTCCGTGACACAGAGAAGAGCAGTCTCAGTTGAATGACCAGTCATGAAACCTGACTGGTTTGGATCAAGAAGGTCATTCTGAGAGATAGCAGGAGAGTTGGCTAGAGATGGCACGCTCAAGAGTTTTGGAGAGAAAAGAAAGAAGGGATACTGGTCTGCAGTTGTTGACATCGGAGGGATCGAGTGTAGGTTTTTTGAGGAGGGGTGCAACTCTCGCTCTCTTGAAGATGGAAGGGACATGGCCAGCGGTCAAGGATGAGTTGATGAGCGAGGTGAGGTAAGGGAGAAGGTCTCCAGAAATGGTCTGGAGAAGAGAGGAGGGGATAGGGTCAAGTGGGCAGGTTGTTGGGCGGCCGGCCGTCACAAGTCGCAAGATTTCATCTCGAGAGAGAGGGGAGAAAGAAGTCAAAGCATAGGGTAGGGCAGTGTGAGCAGGACCAGCGATGTCATTTGATTTAATAAATGAGGATCGGATGTCGTCAACCTTCTTTTCAAAATGGTTGACAAAGTCATCCACAGAGAGGGAGGAGGGAGGGGGAGGAGGAGGAGGATTCAGCAGGGAGGAGAAGGTGGCAAAGAGCTTCCTAGGGTTATAGGCAGAGGCTTGAAATTTAGAGTGTTAGAAAGTGGCTTTAGCAGCAGAAACAGAGGAAGAGAATGTAGAGAGGTGGGAGTGAAAAGATGACAGGTCCGCAGGGAGTCTAGTTTTCCTCAATTTCCGCTCGGCTGCCCGGAGCCCTGTTCTGTGAGCTCGCAATGAGTCGTCAAGCCACGGAGCAGGAGGGGAGGACCGAGCCGGCCGGGAGGATAGGGGACATAGAGAGTCAAAAGATGCAGAAAGGGAGGAGAGGAGGGTTGAGGAGGAAGAATCAGGAGATCGGAGGGAGAAGGATTTAGCAGAGGGAAGAGATGATAGGATGGAAGAGGAGAGAATAGCGGGAGAGAGAGAGCTAAGGTTGCGACGGCACATTACCATCTGAGTAGAAAGAGAGAAAAGGATAAAAAGTAGTGGTCGGAGACATGGAGGGGAGTTGCAGTGAGATTAGTAGAACAGCATCTAGTAAAGATGAGGTCAAGCATATTGCCTGCCTTGTGAGTAGGGGGGGACGGTGAGAGCCAAGCATTCAGAGGTTGAGACAGCAGGTGCGGTAGAGAGAGAGAAAGAAAGAGAGAGAGAAAGAAAGAGAGAGAGAGAGAGAGAGAGAGAGAGAGAGAGAGAGAGAGAGAGAGAGAGAGAGAGAGAGAGAGAGAGAGAGGGAGAGTCGAAAACATAATATGACCAATCTACCCTATTGGTGTTGTTGAGGGGGAAAGATTTACAGATGGTGAAAAACACTGGGAAAGATTGAATAAATGAATGGATGTTTACTGCTGATCCTTCGAACCAATACAATCCTTGGCCCGCCCTCCCTCTCACACTCAGGGATTGGTTCATTGGTGGTAACAGATGCTGAATATGCATGAGGAGAGGGTCTGTTCATGGGTGGAGCCTGAGAGGCTGACTGAGAGAGGATCAGAACTGAGAGAGAAGTGGAGCGAGTAACAGCAGCATTCTATTCTCACACACTGACAAGGATCACATTCTCCCTCATTTTAGAGGGGGGCATTTTTTGCCTGCCCTCCCTCGCCCCCTGGATGGCACAGATTGCATTGACGCACCCCTACCTTGGCTTCATCCTTCAAACCTCTGGGCTGGCTGTCTACCTCCCTCTTACCTTCGAGCTGAACTTCCCACCTCCTCTCTCCCCCTCCGCTGCTGTAAGTGGATCGGCCAGACCTCCAGCAGAGGGACACAGACATGGGCTGTAAACACTCTGGACAGGACCACAGGGCTGACAATGGGAATGGGGTGAGTACAGTGGACATTTTGTGTGTGTGTGTGTGTGTGTGCAACATGTGCCTTTGTTTTGGGATTTGTGTGCTTATTGACAAAGCAGCCTGTACTGTTGCCATCTTGTCTGCCATGCATGCCTTAAGGCAGCAAAGTCAGCATACACAGGCTACGTAATCACCACTGAAGACTCGGGGCAGACAGTGTGTGTGTGTGTGCGTGTGCATTTATAGTATGACCTCATGTGCGTTCGTTTGGGTGTATGTTCACATAACTGAGGGTCTTTAGCATGCATATAACTCCATGAAGAGAAATGTGTATGAAGGGAGTGATGGTGATTGTGGTGACCTGCTCTGGTCTCATAGGAAGTCATGTAGATGCGTCTAGACAGGTCGACTATTCACCAACACTCTCTCTCTCTCTCTCTCTCGCTCTCTCTCTCTCTCTCTCTCTCTGTCACTCTCTCTCTCTCTCTCTCTCTCTCTCTCTCTCTCTCTCTCTCTCTCTCTCTCTCTCTCTCTCTCTCTCTCTCTCTCTCTCTCTCTCTCTCCCTCCCTCCCTCCCTCCCTCCCTCCATCCCTCCCTCCAGTAGGCTCTGGTCACTCAGCCATGGTCCAGATATTGTGCATTATAATGCAGCAAAATAATTGTATATTGTGCATAAAGAGAAGGTTGCTCATTTGTGACCAGAGGGTGAATGTGTTCATGGGTGACCTGACAGAATAGGATGTGGAGGGTACTGCAATGTCAATGGAGTAAGTAATGGCTGCTTAACCTGGGGGGTGAAGGTAGAAATTGGGTTAGTACTATTCTGTGTCTGAGGACAGATTCAGAGAGACATCATGACCTGAATCTACACACAATATACACAAATACACACCCATGTGTTTGCATGCAGACACATACACACACACACAGGCAAAGAGTCAATACAGGACTAAGATTGAATCGTACTACACCGGCTCTGACGCTCGTCAGATGTGGCAGGGCTTGAAAACTATTACAGACTACAAAGGGAAGCAAAGCCTCGAGCTGCCCAGTGACACAAGACTTCCAGACGAGCTAAACCACTTCTATGCTCGCTTCGAGGCAAGCAACACTGAAGCATGCATGAGAGCACCAGCTGTTCCGGATGACTATGTGATCACGCTCTCCGTAGCCGTTGTGAGTAAGACTTTTAAGCAGGTCAACATTCACAAGGCTGCAGGGCCAGACGGATTACCAGGACGTGTACTCCGAGCATGTGCTGACCAACTGGCAAGTGTTTTCACTGACATTTTCAACATGTCCCTGACTGAGTCTGTAATACCAACATGTTTCAAGCAGACCACCATAGTCCCCGTGCCCAAGGACACTAAGATAACCTGCCTAAATGACTACAGACCCGTAGCACTGACGTCTGTAGCCATGAAGTGCTTTGAAAGGCTGGTCATGGCTCACATCAACACCATTATCCCAGAAACCCTAGACCCACTCCAATTTGCATACCGCCCCAACAGATCCACAGATGATGCAATCTCTATTGCACTCCACACTGCCCTTTCCCACCTGGACAAGAGGAACACCTACGTGAGAATGCTATTCATTGACTACAGCTCAGCATTCAACACCATAGTGCCCTCAAAGCTCATCACTAAGCTAAGGATCCTGGGACTAAACCCCTCCCTCTGCAACTGGATCCTGGACTTCCTGACGGGCCGCCCTCAGGTGGTAAGGGTAGGTAACAACACATCTGCCACACTGATCCTCAACACAGGGGCCCCTCAGGGGTGCGTGCTCAGTCCCCTCCTGTACTCACTGTTCACCCATGACTGCATGGCCAGGCATGACTCCAACACCATCCTCAAGTTTGCCGACGACACAACAGTGGTAGGCCTGATCACCGACAATGATGAGACAGCCTATAGGGAGGAGGTCAGAGACCTGGCCGTGTGGTGCCAGGATAACAACCTCTCCCTCAACGTGACCAAGACAAAGGAGATGATTGTGGACTACAGGGAAAAAAAGAGTACTGAGCACGCCCCCATTCTCATCGACGGGGCTGTAGTGGAACAGGATGAGAGCTTCAAGTTCCTTGGTGTCCACATCACCAACTAACTATCATGGTCCAAACACACCAAGACAGTCGTGAAGAGGGCACGACAAAGCCTATTCCCCCTCAGGAGACTGAAAAGATTTGGCATGGGTCCTCAGATCCTCAAAGAATTCTACAGCTGCACCATCGAGAGCATCCTGACTGGTTGCATCACTGCCTGGTATGGCAACTGCTTGGCCTCCGACCGCAAGGCACTACAGAGGGTAGTGCGTACGGCCCAGTACATCACTGGGGCCAAGCTTCCTGCCATCCAGGACCTCTATACCAGGCGGTGTCAGAGGAAGGCCCTCAAAATTGTCAAAGACTCCAGCCACCCTAGTCATAGACTGTTCTGTCTGCTACCACACGGCAAGCGGTACTGGAGTGCCAAGTCTAGGTCCAAAAGACTTCTCAACAGCTTCTACCCCCAAGCCATAAGACTCCTGAACAGCTAATCATGGCTACCCGGACTATTTGCACTGCCCCCCACCCCCACCCCCACCCCCACCCCCACCCCATCTTTTTACGCTGCTGCTACTCTGTTAATTATTTATGCATAGTCACTTTAACTCTACCCACATGTACATATTACTTCAACTACCTCAACTAGACGGTGCCCCCGCACATTGACTCTGCACCGGTACCCCCCTGTATTTATAGCCTCCCTACTGTTATTTTATTTTACTTCTGCTCTTTTTTTTCTCAACACTTTTTTGTTGTTGTTTTATTTTACTTTTTTTATAAAAAATAAATGCACTGTTGGTTAAGGGCTGTAAGTAAGCATTTCACTGTAATGTCTGCACCTGTTGTATTCGGCGCATGTGGCCAATAAAATTTGATTTGATTTGATTTGACACAGACAAAGACTGGCAGACCGACATACAGACATGTATGTCGGTCTGTATGTCGGTCTGCCAGTCTTTGAGTTATGGGTAATTATTTATCAGGTTCTCTGACTTGTGTTGTGATGCGTTAGTTATAAAAACTGTAACTGCAAGGTTCTCTGCTTGCATTACTGTCAGAGTGCAGTGGGGTGAAAAAGCTCTTCCTGACTTGCATCTCTAGGGTTTTGTTGAGCACAAAGCTTTTCAGACTAGCCAGAATGCACGGCTAGAGGGTCACCCCATGGGTCCATTGGGGTGTTGAGCTCAGCTGGCAACATTTCTGGACCCATGAGACTTCACGCATAACAATAAACTAATATCTTCTGACAGTTATGTCTGCTGCTTCCAAACCTGAAAGTGTTGATACTTTAATATATTTTCCACCACAAAAGCCTACTGAAACAGAAACAAAGCATGTAAGTGAATAAGCAGAACTCAACCACTTCAATTCCTTTTCATCTGACCCTGTATGTTCATCTGTCTCCCAGGTCAAAGGGCGTGACTTGTCCCATCTCACCCGCCGAGAGGCATTGCATTTTGTGGGGGGCGGCTATGAGCAGCCAATCACAATGCAGATTGAGGGACAGCACGGGAGAGGGAGAAGACCTCATCACTCCCAGTACCCAATGTCAGACTGCAGCATCCAGACGGAGCGGCCATCATGGGAGGCTCTGAGGGCCCTAGGGGTGGTGGAGGGGGCTGGACACAGCCTTGATGCCTACGCTCCTGGGTACGTGCTGCTTGGTTTGGGCCTCTCTAGCGGTTCTCTGTCTCTTTATCTACTTGTGTAACGGAGGGAAGATTAATAGCGACCTAGTTATATTGAATCGGTGAAATACAGTGATTGAGGCTCTGGGTTTAGTCATTTAGAGCAATTCTTCTCAACTGGTTTTGTCTCGGGATCTACACTACCGGTCAAAGGTTTTAGAACACCTACTCATTCAAGGGTTTTTCTTAATTTTTACAATTTTCTACATTGTAGAATAATAGTGAAGACATCAAAACTATGAAATAACACATATGGAATCATGTAGTAACCAAAAAAGTGTTAAACAAATCAAAATATATTTTCTATTTGAGATTATTCAAAGTTGCCACCCTTTGCCTTGATGACAGCTTTGCACACTCTTGGCATTCTCTCAGCCAGCTTCATGAGGTAGTCACCTGGAATGCATTACAATTAACAGGTGTACCTTCTTAAAAGTTAATTTGTGGAATTGCTTTCCTTCTTAATGCGTTTGAGCCAATCAGTTGTGTTGTGACAAGGTAGGGGAGGTATACAGAAGATAAGCCTATTTGGTAAAAGACCAAGGCCATGTTATTGCAAGAACAGCTCAAATAAGCAAAGAGAAACGACAGTCCATCATTACTTTAAGACATGAAGGTCAGTCAATACGGAACATTTCAAGAACTTTTAAAGTTTCTTCAAGTGCAGTCGCAAAAACCATCAAGCGCTATGATGAAACTGGCTCTCATGAGGACCGCCACAGGAATGGAAGACCCAGAGTTACCTCTGCTGCAGAGGATAAGTTCATTAGAGTTACCAGCCTCAGAAATTGTAGCCCAAATAAATGCTTCACAGAGTTCAAGTAACAGACACATCTCAACATCAATTGTTCAGAGGAGACTGTGTGAAACAGGCCTTCATGTTTGAATTGCTTCAAAGAAACCACCACTAAAGGACACCAATAACAAGATGAGACTTGCTTGGGCCAAGAAACACGAGCAATGGACATTAGACCGGTGGAAATGTGTCCTTTGGTCTGGAGTCCAAATTTGAGATTTTTGGTTCCAACCGCCGTATCTTTGTGAGACGCAGTGTGGGTGAACGGATGATCTCCGCATGTGTATTTCCCACCGTAAATCTTGGAGGAGGAGGTGTTATGGTGAGGGAGTGCTTTGCTGGTGACACTGTCTGTGATTTATTTAGAATTCAAGGCACACTTAACCAGCATGGCTACCACAGCATTCTGGAGTGATACGCCATCCCATCTGGTTTGGGCTTAGTGGGACTATCATTTGTTTTTCAACAGGACAATGACCCAACACATCTCCAGGCTGTGTAAGGGCTATTTGACCAAGAAGGAGAGTGATGGAGTGCTGCATCAGATGACCTGGCCTCCACAATCCCCTGACCTCAACCAAATTGAGATGGCTTGGGATGAGTCGGACCGCACAGTGAAGGAAAAGCAGCCAACAAATACTTAGCATATGTGGGAACTCCTTCAAGACTGTTGGAAAAGCATTCCAGGTGAAGCTGGTTGAGAGAATGCCAAGAGTGTGCAAAGCTGTCATCAAGGCAAAGGGTGACTATTTGAAGATTCTCAAATATAAAATGTATTTTGATTTGTTTAACACTTTTTTGGTTACTACATGATTCCATATGTGTTATTTCATAGTTGTGATGTTTTAAAAATTAAAAATAAAATAAAAACTTGAATGAGTAGGTGTTCTAAAACTTTGGACCGGTAGTGTAAATTGAACCAGGTTGTCTCAGTCGCGACCTAATCAGGGGCGGACTGGGACCAGAAATCGACTCTGGCATTTCTAACACACCGGACCATTTTTTTCCTTGAGGCCCCCATTATTAGCCAGATAATTATCATTTTGCTGAAGAAAACCCAAGTTAGACAGGCCCAATAGAATAGAAATGGACCAGCCCCTCTGGCATTTACCCGATTTGCTAGATGGCCAGTTCATTATAACATTTTTTATGTTTATTATAATTTCTACAGACATTCTACCTGGTTTAAGTTCAGACTGTAGTCTTTTTTCATATTTTTTTTTAAATAATTAACATACAATATATATACTGAACAAAAATATAAACACAACATGCAACAATTTCAAAGATTTTGCTGAGTTACAGTTCATATAAGGAAATCAGTCAATAAATTCATTAGGCCCTAATCTCTGCATTTCACAAGACTGGGAAGGGCCCCAGGCCCAGCCACTTGGGAGCATGGCCCAGGCAATCAGAATGAGTTGTTCCCTAGAAAAGGGCTTTACTAAAGACAGAAATAATCATCAGCACCCCGCCCCCCTCTCTGACAATCCCGTAGGTGAAGAAGCCGGATGTGGAGGTCCTGGGCTGGTGTGGTTATACGTGGTCTGCGTTTGTGAGGCCGGTTGGACGTACTGCCAAATTCTCTAAAACGATGTTGGAGGCAGCTTATGGTAGAGAAATTAACATTTAATTTCTCGAGAAAAAGCTCTGGTGGACATTCCTGCAGTTCGCATGCCATTTGCACGCTCCCTCAAAACTTGAGGCATCTGTGGCATTGTGTTGCGTGACAAAACGGCACATTTTAGAGTGGCCTTTTATTGCCCCCAGCACAAGGTGCACCTTTGTAATGATCATGCTGTTTAATCAGCTTCTTGATATGCCACACCTGTCAGGTGGATGGATTATCTTGACAAAATATAAAATGCTCACTAACAAGGATGTAAACAACATTTGAGAGAAATAAGCTTTTTGTGCATATGGAAGATTTCTGGGATCTTTTATTTCAGCTCATGAAACATGGGACAAGCACTTTTAAATGTTGTGCTTATATTTTTGTTCAGTGTATATATATGTATACACCTGCGACCCGCAACCCATATATATATACAGTTGAAGTCGGAAGTTTACATACACTTAGGTTGGAGTCATTAAAACTCGTTTTTCAACCACTCCACAGATTTCTTGTTAACAAACTATAGTTTTGGCAAGTCGGTTAGGACATCTACTTTGCATGATACAAGTAATTTTTCCAACAATTGTTTACAGACAGATTATTTCATTTATAATTCACTGTATCACAATTCCAGTGGGTCAGAAGTTTACATACACTAAATTGACTGTGCCTTTAAA
Organism: Coregonus lavaretus; assembly: GCF_964263955.1. Lineage (NCBI taxonomy): Eukaryota > Metazoa > Chordata > Actinopteri > Salmoniformes > Salmonidae > Coregonus > Coregonus lavaretus. The sequence continues at coordinate 8,512,255 of NC_140009.1, read as the reverse complement.
CAGCTTGGAAAATTCCAGAAAATGATGTCATGGCTTTAGAAGCTTCTGATAGGCTAATTGACATCATTTGAGTCAATTGGAGGTGTACCTGTGGATGTATTTCAAGGCCTACCTTCAAACTCAGTGCCTCTTTGCTTGACATAATGGGAAAATCAAAAGAAATCAGCCAAGACCTCCGAAAAAACATTGTAGACCTCCACAAGTCTGGTTCATCCTTGGGAGCATTTTCCAAACACCTGAAGGTACCATGTTCATCTGTACAAACAATAGTACGCAAGTATAAACACCATGGGACCACGCAGCCGTCATACCGCTCAGGAAGGAGACACGTACTGCGAAAAGTGCAAATCAATCCCAGAACAACAGCAAAGGACCTTGTGAAGATGCTGGAGGAAACAGGTACAAAAGTATCTATATCCACAGTAAAACTAATCCTATATCGACATAACCTGAAAGGCCGCTCAGCAAGGAAGAAGCCACTGCTCCAAAACTGCCATAAAAAAGCCAGACTACGGTTTGCAACTGCACATGGGGACAAAGATCGTACTTTTTGGAGAAATGTCCTCTGGTCTGATGAAACAAAAATATAACTGTTTGGCCATAATGGCCATCGTTATGTTTGGAGGAAAAAACCGTGAAACACAGGGGTGGCAGCATCATGCTGTGGGGGTGCTTTGCTGCAGGAGGGACTGGTGCACTTCACAAAATTGATGGCATCATGAGGAAGGAAAATTATGTGGAAATATTGAAGCAACATCTCAAGACATCAGTCAGGAAGTTAAAGCTTGGTCGCAAATGGGTCTTCCAAATGAACAATGACCCCAAGCATACTTCCAAAGTTGTGGCAAAATGGCTTAAGGACAACAAAGTCAAGGTATTGGAGTGGCCATCACAAAGCCCTGACCTCAATCGTATAGAAAATGTGTGGACAGAACTGAAAAAGCGTGTGCGAGCAAGGAGGCCTACATATCTGACTCAGTTACACCAGCTCTGTCAGGAGGAATGGGCCAAAATTCACCCAACTTATTGCGGGAAGCTTGTGGAAGGCTACCCAAAACATTTGACCCAAGTTGAACAATTTAAAGGCAATGCTACCAAATACTAATTGAGTGTATGTAAACTTCTGACCCACTGGAAATATGATGAAAGAAATAAAAGCTGAAATAAATCATTCTCTCTACTATTATTCTGACATTTCACATTCTTAAAATGAAGTGGTGATCCTAACTGATCTAAGACAGGGAATTTTTACTAGGATTAAATGTCAGGAATTGTGAAAAACTGAGTTTAAATGTATTTGGCTAAGGTGTATGTAAACTTCCGACTTCAACTGTATATGCACCAGCGACCTATTCAAAACCTCCTGCGACCAAAGTTTGGGTCGCGACACACCAGTTGAGAATCGCTGATTTAGAGTATAGCCATGAGATGTATCATACAGAAGTGGTATTAGAATTGAATGGAACCACTGACTGGAAGTGATCTAATGTGTAAACACAGTAATTACCGCTTGAAGTGCCTATGGTGTGAAAGTCATGTTGTCATATGTGATGACCTCATTCTCCCCAGACCTTACTACTATGACATGACCCTCCCACCAGAACTGAACGCAGCCAATGGATACCTCTCCAGTGTTGCCTACAATCTGGAGGACCTTAGCAGGATAGAGTATAATGATGTGAGTCATTCTATATGCTTTCATATTAGTATAGCCTAGCTTTTGTACATGGTTGATTTGATTTGATTTGTCAGTTTAAAAAATACATATATACCCAGTACATACATTTTTAAAACATGGGACCAGGATTGCACAATAAAGTCAGAGACTTATTTTCATTGTGGTCCCTGACATCTACAGTATCTAAGACTTGTGGTCCCTGATATCTACAGTATCTGAGACTTGTGGTCCCTGATATCTACAGTATCTAAGACTTTTGGTCCCTGACATCTACAGTATCTAAGACTTGTGGTCCCTGATATCTATCAAAAATGTGGTCCCTGACATACAGAGGCAAGAAAAAGTATGTGAACCCTTTAGAAATACCTGGATTTCTGCATAAATTGTTCATAATATTTTATCTGATCTTCATCTAAGTCACAACAATGGACAAACACAGTCTGCTTAAACTAATAACACACAAACAATTATACGTTTTCATGTCTTTATTGAACACCGTGTAAACATTCACAGTTTAGGGTGGGAAAAGTATGTGAACCCTTAGATTTAATAACTGGTTGACCCTCCTTTGGCAGCAATAACCTCAACCAAACCTTTTCTGTAGTTGCGGATCAGACCTGCACAACGGTCCAGAGGAATTTTGGACCATTTCTCTTTACAAAACTGTTTCAGTTCAGCAATATTCTTGGGATGTCTGGTGTGAACCGCTCTCTTGAGGTCATATGACAGCATCTCAATCGGGTTGAGGTCAGGACTCTGACTGGGCCACTCCAGAACGGGTATTTTCTTCTGTTGAAGCCATTCTGTTGTTGATGAACTTCTGTGTTTTGGGTCGTTGTCCTGTTGCATCACCCAACTTCTGTTGAGTTTCAATTGGTGGACAGATAGCCTTACATTCTCCTGCAAAATGTCTTGATAAACTTGGAAATTCATTTTTCCGTCGATGATAGCAAGCTGTCTAGGACCTGAGGCAGCCCCAAACCATGATAATCCCTCCACCATAATTTACAGTTTGGATGAGGTTTTGATGTTGGTGTGCTGTGCTTTTTTTTTCTCCATACACAGTGTTGTGTGGCCAGTTTCATCACAGCTCTTGATGGTTTTTGCGACTGCACTTGAAGAAACTTTCAAAGTTCTTGAAATGTTCCGTATTGACTGACCGTCATGTCTTAAAGAAAGGATAGTCTGTCGTTTCTCTTTGCTTATTTGAGCTGTTCTTGCCATAATATGGACTTGGTATTTTACCAAATAGGGCTATCTTCTGTGTACCACACCTGCCTTTTCACAACACAGCTGATTGGCTCAAATGCATTAAGAAGGAAAGAAATTCCACAAATTAACTTTTAACAAGGCACACCACACTTTTTTGGTTACTACATGATTCCATATGTGTTATTTCATAGTTTTGATGTCTTCACTATTATTCTAAAATGTAGAAAATAGTAAAAATAAAGAAAAACTCTGGAATGAGTGTGTCCACAGTTTTGACTGGTACTGTATATCTAAGACTTGTGGTCCCTGATATCTACCTAATACTTCTGGTCTCTGATATCTACCCAATACTTTTGGTCCCTGATATCAACCTTGTGACTTCTGGTCCCTTATATCTAAGACTTGTGGTCCCTGATATCTAAGACTTGTGGTCCCTGATATATATCTAAGACTTGTGGTCCTTGATATATATCTAAGACTTGTGGTCCCTGAAATATATCTAAGACTTGTGGTCCCTGATATATATCTAAGACTTGTGGTCCTTGATATCTATCTAAGACCTGTGGTCCCTGATATCTAATTATTGTGGACCCTGATATCTAAGCCTTGTGGTCCCTGATATCTACCTAACACTTGTGATCCCTGATATCTACAGTGGGGGAAAAAAAGTATTTAGTCAGCCACCAATTGTGCAAGTTCTCCCACTTAAAAATATGAGAGAGGCCTGTAATTTTCATCATAGGTACACGTCAACTATGACAGACAAACGGAGGAAAAAATTCCAGAATATCACATTGTAGGATTTTTTATGAATTTATTTGCAAATTATGGTGGAAAATAAGTATTTGGTCACCTACAAACAAGCAAGATTTTTGGCTCTCACAGACCTGTAACTTCTTCTTTAAGAGGCTCCTCTGTCCTCCACTCGTTACCTGTATTAATGGCACCTGTTTGAACTTGTTATCAGTATAAAAGACACCTGTCCACAACCTCAAACAGTCACACTCCAAACTCCACTATGGCCAAGACCAAAGAGCTGTCAAAGGACACCAGAAACAAAATTGTAGACCTGCACCAGGCTGGGAAGACTGAATCTGCAATAGGTAAGCAGCTTGGTTTGAAGAAATCAACTGTGGGAGCAATTATTAGGAAATGGAAGACATAAAAGACCACTGATAATCTCCCTCGATCTGGGGCTCCACGCAAGATCTCACCCCGTGGGGTCAAAATGATCACAAGAACGGTGAGCAAAAATCCCAGAACCACACGGGGGGACCTAGTGAATGACCTGCAGAGAGCTGGGAACAAAGTAACAAAGCCCACCATCAGTAACACACTACGCCGCCAGGGACTCAAATCCTGCAATGCCAGACGTGTCCCCCTGATATATATCTAAGACTTGTGGTCCCTGATATGTATCTAAGACTTGTAGTCCCTGTATCTATATAAGACTTGTGGCCCTGATATCTACCTAAGACTTGTGGTCCCTGATATCTACCTAAGACTTGTGGTCCCTGATAGTAATCTAAGACTTGTGGTCCATGATGTCTAAGACTTGTTGTCCCTGGTATCTACGACTTGTGGTCCATGATATCTACCTAAGACTTGTGGTCCCTGATATTGATCTAAGACCTGTGGTCCCTGATATGTAAGAGTTGTGGTCCCTGATATCTAAGACCTTTGGACCATCATATTGATATAATACTTGTGGTCCCTGATATCTAAGACTTGTGGTCACTGATACCTACCTACAACTTGTGGTCCCTGATATCTAATTCTTGTGGACCCTGATATCTATGCATCGTGGTCCCTGATATCTAAGACTTGTGGTCCCTGATATCTAAGACTTGTGTTCCCTGATATCTAAAACCTGTGGTCCCTGATATCAACCTAATACTTGTGGACCCTGATATTGATATAAGACTTGTGGTCCCTGATATCTAAGACTTGTGTTCCCTGATATCTAAAACCTGTGGTCCCTGATATCAACCTAATACTTGTGGACCCTGATATTGATATAAGACTTGTGGCCCCTGATATCTAAGACTTGTGGTCCCTGATATCTATATAAGACTTGTGGTCCCTGATATATATCTAAGACATGTGGTCCCTGATATATATCTAAGACATGTGGTCCCTGATATGTATCTAAGACTTGTGGTCCCTGATATCAACCTTTTGACTTGTGGTCCCTTATATCTAAGACTTGTGGACCCTGATATTGATATAAGACTTGTGGTCCCTGATATCTAAGACTTGTGGTCCCTGATATCTATCTAAGACTTGTGGTCCATGATATCAATCTACTACTTATGATCCCTGATATCTAATTATTGTGGACCCTGATATCTAAGCCTTGTGGTCCCTGATATCTAAGACTTGTGGTCCCTGATATCTAAGACTTGTGGTCCCTGAAATATATCTACGACCTGTGGTCCCTGATATGTAAGAGTTGTGGTTCCTGATATCTAAGACCTTTGGCCATGATATTGATATAAGACTTGTGGTCACTGATATCTATCTAAGACGTGTGGTCCCTGATACCTACCTACAACTTGTGGTCCCTGATATCTAATTATTGTGGACCCTGATATCTATGCCTCGTGGTCCCTGATATCCAAGACTTGTGGTCCCTGATACCAAACCTTTTTTGATATACTAAGAGGACCGCTATTAGCATGTTTTAAACACTCCTATGTAAATGGTAGATTATCTGACACTCAAGAAGAAGGTCTGATCTCATTATTACTGAAACAGGATACAAGTGGAAAAAATTGGAGGCCCCTTACACTTCAGTGTTGTGATGCAAAAATTCTAGCAAAATGTATAGTGCATAGGATTAAAGGGGTGTTATCTAAGACTTGTGGCCCCTGATATCTAATACTTGTGGCCCCTGATCTAATCCACTCCTTATGTTCACCTACCTATACTGTTTTAGGATCCAGAGATGATCAATAACCAGCCCAATAATAGGCGCTGTCTGATTGGCTGCTGTAACACTGATAACAATGAGCCTAGCAGCTTCCTGAGCCAGGTACTGTAAGAATTAACAAGATAGACAAATTATTTATGTTTGAACACATGGTCTAAGACATTCAACAAGCTATAAAAAAAACAATTATAGTCATATACACTTATGTCCTAAAATGAACACCAACAACAACCTATGGTATTCATTGTGTCTTCCATCCTCTATATTTCAGAGTGAGTATGAGGGCCAATGGCTGGACAGGCCTCTGGGCTACCTGCCACTGCACGAGCTTGACAGTGGCCTGGGCTGCACCGATGGCAGCCTCCACCAGGGGGACCTGTCTACCCCAGAGACAGAGGAGTGGGTAGAGGCCCCTATGTCCTCCCCACCAGGACACACCAGCCGGGGCAGCTCTCCCTCCTCTGAGTCCCTCATCTCCTCAGAGCTCAGTGACTCTGGCTTCCACAGCGTCAGCACAGGAGAGTTCCGCCACTTCCAGAAGATTATAGACGGGAGGATCCACAACTACCGGAGCCGCGTGGTCCCGCGGGAACAGAGATCAAAGTCTCGCTGGGACCTGGAGTCCATCCCTGAGTCCCTGACCTGTGACCCCCAGGCTGGCAGGGCCCCAGACGGAGCTCACACTTTCATGAGCCACCAGTGCACCATGGGTGGTAGCTCCATTCAGGACCGCAAAGCCATGAGCCCCCAGCCGAGCAGGCATGACACCAGGTCTGCTCCTAGGGTTGCTGCCTCCAGCTGCCGTACAGAGCCCTGCCAGAGGAGATCACTGATGCTGAACCAGCACTCCTCCGAGGACCTCCCCAGCCGCAGCCACACCGTGCATGACTTATCAGACAGGAGACGGGCCAGTCACCCTGGCCTGCCTGCTGGGAACAATGCCACAGGGAAATACAGACACGTAGACAGACAACCGCCCAGCAGCCCAAACCACCTAGCCGTGCCCACTGAGAACTCTGGCACAGGACAATACAACAGGGGGTTCAACACAGACATCAGTGAGAAGAGGAGGAGGCCTCAGAGCAGCCATGTGGAAGGCCCCTGGCAAGGAGTATATGTGGGGGACCACAGAGGCAGTATGGCCAGTGAGGAATATATCAGTGAGAAACAGGGTCTTTCCAAGAGTCCCTCAAGGAAACGGCCTGGGAAGCAGCCAGCAGACTGGCGTCAGTTTGCAACACTGGGACATCCTCACATTGGTGGGGACTGGCCCCAAGCAGACGGCCCCTGCAGCCCCCTCTACAGCACGCTGGATGGGCCCTCTGCCCGCTCCAGGAGGGGTCTCTCTGGGAACCCCAGGGCAGTGAGGAACCAGCTCCTGAAGGCCAGGGCCTCCCGGCTGGCTGACGAGCGCAGTGAGGTCACCACTGACGAGGAGGCCCGTGGAGAGGCCTGGGCAGGCCGCTACTGGAGTAGGACGGAGCGCCGGCGCCACCTGGCGTTGGCCCGGGAGCAGAGGCAGAGGAAGCTGAGCCGTTGTGGGCCTGAGGGGGCAGCAGAGGGCAGGGCTGGAGCAACAGGGGGTGCAGGGGGGCCAGGGGGTGCAGGGGGGCCAGGGGGTGCAGAGGGCCCTGGAGGAGGCTGCAGCACAGTACTGGAGCTCAGCCACAGGAAGCAGAGCATTCTGAGGAACCATAAACTGCTGGATGACTGGACCACAGTGGAGGAACTGCTGACCCATGGAACCCGGGTGGGGGAGGGGGACAACATCCTCTGTCGCAGCCCGCTGCTGTCGGTCACTACAGTATAATGACACAGTGAGATAAGGTGTGTAGGTGTGTGTGTGTGTGTGTGTTATTTGTATGAGTGATTGTGAAGACGTTCAGTGATATGACTCCAGTTTGACTACCTCTTGTTCTCCACTCATGTTCCTGGACACAAACCTAGAGCAGTAGTTGTCTAATGGTCTGGACCAATGGCATTACGAAACAACCTAGAGCAGTAGTTGTCTAATGGTCTGGACCAATGGCATTACGAAACAACCTAGAGCAGTAGTTGTCTAATGGTCTGGACCAATGGCAGTACGAAACAACCTAGAGCAGTAGTTGTCTAATGGTCTGGACCAATGGCAGTACGAAACAACCTAGAGCAGTAGTTGTGTAATGGTCTGGACCAATGGCAGTACGAAACAACCTAGAGCAGTAGTTGTCTAATGGTCTGGACCAATGGCAGTACGAAACAACCTAGAGCAGTAGTTGTCTAATGGTCTGGACCAATGGCATTACGAAACAACCTAGAGCAGTAGTTGTCTAATGGTCTGGACCAATGGCATTACGAAACAACCTAGAGCAGTAGTTGTCTAATGGTCTGGACCAATGGCATTACGAAACAACCTAGAGCAGTAGATGTCTAATGGTCTGGACCAATGGCAGTAAGAAACAACCTAGACCAGTAGTTGTCTAATGGTCTGGACCAATGGCAGTATGAAACAACCCAAATGATAGTATTCACTGGTCCCTCTAAAGCTAGCTGAATGGGTTTTGGGTTAGCTACGGCATGAAAGATATAGCTGTGTTTTGATGGCCTAAAAGGGTTCTTCGGCTGTCCCCATGGAGAACCCTTTGAATAACCATTTTTGGTTCCAGGTAGAACCCTTTTGGTTCCAGTTAGAATACTTTTGAGTTCCATGTAGAACCCTTTCCACAGACGGTTCTACCTGGAACCCAAAATAGTTCTACCTGGAACCAAAAAGGTTGTCCTATGGGGACAGCCGAAGAACCCTTTTGGAAACCTTTTTTCTAAGAGTGTGGTGACTAATTTTATCAATAAACACTTTTTACAATTAAATGCAATCTCATAAGTTGTTTTGCCCAAAGAGTGGATATCACCATATCAGTGTAGTTCAACAAAGGATGTCATTTATTGGAAATAATTAAATATCATTGCATCACATTTGGCTACAGAATGTAGCTCAACATGACCTCGTTTTAAAACCACAGAGTTGTAGTGATACAGAAACCACATAGTTGCAGTGATACAGACACTTTATATTGTATATGAAAACTCAGGTAGTAAATGATGTGTTGTATATCTACAGCACAGGGACAAGAGCTCCATCCTGCTCAGATGAGAAATGCACTTTGAACTTGGCTCTTTCAAGATGCATAATAGATCTGTGAGTTTGTAAACTACTATTAGTAGGTGTGTGTATTTGGTTGAATGTTCTTTAGGAAACAGAATTTTAGAGAGCCTATCAGAGACCATCAAGTTGGGACCATGGCCCATGATAATCACTAAAGTGTATCTACTATCATGTGTGACGGGATATTCACCTGATGAAAAGTGATTACATTTTCAGCAAGTTTTTTGCTAAATCAAAGTGTGGTCATGAAACATTCTGTTCTATTTTCACCTCTTTTTTACAGCCTGTAACGACAGACAGAGTACCTTTATTCCCAGCATGTGGACATTGCAGCACTATTTCCTATGCGTCACAAATTATGTCACCTTTCTAACTGGGCTTGGAGTCACAGGGCTGATTTTACCCTGACACCACTGTTTGTCAGACATTTGTGAACACTAAGTAATGTGTCAAGTCAAGTAACATTTTATTTACAGTGCATTTTACATGCCTCAACACACTTTACAAGAAAATAAAAAATGTAAAACATAAAAAAACGAGACATGTCAAAACATTCACTTGTGCTTTAGTTTTTCCTGATGATGACACCTTCACGTTGTGGTGCAGTCAGAGCACCTCTGATTATTGTTACATAACATGAAACAAAATGTCTCACTCTTTTCACATAAAACCGATTGAAAGTTGTTCATTTACAGACACAAAATATGATC